>NC_033800.1:141701196-141892639 GCF_001876935.1 Asparagus officinalis | reverse complement strand
AGAGTGGCTCGATCTCGGCGGGGAGAGAGGAGATAAGGGAGGAGAGAGAGAGAGAGAGAATGAAGGAGGTGACGATTTCACGTGAATAAAAGAAGGAAAAAGAAACGAAAAATATATATAAATATATAGGATTAGGGTTTAGGTATTTAACAAAATTAACTAATAAAAAATATAGTTACTTATATTTTAAATCAAATAATTATGAGAACATTATCTACAAAATAAAACGTACCAGTTATACTAATATAATAGATAATATGTAATAGTAGTAATAATACAACAAATTGTACAAATAATACGTAATATTAATAATAATACACTATATTACACGAAATAATACGTAATAGTAATAATAATACAACATATTATTTAAAATGTTACATAATAGTATCGATAACACAACAAATTAATTCCAGAAATTTTTTCTGCACTAAATTAATTTATAAATATCAAAATCATTTAAATAAATATAAAATTTGAACTTTTAAATCGTAGAAAATTCTAGAAAATCGAGAAAAATACAAATACTCTTTAAAAAATAATTAAATATTTTAAAATACCGAGAAATTATTTTAACTAGTATCGAAAGTTCACGGTTATTACAAGTATACTTATAACTGCATAGTCTACATTATATATATTTATATTCTTATATCTTAGTATCTATACCATACTAAGAGTATATATATATAATGTAGACTTTAACTAGTATCGAAAGTTCACGGTTATTACAAGTATACTTATAACTGCATAGTCTACATTATATATATTTATATTCTTATATCTTAGTATCTATACCATACTAAGAGTATATATATATAATGTAGAAAAGAGTTGATTTGAACCGAAAGTCGGTTATAAGCCAAGGGAATGCTCCTGTGGTCGATCGTTGCTGAGGATGAACGTCGATCGCCCCCTTGCTGCCCAAAAAGAAGGATCCCAGAGCCCAGAGCCAAAAGCCAGCCAAAAAGGAGAGCCCGAACTCAGTTGAGTTTCCCACTATTTATAGGGGGTTTAGGGGTGGCAACTGCCCCCTTAATTAGCTCCTCCATGGGCTGAGTGGGGTGTAACCACCCCCTCTTAAACAGCTCCCGAAATAGTGGGGAAAACGGTTTTGAAACCGTTCTGTTAGTGCTTTGAACGAGTCAAAACGCTGAAAACAGCGTTCTGGGCCTTAACTCTGCGTCTTATTGATGAGACGCAGAGTTGGGCGCTTGTTGGGAGTTGAAAACGCAAGGGCCGCTTGCGTTCGGACCTTAACTCTGCGTCTTAAAGATGAGACGCAGAGTTGGGCGCTCGCTGGGAGTCGAAACGCACAGGCCGCATGCGTTTTAGAGATGAACTCTGCGTTTTAGGCTAAAAACGCAGAGTTGGGCCTGTTTAAAGGCTGAAAACGCACAGTTGTGCTGTTTTAGGAGATGAACTCTGCGTTTTAGGCTGAAAACGCAGAGTTGGGCCTGTTTAAAGGCTGAAAACGCACAGTTGTGCTGTTTTAGAGATTAACTCTGCGTTTCTAGACTGAAAACGCAGAGTTGAGCCTGTTTAAAGGCTGAAAACGCACAGTTGTGCTGTTTTAGAGATGAACTCTGCGTTTTAGGCTAAAAACGCAGAGTTGGGCCTGTTTAAAGGCTGAAAACGCACAATTGTGCTGTTTTAGAGATGAACTCTGCGTTTTAGGCTAAAAACGCAGAGTTGGGCCTGTTTAAAGGCTGAAAACGCACAGTTGTGCTGTTTTAGAGATTACCTCTGCGTTTTGATGTTGTAAACGCACAGTTGGCCTGTTTAAAGGCTGAAAACGCACAGTTTGTGCTGTTTTAGAGATGAACTCTGCGTTTTAGGCTGAAAACGCAGAGTTGTGCCTGTTTAAAGGCTGAAAACGCACAGTTGTGCTGTTTTAGAGATTAACTCTGCGTTTCTAGACTAAAAACGCAGAGTTGAGCCTGTTAACGGCTGAAAACGCACAGTTGTGCTATTTTAGCGATTAACTCTGCGTTTTGATGTTGAAAACGCAGAGTTGAGCATGTGCGCTTTGACTCTGTAATGCAGAGGCGAACCTTAGGCGGGCTTGGCGGGCTTCAGGCTGAGTTCAATGTTCTGACGAAGTCCAGTCTTGCAGACGGACTTCAGAACATAACTTGCTAAGAAGAACAGGTCATAACTTTCAAACCGTACGTCGGAATTGGACGAATTACATATGAGGTCATAACTTTCAAACCGTAAGTCGGAATTGGACGAATTATATATGAAAATCGGCTATCTCGACGAGACGGGGCCATCTGAACCTAGCCGTAGGCTTTGGTTCGCTTCCTCCGTTTCGCCAAATTCCTTACGGTTTGAGAGATATCTGCATTCTAATATGAAGAGACCGTCAATTTGTAGTCTCTTTTGCTAGAGCTTTGCACAGATCGTCCTCTTGTAATCTTCGTCTTGGCTCCTTAAAAATATGAGAGTCGTCAGATTGTAACTCCCGATGTTGATTGTGAAGGCTGTTGAATTAGAGATTTCATCAGTTGTCGTGAAGGTCCTCAAATTGTAGCCTTCTGGAAGTCGTCAGATTGTAACTTCCGTCGTCGGTGTTTGATGGGGAATAAGCTATCTATTGTGATTTTTAGACAGCCTACATTTAGGTTTTTATTCGCATACGGTTATCGGGTCGAAATTACGGATACGATCCGAATATCTGGATATTTAAAATGCGCTAAGGGGGGGTTAGTCACCTAGAACTTTTTAAGTAGAACTGGTATAATTGGTAAAGTGAGATAATTTTTTAACACTGGGATAATTTAGTGGAACAATGATGGATAATTCTTAAAGTTGGATAATTTGGTACACTGGGATAATTTAGTGGAACAATGATGGATAATTCTTAAAGTTGGATAATTTGGTAGGATAATTTGATGGGATAATGGTGGATAATATTTGGTAGGATAATTTGATGGGATAATGGTGGATAATATTATGAAAGGGATAATTTGGTGGGGGTAACGGTGAGTATAAATTATTATTGTTAATAGTTGTATATTAAAAATAATATAAGATTGATAAGCAATTGATTAGTCTAGTAATAACTATAAAATATAATGCAATAAAACATCACTATTCATCTCAAATAATAAAATATTTTACAACTAAATAAAAATCTAAATTCCTAGAGTGACTCGACTTCCATCATCCCACATGGCATCTGTCATAGAATTTCTCCAAGCTCCTACAGCTGCTCGTTGAGTCTGTTGAGTCTGTAACTCATCTTCTTCATCGGAGTCATCATCTGCATCAGCAACATTTCGTGGAGCTTCTAGTGGAAGATCATAAATGTCGAAGTCATCATTTGTATTCTCTAATCTTAAAAAGTTATGCAATCCTACGCATGCAACGAACATCTTTATTTGTGTGGCATATGGAAAACCTGGAGGTTGGCTCTTGAAAATAGTGAATCTTGACTTAAAAACTCCAAAGATGCGCTCGACACAATTTCTAAGAGACGCATGCCGATGATTGAAAACTTCTTTTGAATTTCGTGGTCGTTGTCGATTATTAGCTGGGCCGAACTCTGAAAGATGGTACCTTTGACCTCGGTATGGAGCAAGAAATTGTAGCCTATTTGGATAGCCGCAGTCAACTAGATAAAATTTATCTACAAACAAGAATATAAATATGAATGAGAAAAAAATTGTAAAACTAAAAAATATGCTTTAATTGATGGAATACTATGTAAAGATTATTACTCTGTGGAAGTGGGAGTCCATAAGGTCTACTCATTGCATCCTTCAAGACTCTTGCATCATTAGCAGAACCCTCCCACCCAGCTAAGACATAAATGAATTTGAGATCAAATGTGCAAGCTGCCAAGACGTTCTGAGAGAGAAAACCATGTCTATTTCGATATGGCGTCTGATCTATGTTATACACCATGCACGGTATATGAGTCCCATCTATTGCACCGATACAGTCCTGAATAATCAATGTGTCAGACCATCTCAAGTGATGTGTGTGGGGGCATGCACGCATGTGTGCACGTGTGTGTGTCTGTGTGTGTGTAAATTCTAAAGCAATAATAATTACCTTGAAATAAGGCCAAAAGCGAGATTCTGATTTAACCTTATCAGGTGGATCAGTAGGGGGTGATGCCATCAAGCATGATGCTAAAGATACCAATGCATGTAATGCTTTATTGAAACATACACTGATGGTCCATTTTGAACGATCAAATAGATCCGTTGCAACAGAGTATCGTTGATTCTGACTAACCGTAAGAAGAAAAATAACAATCATCTCCTCAACACTAATGTGGTATGTGTCTTGTATATGGCCCCGCTCTCTCAAGATATTGCATAACTTCATGAAGCAATCTGGGTACATACGGTAAATTCTACGAAAATCTTGAGGATGATTATCCATCTTGGACTGTAAGTATGTGAGACCAAGATCTGTAATACCACGTCGAGGACTTCGAAAATTAAGCGTATTTGCTATGAACTCCCTTGATAGACATCCTGATACCTTTGTGATCAGATCTGCAGCCTCAGCAACTAATTCGATTACGCGAATCAAAAGATTATCATCGAAGTCTTTTCATGATGAAAATATAAAATGGGCAAATTTTGATCTTCCTCCATCCTATTAAATAATATAACCAATGAAATATAATCAATTTACATGAAACTTATGATGTAAATTTCTGTGTGGTAGGGTCCCAACCAAAACCAGAGTTATTTTTCATCAGGATCTCCACAGGTGCAATCTTTCTCTTCCATTGCTTTATCTTGTTCATTACATGATTATATCTAAAATCTTTTCCAAAATTTTCAACTAGAGGGGGTATCACATTCTTCAGAATCACATACTTTTTAAAACTGCCATTTGCTTGCTTATTTCCATTCTTAACTTCCTCTACTAACAGTCTAAGCAATTCGTTAGCCTCTGCTTCAGTCCATGTCATATAATCCATCCTTGCTCTTTTTTGTCCCTCACTTTCTAGACCTCGAAATATTTCTTCTTGATCCTGACTCTGTGATCTTATGTCCATCCTATAACAAATTCAAAAATAACTTTTCAAAATCTCAAATATAGAATTGGATTAAAATATTGGTGATGACAGACTAAACATGATGGTTAACAAAGTGAGCTTGAAGTTGCACAAACAACAATATAAACTTGATCATAACAGTTGTAAATTCATGGATCATGCTAATATATTTCATGGATCATGCTTATATATTTCAGCTAGTATTATTAGCACTTAGTTGATTGTTGTGCAAATATGGTGGAAGCTTAATATCATATATTTAAGCAGTATCATGTTCTAATTATAAAAGCTTGCATATCATGTAAGCTTGCATATCATACACAAGATATTATGAAATTTTTGTCTATTGCAACATAAACCCTAATTTCATATAAACCCTAATCATAAAAGCTTGTGTATCATATAAACCCTAATTTCATGTAAACTTATTTTTTGTCTATTGCAACATAAACCCTAATTTCATATAAACCCTAATCATAAAAGCTTGTGTAATGGATTGTCCACTTTTATCAGCATGTGGATCCGATAGATTTAGACCCGTATAAATTAAATAATTTTTTTTATCAAACAGAAAGAATTATCTAGTGATTTTTATTTATTGGATAATCGGTGTATCTTAAGACGTACGAGGACGTTCTTGTTTTTTCACAAGGATTAAATGGTGTAGTTGAGAATTTGTATATTAATTTCAAAAACTATTAATTTTATTCTTAAAATATTAACTGACTATCAATTAATTGGACATTGATCTGACAAAAAAATATTTTGACCACCGCTTGGACTATTGATACGTAGAAGCACAGAGACAGAAAACCATTAAAATACCAAAGCATTGATTGCTACCTGATCTCGTGGAAGCATACATACCAAACCATTAAAATACCAAACCATTAAAAAAACTATTGATACGTAGAAGCACATAGGTTTTCCCCCTCTACCATGAGTCCATTCATACGTATGAAGACACAAAATTAGATGAAAAAGTTTGAAATTAAAATCCAAAGCATTGAAGTTAATTTACCTGATCTCGTGGATGGGAAAATCACGGAAGCGCCGTTCTCTTTTTTTCCCCAATTGTTTCTTTTCAATGTGTGGGATAATTTTTGAGAGGGGAACTTATGGCTATATATATATGTAGTAAAATTAGTGGGATAATTATGATAAATTATCCCAATTCTAATTCAAGTAGAATTCTACTTGACTAACACACAAAATAAATAATACAATTCTAGTTCTACAAAAGTTCTACTTGACTAACACTATAAAAAAATATCCCATTTCCTAATTCTATGTGACTAACACCTTAAAAATTTATCCCACAGATTATCCCAATTCCAGATTTAAGTTCTAGGTGACTAACCCCCCGGGAGCCTATAACATGTACGCAAGTTATCCGCAACCCGACCCAAATTCAACTCAAAAGAACTCGAGAGAGTCCTAGAGTCTTCTTTCCAGATCGCAACCCGCCTCGGACTCCAAGCCTCCTCCGAGCTCCACCTCCGCCTCCGCCTCCGCCTCCGCCTCTTCGCGGCTCAACTCTTCAAGAAGTCCGACTCTCTAGCATCCGAGGCCTCAAAGGCTGTCGCCAGGGTCACGGGCAAGCCTGAACAAGTGAGTTCTCCCTCTCTTAAACCCTAACCTCTCTAATTCATGTTATATTTCCTTTCTTATGAATTCATGGGGTTTTTTCTTCTTGATGCCATTGTACTGATTTAGTGACTAATACGAGGAAGTGGGTTTTTGCTATAATGAGTTAGGATGAATCTGGGTCAATATATAAGCTTCGTTAGGAGATTTAGCTGACTTAGTACATTTTCAGAAACTACAGGTTCCGGTATTTGATAAATTTGGTCCTAATTGAACTTTTTCGGTGAGTCGGAGAATTGAGAGAACCCATTTCCTCATGGGGTGAAATTTTTTGAGAAGCTCGGTTATTTTGTATTACATGGATTTAACTGCATCCTATGTAGTATCTTTGGTACGGTAAGCGCAATGTTTGTTCCCTTTGTTAGTTCTTCAGTGTGCAATTAGACTTGTAAATGATCATTCTCCTTTAGGCACAGGGTGTGAAATTGGTAATCTAAATGTATTTACTTTGCTAGGGGATAACTTAAGCTTTATCCTCTAAAGCTCCTTCTGCTGCATCGAAACTCTGTAGTTGTGGTGAAGGGTGAGGGTTATGTTTTTACACTCCAACATACACCTCTGCAAATTGAGTGTTCTTTTCATGGGTGAAACTACAGTGAGGATTGATACTTCAGATAAACATTGAAAAAAAACATTGATGGATTGAATTGTTTTTTATTATTAAGACAACTTCTTGGGGAAAAAAAAAGAAAAAGAAAAAAGAAAAGGTTAAAATGACAAAGAGATTTTTTTTTTCTTTTGGTTTTTTGTTGAAAACAACTTTAAGGTTTCTTAACAACTGAACAGTGCCTGCAAACACAAGTGTACGACATATGCATTTGAGGTTTTGATTGTATTTTATTTTTATTCCATGCAAATAATTACGATAAAAGTTTTCTTGTTCATCTTCATCTCTTAGTGTCCTTCCTTCTTTTGTCAACTTACCTTACTGGCGTGCAGCTTATAGCCTTCAATATTGAAGGCAATGACAATTTTTAGGAGAAAATTTGTGTTGGTCATATAACTGCGCATATTCTGTATGACAAACCTCATGACATCATAACAGGCCCTAAACAAAAAATAAAAAATATTGAATACCATAACTAAAATCATATGTATTTTTTGTCATATCATATTCATATCTATTTCCCAAATATCCGATTAGTATCCGTATCATATCTGTATCCGACTCTCTAATATCCGAACCATATCCGTTTTCGTTTAATGCGGATATAATAATGCTTTTTTCTTACTGATGAATATCTGAACCGTATCCGTATTCGTTTTTAAAAAGTAGTTATGGTTATGGTAAGTGTGATATCCGAACCGTATCCAAACCGAATGCACCCCTACTGGGGAGTAATGATGAAGTGCTATGTACATCTTTCCAAGAAGACTCACGAGAGCATCCACCTCATCACCAAGGAGATCAACTTGAATTCCCAATATCGACGAAAAACAAGATCCTCAGCAAATATAATGACCACAAATAGAAGAGTTGATCCTTTTCATGCTTTTTGTTGCATGATTATCAGAGGAGAAGCATAAGTATGCACTTTAAAAGTAATCCTTTAAGAAAACATGCGTGCGGAAACTTTAATTTGCAGTGCGTATCACCTGATAGTAGGTTGAGTGGAAGAAGGATTTTATGATAGACTTTGAAATTTAGAAGTATCTTATAGGTCTTTTATGAAGTACGAATTACTGCAACAATGGATGATCAACTTAATATGCCCCTTTTGTGAAGAAAAAATAATTTAATAATCTATATCTATATCCATATCCGTACTACACATAAAAAAAGATTGGAATGCTAAAACTTTTGAATGCCCTTTTACTCCTCTTAAATTTGATAATTTCAACTTTACTCTAATTATTTTCTTTATTTGATTTATTTTAAGGTCTCATTCAATGAGTCTTAAATTAAATTAAATGCAAATCATCGTAATGATAATATTTAATTAGTCTTAGGCTCTTAAAGATCCCATAACTTATTTAATAAATGCATATGTTATGGATCCAATTAACTAACCCACTCTTTTATTTTTTTTTCCTTTACATAACCTCTTTTTCATCTCTATATTAAAAATGATGACCATCCATCTTCAACTCATCACATTACATGCTAAGCTAAATATCTATACAAACACAATGGTTTATGAAATATGTTATGTGGAAATTTTGTCAAATGGTTTATAGTGTACGTGGCTTGCATATGTATGTACACATGCATACATTGGATAATATTTATCAAATGGTTTGTAGACTTAAAGATTTATTTTTTATGGAGTTGAAGATTATGTTTCATGTTCAATTTGTGGCTCTTCATTTGTGTTTTTTTTGAATCCTTGAAAAAGAGAAGGATAATAGACTATAGGAAAATTATTTAAGAGTATGTATACATCCGATTTGGGAACCAAAGATTGTTTTTAGTATGTGCATTTTTTTATCGTGAATCAGGTAAGATTCCTAGTGATCTTTTAATACATTGAAAGAACATATGGTCTTATTTTTCAAGTTTATCCAAAGCCATTTAAAGATTTTTCCTCCTTGCACAATGTTGTGAAGAGCTTTTTGTGATATTTGTTATAAGTTGCGCCTTTTCTTTTGAATACAGGTCATAGGTTGTGCTTTCTTGTTCATTAGATGTATTCATGGTTTAATTCTTAATTGATTACTTGATTCATATGCACTTTTAGTTCCCTTACCGAACGCTTTCAATGTTAATTGTCATTTTGATTTTCTTACCTCTATTAAGCATCTTTTATGTTCTTTCATTAATAATTGTGTTGAATCATAAAGCTTTGTTTGTCTTCTTTTTGATTAACCACCGATATATTCTTTGTTCCTATCAACTTTAGGCTACAAAAATTAACTAATAAAACATATTGGCTATCTATTGTCTACTCATTGAGTAAATCAGAATAAACAAACCTATATACGACATATTTGATTGAATTGCATAAATATTTTGATTTCTTGTATGAAATCTAGATTAATTTGTCTCTGTTGCGCGCAGCGAAAATTTCGACAGAGTTTCTGGTGCACAATAAGAGAGAAAGATCAATAAGAATTACTGTCTCACCAAGAAAACAAGAATCTAAAGCGAATATCTCAATAAAGTAAGATATCGGCTCTTCCTCTCATCGGTTCTAGGACTGACTTGTCGAGGGATCCTAAAAAGTAAAAACTATTATAATGATCATAAACACAAACAAATTAATTTTACGTGGTTCGGCAAACTGCCTACGTCCACGGGGCAAGGAGGGGAGAGATCTACTATTAGAGAGAGAATGCAACTAGGGTTTACAATCACTCAATCTAAACCCTCACACAAACTCTCGGATCCCTCACAAAAGGGATACCAAAATCCCTCTCAAAAGTCGCTGATTTTTCTTCACCAAACACAGCCACACGAACTCCTATTCTCCTGCTGCGATTTTTTCTGCCGCAGCCGCTAAAAATCCGTGCACCTCCTTCGCTATCAAAGAAGAAATATGTATCCGACTTTTTCTCTCCTGCACACCCTCAATTGCACACTCCATGAAAACCTAAGAGCACTTAGCTTTATAGGCATGAATTTGCTTTTTCGGGTGGGCCAGTTTAGCTCGCTGAAGCCTCCAAAAAATCATCACGAGTTGAGTTCGGATGTGGCCCCCACGCGTTTTCTTTTCACGCGTCTTCTTTTGGCTCTTCACGTGAGTTCACAATTCTCCACCTTGGTGAAGTTTTTTCAAAACTGAGCCAACACCAACCAAATAAATGTCCCACTTGTTACGTTCAGGACGAAGTGAAAACAATTCACGACAACGGACTTAATCCACAACAAGTCGAGACCCAAACAAGAGTGCGAATACTCTCCCAAACGTCGATGTCTACTCACCAAATCGGTCTCACCCCCATCAAATAATCCAACCCGGCTGCATCATAAAGACTGCCTACGTATCCTCTTGTCCAAGGAATCAAGCCTCACGTAGTTTACCCAAATGGTCGCGAACGACCTCAATCCAATAGAAGAGTTCGCAACCCTTTTCCAATATCAACTCTGTGGCTGATAGCACCTCCAATGGTCTCAAACACCTCCACCTGAGGTGAACCAATGGTCATATCCAAACTATATCTATTAGCTGCACTCGAATCAAAACCTAACTCATCATCTGCATCCAGAACCAAATGATCTCCAAACTGTGTCACCTCAGTTGGAATCCCAAACGATGCAGAATGATCTGGAGTATATGGAATAATCTCCACCCAATGTGAAATAGCATCAATCTCCACCTGTTGCGATACAATTAAGGTCTGTCCAAAACTCTCCACCTGCTGAGAGTCAATTGGCTTCCTCATCGAAACCTCATCCAAAGTGACACAATCAGACCTATCTTCCAATAGAGTTTTACCTCCAATCACAGCAGTTGATAACTTTTTAATAGGATGACTCAAATATGTCAAAGTCTCAGTCCAGAACCTTTTCTGTAAATCATTGCTTGACCACAAACACCGATCCTCCTCCAGCAAGATACGGTTCTCCAAATTTGTCATCCTATCAAGTTGTCATTAGATTTTCTTTCCAACGAAGTGTTTTGAAATGTCGTGAGCTCGGCTCATTACAGAAACATATCCATCTTATACCTCCCACCAAAATCAGAATAAAGTACCTTCACCTTTCTGTCCATCTTACACTTCTTCAAACTGTTAGAGACTACTAGGACTTTATCCATAGGGGATTTGGTTGCAATCCAAACACGCCTAGAACAGCCACCAATAAAGAAAATCAAACTTCTATTACCTCCCAATGATGCCCCCTTGGAAGGCCCCCAAACATTCACGTGAACTCCTCCAGAACGATCCTTAGCGCGGTGAATAGAGGTGCCAAACTTCACCTTAGTCTTCTTGCTCACATCAATATGTTCATCAGATTTCAAACTGCAGGTCTTCGCACCCTCTTTCAATCTATGCAAGAAATCAATACAGGAATGGTCAAGCCCCAAATATCGCAGTCTAGTCGAATTAATAGAAGTCAGTTCTTCACCTGCCACTATACCTCCAGTCAAGTAATACAGATTATTCCTCCTGACGTCCTTCATCACAATCCGAGAGTCTTTCACAATCTTAAGAACCATATCCTCAATTCGAACATTCAGACCCTCTTCAACCAAAACTCCAATCGAGATCAAGTTCTTCCCCAAAGAAGGAACATATCTCACATCATTTAACTCCCTAACAGTCCCGTTAAACATCTTTATGCGAATTCTTTCTTTCCTAAGGATTTGGCATACACGGTTATCAGCCATGTACATCATACCACTATCCAGTTTCTCAAAACTGGAGAACCATTTCCTTCTAGGACACACATGATAGGTCGCACCACTATCCAACATTCACTCAGATTCCTCCGAATAGCTACATGTAGGACTGATAGAAAGCGAATAAATAAAAGAGTCAGAAATATTACCATCCGATACGATGTTTGCTTCTGATGATGGTTGCTTCTCTTTTCCCTTTTGTTTATTTTTCATTCATTCGTCGAGCTTTGGGCAGTCTTTATTCCAATGATCAGTCTCCTTGCACCAAGCACACTGATCTTTTCTAATTGTAGGATGTCCTACTCTAGACTGTGACTTTCAATTTTTTTCGGTTTGGACCCTTCCCACTTGCGACCAACACCTCTGCTACCGACTCAGTTAAAGTCTCATTATCCTTTTTTCGAAGCTGATAATTCACCAGTACAGCAGTGACCTCACTATACGAAAGAGATGTCTTCCCATTAATCAGAGTCAGGACGAAGGCCTCATATTCTTCGTCGGGCAAGGAACTCAACAACAGCAATGCCTTGTCCTCGTCTTCAATCATAACATCCACATTCGTCAAATCCGTAAGAAGCTTTGTGTAGGTATTCATGTGATCTCAAATTGAGGTTCCCTTCTTCAACTGAAAACGATAAAGTCTTCTTTTCAAATACAAGCGGTTCTCAACACTCTTTATCAGATACTTGCTTTCGAGAATCTCCCAAATCTTCTTTGTAGAAATCTCATTCATCACATCATATTTTAGATCTTGAGTCAAACAAGACCTAATCACACCACACGTCGTTCGATTCATCTTCTTTCAAACCTTCTCTTCAATGTCATCTGGTTTGCCATCTAACTCCAATATATCCTCCAAATTTTGCGCGTTCAGCGCATCCAAAACCTCGCATCTTCATAATCCAAAATTATTTATGCAATTAAATTTCTCCACATCTATCTTCATAGAGTGGATATTCAAACTCTGAATAGTCTTCGCGCCAGAAGCACCACCCTCGACACCCGAAGAACCCCGATATCTTTCTTAACGCACCAACGAACGAAGAATAGATCCAAAACTGAAAAGATAGAGTCTTTACCAAAAGATCTTACATTTATCACCAAACGAAACCCTAGACGAGCCTCCAAATTGATCTACTCCAACCAAACCCTAGATCTGAAACCTGAGCTCTGATACCACTTGTTGCGCATAGCGAAAATTTCGGCAGAGTTTCTGGTGCACAATAAGAGAGAAAGATCAATAAGAATTCATGTTTCATCAAGGAAATAAGAATCTGAAGCGAATATATCAACAAAGTGAGATATCGGTTCTTTCTCTCATTAGTTCTAGGACTGACTTGTCAAGGGATCCTAAAAACTATTACAATGGTCACAAACATAAACAAATCAATTTTACGTGGTTCGGCAAACTGTCTACGTCCATGGGGCAATGAGGGAGGATCTACTATTAGAGAGAGAATACAACTAGGATTTACAATCACTCAATCTAAACCTTCACACAAACTCTCAGATCCCTCACAAAGGGGATACCAAAATCCCTCTCAAAAGCCGCTGATTTTTCTTCACCAAACAGCCGCACAAACTCCTATTCTCCTGCTGCGATTTTTTCTGCCGCAGCCGCTAAAAATCCTTGCACCTCCTTCGCTGTCAAAGAAGAAATATGTAGCCGACTTTTTCTCTCCTGCACACCCTCAATTGCACACTCCACGAAAACCTAGGAGTACTTGGCTTTATAGGCACAAATTTGCTTTTTCGGGTGGGCCAGTTTAGCTCGCTGAAGCCTCCAAAAAATCATCACGAGTTGAGTTCGGATGTAGCCCCCACGAGTTTTCTTTTCACGCGTCTTCTTTTGGCTCTTCACGTGAGTTCACAGTCTCTTGATTGAGATTCTTTAATCTGTATTAAAAAAATTAACATATACAATTCCCATGAACTTTGCTATTCTAACAATATCTTTATATAGTTGTGATTGCATCTTACTATTATAGCTTTTGTAATTTTACATCTAATAATAATTTTTTACTATTCCAACAAGATGCTAGGCATTTAATATTAAGTTTCTTTATTTAGTGGCCTTGGTAACTTTTGCGCATGATATATTACGTATCAATATACCATAAGTAAACATTATGTCGTAAGTACATATTTAAGAATCAATAATGTAGAATATATTATTTACTAATAACTTCTTAAACCAAGTACGCCACGTGCAATGCACGTGTGGCATATTAGTCTATATCTTCAATACTTACTACATATAAAAGAAGATTGACTTGTCAAAAACTTTTGATTTCCATTTTTACCCTTTTAGGTTTGATAATTCTCAAATATGCCATTGGTTATAATTAATCATTTTAATCATATATTATAACCTCTTGTTAATTATGCATTTCCTCACTTTTTTGAAACATTTGGTCACGCTATTATTTTATTATTTTAGTATGTTATTTCATAGAAAATTTGAAATTTGTGCCTAATTTGTCTTCACTTAATACTAGTATTTAGACCCGTGCAAGCACGGTTTTTAAAAGATTTTCTGCAAATATTGAACATGTTACGAAAATAAAGTATTCTGTTTTAGATATGAAGTATAGTGGTGGAAGTGAACCGAATAATTAGAATTCATTCATCTGCGAAATACTAATTAGAGTTTTAAAAAAGAAAAGATGAGCAAGAAATAATATCAAGTTTTAATATAAGTCCCTTAAATATTTAATATTTTGAAACTGGTTTCTCAAATCAGTGAAATTGCTATTAGGTGTTCTTATTCCTAAATAATATCAAAATTAGCCCTTTGTTTTATTGAAATTGATAATAGTTTCCCAAAATCTCAGTAGTTGTTTCAAATCAATCCCTCCAATTAAAAGTAGAAGTAGCATTTCGAAGGGTTATTTAAAGCACCTTACGAAAATTGGTGGCCTAATAACGATTTCAATAATGTGAATGTTTAATTTTAATAATTGGGGAACCTAATAGCAGTTTTAACAATATAAGAGAATAATTCAAAAAAAGAAATATTTAAGGGACTAATATCGAAACTAATAAGTAAAATTGCAATGAAACTCACTCTTCTTTTAACTTTATATTTCTCTTTCTTATTCAAGAATCCATATTTATTCACAAACTTTTCATTAATTCTTTAATTTAATGATTTAATGAAAGTAGTCCCTCAAATAATTGAAATTACTATTAGCTTGCTCGAAACGATGCAAATATCCTCAAACTATAGATAAATGTAATACACATTCCATTATAATTTTGATACCTTAAATTAAAAACTCAGTGAGCTTTGTCAACTTTTGAAATTTACAATTCAAAAGCTATGGTATGAAAATTTACTTGGAATAGACTGAGCCTCTGTGGCTATCTTCTAGAATAGACTTAAGTAAATTGAGGTAAATAGTAATACAGGGGATAAGACTGAGGAGCCTCTTTGGCTTATTTTTAGTCTTATTTTTAGTCTTATCATCTGTGGCTTATTTTTAGTCTTATCCCCTTTTACTTAGGTAAATTAAGTTAAATAGTTTTTCAGAGGAGATATGCCTCCTTTATCGAAGTAAAAAAGAAATACAGGGTCTTTAAAGGATTCGGTCAGGAGAACCACTCCATTTATTGTTGCCACTACTATTGCCATTATTATTATTATCCATTATAACTAATAAGTCATAGCAAACATGAGATTTAGAAGTGATATACATCCCAAGGGAATAAAGAAACATACATGTCAGATTTGCGTCCTAATTGTTTCTGCGGAATAATAATCTGCACTGAGTGTGAATCACTGGTATCTAGGATAGGATGGCTCATTATACATATTGCACAAGACACTCTTCGAACTTTCTGAACTTGTTGAAATAGAGAGTTTTCAGTTTAAAAGTTCAAGGACAGACTAAAATAAGTTGTTTAAATTTAACAATGAGAATCTTTTTTAATGGATATATATTTAGTATATATATACCTTGTCAGGTAAGTAGGAAGGACCACAGGCTACTTTCTTGCATTTGCCAGTCTCCCCCTCAGATGTTACACCATAAGCCTTTTGGCTTTCCTCAAACTCCACCTGTCATCCAAAACAGCAAACAATGGTTGAAACTTCCCCATTGGAAGGTCAAATGATCATCGTTTTTGTGGTTCCTTTTAAAAAATTGTCCTTTTCTTTCAATCTCCCTCTTAGCAAATAATTTTCTTACATTCTATTCTGGTTTGTTAAGCATATAGGTACCACCGTAAACAACACTTAAGCGAGCAAATCCCTGCAAAGGACAAATCAATATCCTAAGATTAGATGAGTTGCAACAAATAAAGCTATCAAAATGATTGATGATGTTTTTCCAAAATTTTGACAGATAAACCTGCTATGACACACACAGTTCAAATTATCCACATCAGATTAATAGGTACTACACATAATGTCTCTCCACATCATTGATGTGTTATCAGTCCATCTCCAAAGCCATTTACCTCGAAGAGCTTTATTCATAGTTTTTAAGTGGAGAATCCATACCCCTCCTTGCCATTTAGGTTTGCACATTTCCCCCCATTTAACATGATTAGATGCTCATTTAGTATCTTCAGATCCCGCCCAAAAAAACCTCCACATATGTTTGTTATTCCTATCAATCGCCCAATGAGGATATTCATATAAAGACATTCAAAAAATCTGCTTTTTTCTTATGTAAGTTCTTCCATTGAATTTGGCTCTACAATAAAGAAATCGCAAGTTCAAAATTTGACTCTAAAAAATAGAGAGATCTGAACAACATCTTAAAGAATTCGATGCCCAACCCTTAGCAACCAGACATAACCATCTATGCGACTAAATTTGTCTTATGTCCTACTAAATCTGTAAACATCACCATCATCATCATCAATGAAGCATTGTTTAATCTGCACACAAAAGATCACCAATAACCACACAAAAATTGATTTCAAAATTTCAAATTATTTGTATGCATAAAAAATTGCCCTTTTCTTTCAATTTCCCTCTTAGCAAATAATTTTCTTACCTTGCATTCTGGTTTGTTAAGCATATCGGTACCAACGTAAACAGCACTTAAGCGAGCAAATCCCTACAAAGGACAAATCAATGGATGCATAAGACATCTAAAATTTTGTCGAAATCTAATCAATGGAAGAAAATTTATGAGTTCAAACCTAGGGGAGTTCACCTAATCCATAAAGAGTGTAAATATATGGAGATCCTCCTTGAAAGTGTAATAGTGACTATGCATAAAGCTAATAAAAACGAAATTTTGATGAGCACCCTTTTACTTCTGCAAGCAATATTAATGAGGAGTCTTTGTGAATAGACTTAAGTAAAAGGGGATAAGATTGAGGAGCCTCTCTGAACTTAATGTAGTAAACTGAAGAACAAAAGGGGATAAGATTGAGATCTCTCGGTTGATGCCTCTTATCTATGTACCTTTTAGGGTTTGAAACCTCCCCTTGTTTCGATGGAGGAACCTCTAGATTTAGAATGAACCCTAGATAATCCCATGTTTGGTTTTCGAATCGGATCGATTCGGGTCCGAACCGGGGTACAAAGAACCGCAATAGAGGCGATTTGGAACAAAATCAAAATATTTTTAGGGTGAGAAATTTTTAGAGAGAGAGAGAATGTTACCGATTGAAGAGGAGGCGGCGGCGATGGACTCTGTTGAGGATGGAGGAGATTTGATACTAATGTCAACGTTGTCGCTGAGGAAGAGTATGATGCTAATGTGATTGGGGTCAGGATTGTTGAAGAGGGAAGAAGATGAGATGGGAATTTGTTGAAGAGGGAAGAAGATGAAATGGGGAAAGGGAAACCACAACGGAGCTTGAGTTCTCAAGGTAGAACACGATGTCTGAAGTTGAAGAAGACGAAGCAGAGATTTAATAAAAATGAGGAAAGGGAAAACCGTACTAGATATGGGGGGAACGTGGGTTGGTTATTCATTTAATTTTTTTCATTGTTTATAATATTAGGTTACTATTCATATCACCTGTTTTGTTGTTCTCTTTTAGTAATAAAGAAATAGATTTAAAATTCTGCAAAAATTAAAAATAAGAAAAATTCATTAGGCTCATGCCTTAGAGCATCTCCAAGGATCCTTACAATGTCCCTTAATCTAGGGGGAGTTTTAAGGGAGGGGGATGTTCTCCTCCAATGGTTCCTCCTTAAAAGTCCTCTTACCCCTTAATTATTCATATTTAGTGTTTTAATTTTATAGATTAAGATTTAATTAAATATATGGTTTATTTATAAATGAATAAATAATTAAATATTAATAACTAAAATTAAATAAATAATTAATTTAAAGTAAGAAATTATCTTATATAATTATTAAATTAATTAATCATATTAAAATTTAATAAATAATTAATTTATATAATAATTAATTTATATAAATCATGTTAAAAGTATTAATTATATATTAACTATATATTAACTAAATTTAATTAACTATACATTAACTTTATTTAAAAAAAAAATATTAATATAAAATTATAAGGGGAAGGTTAAGGGACTTTAACCTTCCCCTTAATTTGGGGAGGGAGTTAAGGGGTTTGGGGTGAAGGGAAAAGTTTTCCGGCCCCTTGGAGCACCTTCCCCTTCATTCTCCCTTAATCTAGCTAAGGGGCCGGATTTTTCCGGCCCCTTGGAGATGCTCTTATGCCTCTGGGTTTCACCTCTTTTGGAGAACTACCTGTTGTCTTTCATCTTATTAGCCTCTTAAAAGTATGATAATAGTATGAAAAATAATTTGTATTTATTGTAATTGTAATAATATTAATAGTATAATAATTTTAATAGTGTTTTTAAATTAATTTAATAATTATACAATTTAGTAAATTATTTACTAATAGTACAATAAACTAATTATTAAATTAAAATGTAGTTGCTAATAGTATTATAAATATGCTATGTATAGTATTATTATATTTAAAAGAAAAGAAATTATTTAATATATAATAATTATTTTAATAAATTATAATAATTATCCAAACTGTGATAATTAATCATATAGTTCTTTATACATAGTTTTATCATATAATTTATTCATTTAAACAAAATTGTGATTGTTCATTTATATTACTATGCAAGTCATTTCATTATTTTATAGCCAACAACAAAAAAATTAAAAAATATAAAACATAATAAATATATTCTCGTCCAAAGCACGTGCACTATACTAGTTAATAGAAAAGAAACTTCCTAGAAAAAATTCACAGACTTTATATCTTCACTTGGCACGATTAATATATTCTAAGAAAAAATTACCCCCACCCACTTTCTGTCTCAATTATTTGATCGAGTCCACAAATTTTTTTTACCCAGATGTAAAAGACTTACATCCACGCATGCGTGGCCTGCTTCATTACATTTGCAGCCCAATTATAGCTTCTCCAACCCAACGCTAAATCGCCAATATGACGCAAACTCAACGCCATTTCACTCTCCAACCGTGCGCTATTTTTAGCTCTATTTTGGGAAGGTGCTACAGTGTCGCACAAGATTTGGCGCAACACTGTAGCTTTGGCGCAGAATTTTTTGGGGAGGTTCTCATGTGAAACCGATGACCTTCTCGTTGATGAGGATGGCGTTGCTCATTTGCTGCAGCGCGCAGGAGATGCTCCCGCCCAATTGGACGAGCACCAAGGCTGATGTTTTGTTGAGTTCTAGGGTTAGGGTTTTTGGCGAGGGAGCGAAAGGGGGAAATTCGAAGAGTAGAAATTAAGAGAGAGGGAGAAAGAGGAGATGATCATAGGCTGTTCCTTTGCATATCAGTCCCTTTACATCATTGGTGTTATGGTATTAGCCCCCCATATCTTCATAATTTGACATTAGAGTCCCCAAACCTTCATTGGTAATTTAATATTAGTCCTCCAAACCTTCATTCGTATTATATAATTATGAAAGTAATATTTATACTTTAATTTGTGGTGTTAAATGTAAATGTAATCTTTAGTTGAATGTAAATGTAATCTTTAGTTGAATTTATGAAAGTAATATTTTAATTTGATTTAGCATTTAATTTTTATATTTTTATTTTATTCATAAAATATATTATTATAATTAATTATATGTAATATATTATATAATTATATAATTTGTTAAATATTTTTTAAATAGATAAAAATGTTAAAAGATAAGAATAATAAAAGAAATATTATTTTTTGTGTAAAATTTGGTGTAATGGATTGGAGAGATGCTCTTAAGCCCCCATTTTGACGCCACCCACTTTTTGTCTCAGTTATCGGATCGAGAGTCCTCAAAAATTTCCCGCTCACTGTCTCAGATACTTGATTGAGAGTCCTCCATAATTTACAAACCCTAATTGTCATCTCCTTTCTATCATCAATGATCGATAGTCCCCGACCATGATCGGTGATCTCTGCAATGACGACGCCCTCCATGTGCTTGACCGCAGCAAACACTAAATCCTTGGTCCCTTCACATCATCGACGACGAGATCTCCCTCGGCAAACCCTAAATCCTCAATCTCTTCACATCGTCGACGAAGACCACTCTCTCTGCAAACCCTAAGTCCTCGATCCCTTCACATCATCGACGACGACCTCTCCCTGCAAACCCTAAGTTCTTGATCCCTTCACATCGTCGACGGCGACCTCTCCCTCTGCAAATTGGCAATCTTTGCAAACACCAAGTCTTCACATACTTCATATCTTCGACAACGACCTCTCCCTCTACAAATTGACGACCTTCGCAAACCCGAATTCTTCAGCCCCTTCATATCATTGACGAGGTACCAAACACTTCTTCCCCTTCTCAATTTCGGAACTTGATTTATGATTTTGATTGCAATTTAAGTCCCTGTTGCTTTGGTTTATGGTTTTGGTGCCTTGAAATAATTGAAATGATGATTCTAGATAAAGGTGAAAATTTTGTATCGCTTTGCTTCAATATGCATGTTATTTGTATTCGATGGTTTAGTTATCGTTAGTATTCTCTCAGTTTCAGAACTTGATTTATAAATTTTGTTTCTCAGACAAGTTGATTTATGTATTTATGGAATAGATTTTGATAAGGTATTAAAGCGTAGCAGAAACAAGTCAAAAATTGGAAAAATATGCTATGAATTTTTTGGTGCATAGTTTTAGTAGTCTTTGTTGAATCCCTAACTGTCAATCTAATTGGAAAGAACTTTGTGATCATACTATATTTGAAGTTCCAGGGCTTGATTTGGTGTGGTATTAAAAAAATACTGTGATCCTTGGCTCTATGATCCATATAGATATTGGATGATGGAACTCATTGTATCATATTCGATTGATGTCAAATATGCAACCTTTTGTGTTTTGCACATGTGTAGAATTACTGAATAACTACAATGATGGTTTAGTTGATTAGATAATATGTTCTCGTCACATGTAATTATTATTCATATTTCAACAAAAAGTTCCTAATGCTGCTCCAACTTTCCAATATTTTCAAATTGGCACTTACCAATTGTTAACTATGGCCTTAAATTGTCTTATATTGTTTATGACCAAAAATTCATCGTATTTAGTATGCTAATTAGTTATCGACAAGGCTAGGAAGAATGGATATTGATTTGCAAATATGAAATCAGTAATTTGTCTAGGGGAATTGCAACAATCTTTGTGCACATTCTCATTTTATGGTTGGCATGAAGGCTAACCTAGTGCGAGATCTTTAAATTAGATCTAGATATTCACATATGTGCCACAAAGACAATATTCGCATATGTGCCACAAAGACAAAGGTTATTAACTGATTTAGATTGCAATCCTAGTGAACTTCTGGAGGATAAAATCATGGACGAGCTTATCAGGTGGTAAAAGCTTTATATTTTCTGTTTCTTGTTGGAGGCCTTCACCTATAAAATCATGGACGTGCTTATCAAGTGCTCAAAATTTTGTATAATCTTTTTCCTGTCGGACGCCTTTATCTAGTAAGTTATTGATCAAATGGGATGAGTCCTTTTAATGACAATAGAAGAATAAGATCACCGGCCTGCATTTATAAGGGATGCAAGGGAAATTCAATTTGTAGAGAAACTGATTTCAACAATTAAAACCGATGATGAGAAGTAGCAAACATAGTGCTCCGATAATGAGAAGTAGCCAGATTGATGAGCATTCTAGTCATAGTGCTCTGATGATGAGAAGTAGCACAGAAGAATATCCTTCAAGGTATTCTGGACATAGTGCTATTGGTCTTGTTATTTTGTCTGATTTACTGTGCTCTTTACTTAACTATAACAAAATGAATTACTTTTGCAACTGGAGAGTGTGGTATCGAGAGGTATTTTGCGAGGCATTCTACATCTAGTGCTACTGGTATTTACATTTACTTTTCAATGGTGAATTATTAATGTGCTTAGTTTACTGTAAAACTTATCATAATGAACTACATTTGCAGCTGTAGACCATGGCAACTAATAGATGACATTAATATGAAATTTCACACTTTCTATCATGATGGTATACTGTCTTGATACATTTGCATATGAATGAAAATGTGAATCAATTTTGTTAATAGTATCTTGTCCTATTCATGATTTTAGGTAGTTAATGTGTTTTCCATATTCTGATACCTTTATCAGCTTCATGTTTCTGTGTCCATTTTGATACTTGCTTCTTCAAGTAAACCTATAATTTTTTTTTCCTTTACTATGAAATAAACACTTGTATAATATTCTGCTTCAAAGAGGGTGTTGTAGCTGTTAACATTATGAAGTTGATGCCATAATGGATTATGAGGTTTTTTAGTGTCAGCGGCTGATTTCATTTTTAAATGAATGTTCAGTTTTTTTTGTTATTTACAATGAAATTCACAGCTGATATCAAAGTTAGCTCCTTCTATCTCCGTGAACAAATTTTATGGTTTCCAAATGGAGATGTAAATGTAGTTTAAACTATGTTCCCTAATGTAGTAGATTAGATTATAATTTGCATTAGAAACAAGAATCTATAGTAAAAGAATATCATAAAAACATTTTTGTTTAAATTTAATATTTATGTTGTTTAGTGATTTACTTTGTGAGAGGATCATAACTTGTTTTAGAGGATGTAGAGTTAAGACTAAGTGATTTCTTTCTTTTGCTTATTTCACTATGTGAAGGTATGTTTCTATGTTTATTTCTTCCTTTTTTTGTCTTTCCTATAAGCTCTAGATTCATTTCTCCATCAAAATCTATGCTATCTTTACTACTATCGTCCTCGTCTCTCTTCTTTTTCTTCTTCCTCTTTTCCTTTTTATCACTTAATGCCATTTCAGGCTCCTTCCATTTGATAGTTTTCTTATTATTATTCTCCATTGACATAGATGAATCCAACAACTACTACTTGCTGAATGAAACTGGAACTAAGAGCAAGGAGAAAGGGCTGTGAGCAGAGAAGTGGTGAGAACAAGATACATGTTGTCACTGTTAGGAGCTGATCGTCAAAGAACTGTAGAGGGGGGAGAGAGATGACTGAGGCGGCAACAGGTGGATAAGAATTTTCCTGGGGATTTTTATGCCCTAGATTGAAGAAGGTTGTATTGCTGGATGCCGAAAGGGTGACCATTACTTATCCAACTCTTGGACCCGACCCAACCCTACATGTTTTTATGAAATTACCCTCAAATCATGAAAATTACTATTAGATCCCTCAAATCTTAAGTTATCCTAAAATTAGTCCCTCAAATCACTGAAATTGTTATAAGTCCTGCAAATCTTAATTTATTTTAAAATTAGTCCCTAAAATCATTGAAATTCATCACAACGATATTTTGGGTCAGAGTTAGTCTTATTAAATATTAGGTCGATTTTTCCTTGAGAAACCAAGCAATTAAGGAACTCACATGCAGACTGCATGAATCAAATAATAAATTTAGGGAGTTTTTTGATATTGGTTCCTAATATCTTTCATATTCTGAAATTATTTCCTCAAATCATGAAAGTTGCTATTAGGTCCCTCAAACCTTTGTTATTTTGAAATTATTCCCTCAAATCATTAAAATTGGTATTAATTTGCTCAAATTGTAAGTTATTTTAAAATTAGTTCTTTAAACCAATAGAGAAAATAGCAAATAAAGACAAAGTAGTCACTTAAAGTCATTTAAATTGCTATTAGATCATTAAATTCTTATAGGTTGTTTTATATTAATCCTTCTAATTCCTAGTTTTACTCTTAGTTGGAGGGACTAATTCTAAAATAACTCAAGATTTGCTGGACCTATAACAATTTCAATGATTTGAGTGACTAATCTTAAAATAACTTAAGATTTGCAGGACTTATAACAATTTCAGCGATTTGTGGGACTAATTTTAGGATAACTTAAGATTTGAGAGATCTAATAGTAATTTTCATGATTTGAGGGAAATTTTGTAAAAACGGGACGGGACGTGTCGGGTCAGGTTGGATCTGGGGGTCGGATAAGTAATTGCCACCCCTCGGCCTCGGGCGTCCAGCAATACAACCTTCGTCAATCTAGGACATAAAAATTCCCAACAAAATTCATCTCCCCCTTTTGCCGCCTCAATCGTCGCTCTCCTCTCCTCCCTCTACAGTTTTTTGACGATCAGCTCCTGACGGCGGTGACAGCTATCTTATTCTCACCCCTTCTCTTCTGCTCACCGCCATTGCTCCTTGCTCTTAGTTCTAGTTTCTGTTGATCATGTAATCGTTGTTGGATTCTTCTATGTTAATAGAAAATATTAATAAGAAAAGTATCAAATAGAAGGAGTCTGAGATGACATTGAATGATAAAAAGGAGAAGAGGAAGAAGAAAAAGGAGAAGAGAGGTGCAAAGGACGACAACAATAAAGATAGCACAGATTTTGATAGAAAAGATGATTTTAGAGCTCATAGGAAAGACAAGAAGAAGCAAGAAAGGAGGAATGTGGAATCTTTACGGCTAGAAGCTAATGAGATTGCTAGTGCAACAGGTACAGAGAGTATGGAATTGATAGACAAGGAGAAGAGGAGGAGGAAAAAGAAGAGAGATAAAGAGGAAGATGACAATAAAGAGAGTACAAGCGTTGATCAAGAAGGCGAAAAGATTGGTTTTTTATCACTAGAGTCTAGTGAGAAATCCACTACTGCAGGAGATATAGGATGTTATCAAAGCGAAGAGTGCGATGGTTCAGTTATTGGTAATAAGAAGAGAAAAGGGGAAGTCAGCATTGAAGCAGGAACTGATAAGAAGAAGAGGAAGAAAAATGAGCAGAAGGATGGAGCAAGTGACAGGGCGAAGCCCTCATCAGGAAAATCTAAGAAAGCTACTAAGGATAAGGTTGGAAAAGAGACAGAGGAACCTACTTCGGCGATGAAGAAGAAAGTGGCATCTCAGCCAGAGGAAAATTCAAAATTGAAGAGGGTTAGTTTTTCCGGCGACATAGAGGTATTTCCGCCCAAGGTTAACTCTGACGGTGAAGAAGAAGAATATGATGAGGACAACTTGGTCCGCGGGAAAAGATTCACCGAGGCAGAAGATCAGTTGATCAAAGATTCTGTTTACAATTACATAAAGGTGAGTTTCTTGATTTTCAAATAATTAGATAGACTCCTCCGGATAAGATACACACACATCACAAGTTTCCATCTTATTCTATTGTGATTACGATTAGTATTTCCCTTTTATGAGTTAGTGTTTGTTGTCAAATACTCTTCATTACACTGCGATAGGATGTCATTTGGTTTAATGCTCCTGTTAATGTTCAAGCATTTTCACATGAGGTTGCTTAGGAAGGCTTGCCTCTATAAATTGCGAGTCTCACAGACTGCAACTTATGGTTTCTTAGCTTTAATGTGACCTTTTTTTAAACTGTATATTGAATTTCAAGTTTATTTTTCTGACTCTGTTTGACCATTATAAGTTAGGGTTCAATATTTGTGTAGACTTATTGCTAAAGACCTTAACACGTTAGCCTGTATGATTAAGCACAATATAGATCCACTCAACCAGATATAAGTTGGGCAATATATGTGCAGTAGTCAATTCTTGTTGAATACTCATGTAGCTTAAGTTAAATACGTTGACCTGTTAGCACCAATGATTAAGCACAATAGATAGATTTGCTTCCCATCAAGTTTGTTGACACTGTTTGCTTAAAGAGCGAAACAACTATTAGATTATTTTTTCAATAAAACTTCTTGATCTTTTTACTGATGTACAATGCATGAAAAGTTTCTCATGTTTTCTTCAGCTACTCTTCTATTTTCAATTTCATGTGTATGTGCATCAATTGACATCGTAATAAATGCTAATGCTTTTTTTTATTTTCCAGACAAATCAGTTAGGAGAGAAAGGCTTGGAAATGGTACTCAATTGCAGAAAATATAAAGAAGTGAGAGGTTGCTGGAAGGAAATCAGTAGGCCCTAATGACACTTATATGACTTGTATTATGCTTGTCACGAGGCTTATGCAATTTCTTTTGTCTATTTTGATTTTCACTTGCTTTCTCTTTTCTGTCAATCAGATTGTAGTTACCCTGTTAACATTTTTTTCATGTTAATTCAAGGTCTAGGAAGCAAATGACCGAACAGAGCATATATTCAGCTGGAAATGACCTTAAGCTGAAAGCATGTTAAATGACCAGACAATCTTATGAAGCATATAGAACTCTGACCTATTATTACCTGACCTCTCAGCACCTTTGTCAGTCAACCCGTATTTATCTGAGATGCATAAAATTTCTTGTTATAGGAGTAGATTAATTTAAGATGTACCCACATTAGCATCGATAGTTTATTTAGTAGTATATTGAAGATGTGAGTCTGTCAGCATGCACTACCTTTTGTTGCATGCTTATGGTAGAATCATATTTTAATTTGTTCACTTTGTTGGATATCCTGTTTAAGATTCCATTGTCTATATTTCTCTTAGATGACAAAACTGCATGCATCCTCTCCTGCATATGCTAAGTTTTGGGGTAAAACCTTTATCGTCAACTACCAAATTGGCAATCAGCCAGTTCGTATTAATCCACCATCCTTAATTGAGTTTTGTTATTTCTTTTGCTTCTTCACATACCTATCTCTATATCTTTTCAACTCACTGCTATAAATATGTGTATCCTATTAGGGAGGAAAAGTGTTTCTGCCTTTCCTACCATGCATCTCTTATGGAAGAAAATATGTAAAACATATTTTCAACAACTTCTATAAGCCCCAGGGCAGAGGGGGTTTGAGCTCTATGTATCAATCTATTGTCATGCAAGTTTCTGTGCGTCTGTAACTGGCTGTACGCCTGTACCACTGTAGTGCTTACACCTATAATATATCATTGCTTATTTACATTTCAGTATGTTGATTGTAGGTGCTGCCATACCTTATAGACCTCTTGTAGCGGTGTATTGTCGAGGGCGTTCTTTATTTGAGAGGAGCGAAGAGCGTGGTTTCACTGAAGAAGAGAATGAAATTATTAGAAAGTAAATTAAACCCTTGACTTTTAATATTTCATGTCTTTAATTTACTAGTTTTCTAGCTTTTGGAAAATTTTAGGCTTCCTGTTCCCGCATGTGCGTGTTTTATTCCATTCAGAAACATGATCTTTTACTGTATGAGTTCTGACATGAGTGCCCTACTGTTCTAGCACATGGTTTTCGTGCCTTTGAATTTATTTATGACCTATGAGACTAATATGAAAGTCAAGTTGTAGGGTGAAAATTTGATTCTTCCGAAGAAAGGAGTTTCGTTTGTATTTATAAGAAAGCTTATTACAAACTAACAAATCAAATGTTTACAACAGAAGCAGAGGGAAGGCCCTCTTTGTTTTTGTGTGGGGACTTTAGGTGGCGATAGGACGCTTCGCTCGGTGCTCGTGCCGAGTCTGCTTCCCTTGGACGATCCGATCGAAGTTGCTGCTGGAGCTTCAGTACGCAGTAGAAGGTCCGATGTAAGTGGGTTCGAGTCTACCCGAGAGCCTCAAGTCGGAGAGTTCCGACGAGTCTCTTCAAATGAGGGGAGCCTTTGGCAAAAGTCCAGGTTCAACCTTTGGGAGATTAGCCAGCAGAATATGCAACAGCCAATCCCCCCTTCTTCATGCTGCTGAAGATGGGTTTTAACAGGCAAGGGATGGCATGGGCTCTCCCTTGATTCATGGGATTTGACCACTAATAGAGGTGAGGGAGATAGCTTGACTGCTCCTTGAATTATGGGATGTGACCACACGTTGTTCGGAGACGTCCTGCTGTTCATTCGTACCGTCAATGGTCATTCGAAGAGCTGTGCTCTGCATCACGCTACATAGGAGTGGGAAAGCCCCTCCTCGTATGCGTGACAACGGCTGTCAGATGCTTGCGTGGATCTGACCAACCACCGAGCGTTGGCGGCTCTCGTCCCTTCACCTGGACAACTGAGGTGAGCCGCATTTATGAGGGTGCAGGCTGTTTCGGCGCCTGTCCGCTCATTCGTACTGTGGACGGCCATCTGACGGGCCTGGAGTATTGTGCCCTCTCCCTTGATTTGTGGGATTTGACCACTGATGTAACTGTTCCCATACTCCAAGTGGGCAGTTGACAGTGAGCTGGCGAGTCTGCAGCTTGGGTCTGCAGGCGAGCTTGCAGGCGAACTGGGTCTGCAGGTGAGTTTGGGACTGCAGGCGGACTTGGGTCTGCAGGCGAGCTAGCAGGCGAACTGGGTTTGCAGGCGAGCTCAGGTGCGCAGGCAGACTTGGGTCTGCAGGCGGATTTGGGACTGCAGGCGAATTTGAGTTGCAGGCGAGCTCCTGAGCATGGATTGAAGAATAGGCCGTAACTTTCAAACCGTAAGTCGGAATTGGACGAATTATATATGAAAATCGCCTATCTCGACGAGATGGAGCCATCCGAACCTAGCCGAAGGCTTCGGTTCGCTTCCTCCGTTTTGCCAAATTCCTTACGGTTTGGGAGATATCTGCGTTTTCCCCTTTTTCTGCTATTTCCGGCGAGGTTTTAGCAGTTTTGTTCTGAACTTCTCTGATAAGGATTAAAGGCAATTTTTATTGCCTACAAAACCCCCTCCAAAGTTTTCAGACCTGAATCAGGCCGCATGGGGTCTGGAACACTTTGGATATGAAGTCCCGTAAAGTGATCCCTACTCCTCACTCGCAGCTGATGATCGCCTTCTAGGATTTTGAGCAAACCCTCAGCTATCAACGGACTTGATTTGTCTTTACCAACTGCCGTTTGAGTTGGACTAGCCATGCTCTTGCCCTTAGCATGGTAAGTTGTCGAGGAGTCTCTCTTAGGCTCAATGCTAAAATTTCTCCTCTATCCTTAGCCTTTCGAGGCGTTTGGATTTAAGGGAGCAGTTTAACCTCGTATACCAGTCGGAGGGTAGGAGCAGTTTAGACTCATGCACCAGTTGGAGTATAAGGGGGCAGTTTAGACTCATGCACCAGTCGGAGTATAAGGGAACAGTTTAGCCTCATGCACCAGTCGGAGTATAAGGGAACAGTTTAGCCTCATGCACCGGTTGGAGGATCAGAAGAAGCAGTTTATACTCGTGTACTTGTCAGTTTAGCCTCATGCACCGGTTGGAGGATCAGAAGAAGCAGTTTATACTCGTGTACTTGTCGGAGTGTAAGGGAACAGTTTAGCCTCATGCACCGGTTGGAGGATAGGGGAACAGTTTAGCCTCATGCACCAGTCGGAGGATAAGGGGGAAACTTGTCTTCTCTTAGGGCAAAGATGAAGACGAACCCTGATTTGTCTTCTCTTGGGGCAAAGACGAACCCTGAAATAGCAGCACATCGCATAGTAGGCCTATCAAATAACAACGCCTTTTATGAGAAAGACGGTGCTGGGAGAATCAAATCGTTCAGGGACGTATGAGTATGACGACTGATCGGACAACATCATTTGCGGGAATGACGGTGTCGGCTATCAGAGGTAATCGTTAACGTGATAGGAATTGCCGCGATCGGAGCGACTTTGAGGACCTACCATCCTTTTGAAGAGGATTGGTAAGTTGATTTTGTCAGAGGTGACCGTTAACATGACAGTGGGAGTTTATTGCGATTTGAGCAACTCTATGGACCTACCATCCTATTGAAGAGGACTGGTAAGTTGATTTGTCAGAGGTGACCGTTAACATGACAGTGGGGGTCCCGCCATCCTATTGAAGAGGATTGGCGGGGGATTGTGGCTTTGGTCCTAACTATCTGAAGGTTTGACCAAGTGGGAGTTTGATGCAGCCCACCTGAACTGCTAGTCTCGCCTGTTTTGAGCGGTTCGCCATAACCGGGAACCTGGCTCAAGAAGTGGGGCTCGCCTAAACTGTTAAACTTGCCTGATTTGAGCGGTTCGCCGAAACTGGGAACCTGGCTCAAAGAGATGGAGCTCGCCTAAACTGTTAGGCTCGCCTGATTTGAGCGGTTCGCCCGTACTAGGAACCTGGCTCAAGAAGTGGAGCTCGCCTAAACTGTTAGGCTCGCCTGATTTGAGCGGTTCGCCCGTACTGGGAACCTGGCTCAAGAAGTGGAAGTGTGGGGAATAGTTTAACCTCTTATACCAGTTGGAGGATCAGAAGAAGCAGTTTATACTCGTGTACTTGTCGGAGTGTTAAGGGAGCAGTTTAAACTCATGCACCAGTTGGAGTGTCAGAAGAACTATCAGAGGTGATTGTTAACGTGATAGGATTGTAGGCCCGTCGTCCTATTGAAGAGGATCGACGGGAGATTGTCAGAGGTGTAGTGTTAACTTGACAAGATTGTCACGATTAGAGTGACTATGTGGGCCCGCCGTCCTATTGAAGAGGATCAGCGGGGGAAATTTGGAGGATATGAGGGATCGGTCTCCACTACCAAGGCATCTTGGTCATCATCCCCTCGAAATTCATGCGGGTCTTCGTCACCCATATGCTTGAGCATGCTCTCGACTTGTTCTCCTTGGCGGAGTAAGTCTTTCCATGAGCGAGCTTCAACAGCGCCCATATTGGACAGAACGCTGATGGAAAGATTGTTCCGGCACATCTCGATGAGCGTGGCCTCGGAAACTCGATCGCGGGAATGCAACGATCGGTTTCTGAATCTCTTGACAAAGCTGCTTACAGACTCTGTCTTCCTCTGCTTCACAGTTAGCAGGGTGGCCATAGATACTTCTGTGTCATCATCGAAGAATCTGGCCACGAAGAGCCTTTCCATGTCCTTCCAGCAGGTGATGGACCCAGGCTCCAATCTGCGAAACCATTCAAAAGCGACCCCCTTGAGGGTACCAATGAACAGTCGAGTCATAATGGGATCGTTTCCCACTATGTGTCCAGTTTGCGCCTGGAAGTAGTAGATGTGCTGGGTAGGAGAACCCTTTCCATTGAACTGCAGGAGGTCCAGCGGCTCGAACTTTGCCGGGTAGGAGACCGCATCCCATTCAATTGGATACGGTCTGACAACCCCCAGCTTGTTCGCATGCTTCTGGAGCTTCAAGGCGTCGAGTTGACTTTGGAGATCGTCAAACCTCTTGTCTCTTGGGTTATGGCCCGAAGATGACGCTCCTCTAGATGACTCGGATGAGGAGTGAGAAGGAGTAGGCACCCGCTCTTTGTGCTTCAAGGATTTATGCGAAGCCCGCGAAGTCCTCTCTCTCTTCCTCTTCTTCTCGCTCAGGAGCTGCTCCAACATCTCCTTCAGGGAGTCGATGGTTGCTTGTTGCTCGTCGAGCCTCCTAGACATCTCCTCAGGGATGTCAGTCATGTGCACATTTGTGTGCTTGCCCTGAACTGAGCTTGAAGTCTCCGACATTGCCACTGCTGAGCAATCGTCGTCGTCGTCAGAGACGGACGTCAGACCCGTGCAGGCAAACGAGGTGGCCACCCCCATTTGGGCGTGAGCGTGTTGGCGAGGTTCATGCTGGCGAGGTTCGCCCGTCAGGCGAGATTGGCACAGTGTGCCTGCGCCTGTCTGGCGAGCTGTTGCTTCGCCTTTCTGGCGATCTTGGGCCGTCAGGCGAGCTTGGTGAAGTTCGCTTGTTTGACGAAGCCCTCTTAAACTGCAGAGTTCGCCAGGTGCCCTTGGTTCGCCAAAATTGAGCACCTTGCTCACAGAGTGGGGCTCGCTTAAACTGCTAGGCTCGCCCGATTTGAGCGGTTCGCCAAAAATAGAAACCTGGCTCAAGTGGTTGGGCTCGCCTAAACTGCTAGGCTTGCCCGATTTGAGCGGTTTGCCAAAATCGGGAACCTGGCTCAAAGAGATGGGCTCGCCTAAACTGCTAAGCTCGCCTGATTTGAGCGGTTCGCCAAAAATGGGAACCTGGCTCAAGAGGTTGATTCGCCTCAAGCCTGAATAATAATTCAGGCTGTCGTGGGGGATGAGGGATTGTGCCTCGAGACGAGCGAGAGCTTTTCGTCGCCGCTGTTTGGATCTTTTTGAACGAGGAGCGTTCATGTCGACGACGGAGGCGTATTCTGCGTCGACACAAATGGTTGATTCCTCTTGCACAGGGGTCTGCGAGGATCGTTCATCGACCCATTCAGCAGCCCCTAGACCTGCATTCTCGAATCTCGGCTCGGCCTCAACTGGTTCGGGGGGAAAAGAACCCCCTGCCTCGGCTTGGGTAGATCCCTCAGGCTTGGTTGCCTCAGCCTCTTGGGGCTGGGCCACCCGCACGTCTGCAGGCGAGCTTAGGACTGCAGCCAGACTTGGGTCTACAGGCGAGCTTGCAGGCGAGCTGAGTCTGCAGGCGAGTTTGGGACTGCAGGCAGACTTGGGGTCTGCAGGCGGGTTTGGGGCTGCAGGCGAATTTCGAGCTGCAGGGCGGACTTGGGTCTGCAGGCGAGCTAGCAGGCGAACTGGGTTTGCAGGCGAGCTCAGGTGCGCAGGCAGACTTGGGTCTGCAGGCGGATTTGGGACTGCAGGCGAATTTGAGTTGCAGGCGAGCTCCTGAGCATGGATTGAAGAATAGGCCGTAACTTTCAAACCGTAAGTCGGAATTGGACGAATTACATATGAAAATCGCCTATCTCGACGAGATGGAGCCATCCGAACCTAGCCGAAGGCTTCGGTTCGCTTCCTCCGTTTTGCCAAATTCCTTACGGTTTGGCAGATATCTGCGTTTTCCCCTTTTTCTGCTATTTCCGGCGAGGTTTTAGCAGTTTTGTTCTGAACTTCTCTGATAAGGATTAAAGGCAATTTTTATTGCCTACACAAGTGAATATGTTTTCTTTTGTAATTATGTAGTTTGAAATGTGTTAACTTAAGTTGTGATACATCTTTAGGTACATACTCTTCAGATCTCTTGCATTTAGGAAATCCCCCAAAAATAGTTATATTTAGAGGTCAGCCCTTAGTTGGTTAGTGTTTGTCAGGCTAGATCATTGCTTGAATTAACTCCTCAATGAGTTTTTCAGTTCTGGTTCATGCAACATTGCAACAACAACAGCAACAATAACAGAACTTTTCAAGTTTTTTCCTTGAAACCACCTTAAAAATAGGGTACGGAAACCACCTTTCAATTTCAATTTACACATTAACCACCTTTAAATTTTTGTTAAAATCAATCACCTCCAAGTCAAAATTTTCACTAAAAACCCAAAATTACCCTTAAAATAAACTCATATTCAAGATCAATCACCTCCAAGTCAAAATTTTCACTAAAAACCCAAAATTACCCTTAAAATAAACTCATATTCAAGACATGCGACTATTTTTATAGTGTTTAGGTCTAGTAAGATACAACTCATGTACCCTTGAACTTGTAATTTTTAAGCTTATTTTTAGTTTTTTAGTGAAAATTTGACTAGGAGGTGGTTGATTGCAACAAAAACCTAAAGGTGGTCTATATATAAATTGAAATTGAAAGGTGGTTGCCATATAATTACCCTATTTTTAAGGTGGTTTGTAAGAATCATTTTGAGGTTGACTATTGATTAAGGCTATGTTCTCCATGAAGTTACCCACTATCACATCCTTCGTAGTTGCTTTCAACCAGCTTTTTTGCCGCCCTATGTTCTCCATGAAGTTACCCACTATCACATCCTTCGTAGTTGCTTTCAACCAGCTTTTTTGCCGCCTATATCTAATCCTCCTTGCTCTATTAATTATTATCTCATTTCTGCTTTTAATTGGGTACATTGTGGCCTCCTTTTCATGTGGGCAAATCATCTTACTCTATTTTCTCTCATTTTTAGCTCAATAGCAGCAATCCCTAACCTCCTATAAATGCATTCATTTCTTATCATATTTCTGAGTGCATATCATGTAGTGGATCATAACATTTAAAATTTTGCTAAACCCTTTGTTGTTGCATATGTTGTTTCTTAATTGCCCAACATTATGATCCATAGAATATTGTTGGTCTTATTAGTCCTATAAAATTTGTACCTCAACGTTAATAGCTATTACAGTCGCATAATGTAAGACTTCGGAAGGACTCCTCAACTTTAAGCATCCTTATTTAATTAGATGAACCACGTTTACTTCAATTCAACCATCTTATCAAGTGATTGATTCTAGATGGCGAAAGTGATTACTCCTAGTTATTTCATTGACTGCTATTATGTACTGCATGTTCATTATTTTTCAGTTTTTCTCTTTTTTGCTGTTAATTCTAAATGTTGTAGATTCAAGGACTTCTCTCCACCCTTCAGCTTTAGAAATTATTTCTTCCCTAATCTTATCAAAGAATATTATGTCATCAGCACTTCTGGGTTCATACAATTATTTATTTCTATTGATGCTTTGCTCTATTTTTTTTAGACATTCTCTGACTAGGTCTTTCATTCTAAAACCTGTGTTACTTTTTAATCTTCAAAGCTTATTCAAAATCTTGCATTTTGAATGTCCAGGTTTCATGCAGAATATGGTACTTTTTAATCTTCAAAGCTTATTCAAAATCTTGCATTTTGAATGTCCAGGTTTCATGCAGAATATGGATCAGACTGGAAGAAGCTGTCAGGAATTCTCTCTTGCATTTTGAATGTCCAGGTTTCATGCAGAATATGGATCAGACTGGAAGAAGCTGTCAGGAATTCTCGGGAAGCAAAGGATCCATATAAAAGATGCTTGGCGAAGGATAAGACTGCCAAATAGAAAAAAAGGTGGGTACTGCTTATGAATCTATGGATCTCTAGCTCTGGTTTCTCAGACATGTTGATCATTGTAATAGACCGTGTCTTTGTAGTATCTCTGTGTGTTTGAGTGCACTGATACTATTGTTGCTAAATTTCACTTACACATTTTTCTCTGTTCTTCTTTTCTGTTACTTTCCTCATATTTTGGATATATCCTTACTCTGAAGATGTCAAAACGTTTCTAGGAAGTTTTTTTAATGTTTGTATTAGATATTCATGTGTATTTGCCATTTACTACTTTTATATGTAGGCTTACTTTTAGTAAATTTGGTTGAATGATGGATGATATTGGATTTGAAATTTTGCCTGACAGCAGTATAACTATTAAATGACCGATTAACTATTTAACTCATATAAATGCTCTAGATGCATTTGTGGACTGCTGCTTTGAGTTTTCAGTTACCACTTACCTGTTTTGGCTCATGCTTGTACAACAATCTCAGTTGTGAACCTGAGGACAAATCTGCAGGACTAGGAAATTGTATCTCATTATTTTGTTATGACCTAATATCACATGACGCATCGTGCACTACTGAACAACTACAATGAGAATCAGATTGTTGAGATGGCTTTCGTTTTTCCATTGCTTGAATAATTTCTTTTAGTTAATTCACACTCAGATGTGAAAATAAGACTAATTCTTATCTAGTTTATCACTATCTTTTCTATATTGACATTGTTGATCATAAAGTTCATCCCTTATGGATGGTTAGTCTCTATGATTGATGTCTACTTTTTGGAGTATATCAAAATTAAAGTAAGATTTAGGAAGTAAATAAATCCAAATGGCATCTGATGTTTCATTATGGTTGTAGTCTACAAAGTCAGCACAATAAAGGAGTTCAACCAAGCATCTCCATCTCTAATTATCTTCCAATAGTTCTTTTATATAGCTCGTCTTATTTTTGCTCCATCTTCTCTTGTATTTATCATATAACTCTAATTGTTTACTTACGTGTCCTTTCAATAGTAGAAAAGATACCCTGCTCCTTGCTCAAATTTTCCCTTTCCTATGTATTAGAGTCTGCTGAGTAGGATTCTTTTTCGTTGCTTGTCTTTGGGACAGGGCGGTGGTCTCAGGATGAGTACCAGTCTTTATTTGATTTGGTGAACTTGAATTTGCGGATGAAAGCCTTTGAAGAAAAGAAATCTACTAATAACATGGTTAGTAGTTTTTATCATTTAGTGCCACTGCTTTTGTGGGTTTTTGGTTGTTGTGGTGGATAGCCGCTGCTTTTCTGTGGGCTACATTGTTTGTGTAGGATAGTCGTGCACACTGTTGTCTTCAGCATTAAAAACTTTTCCTTATAAAAGAAGGGGACATCTGGCAATTCCAGAAAGTAGTCATGTCCACTAATGATTTTTGTGGACGTGGTCATGAAGTGTTATTTTTCATTTTGATACCTCCCTTATCACATATCATCTCTCTGTCTTGCGCTGCAGATTAGAGAAGGTATATCTTGGGAAGCAATCAGTGACAATATTTCTACAAGAACAATGTCAGGTTGCTGCCATAAATGGTATGCACTTTATGTGTTAAATTTGGTATTGACAGTTTAATATACCTTCAACCAGGAATTTTCATAATTTTGTTTTCTTGACTGCAAATGTAAGTATATGTATTTCAAACTTTTGTCTCTTTCCCAGTTTTACCTCTGAAGGATTCATTTTGTTGATGATTGCTGGCTAAAAGGGTAAGGATGCAGTTCTTCAATTTTTCACTTATAGAAGTGCAAAGGGGAAAAAAAAGAAAAGATAAGGAACTACCTTTAAAGAACTATGATGGTTCAAAGCCTATATTTCCGATAGCGAAACTTGTATGCTATAATATTCACATGCTCGTATGATGCTAAGATCAAAATACTAAAAAAAAAAGAAAAAAAAAGAAAAAAAAGAAAAAAAGGAAGGGTAAACCTATCTAATAACTGAATCACCTACCGGTTATTAAATGGAGGTCAATCTACAATATATCTATATGTGAATTTGAAAGCTTGAAAGTGTCAAATCTGAGATTAAACCTAAACGTCTAACGTGAGTGAAAATCAGATTCTAAACCTACTTGGCAAACAATGCCCTGGATATTGTACTTCCTTTAGTGTTTATGAAATTTGTAGGACCTTCTAGTCAGGGGCGGTGAGTATTGTTGATTAGGGGTGCAACTGGACCCCTACCAATCTAGAAATTACATTTTAAAGCCTTCTATTATTACAATTGTCCCCCATAATTTTAAAAAATTTGTACCTATCTTAAATTTCAAGTGATTTGTATTTAGCCTTGAAAATTAGTTGCCCATTTTCATTTAGTCTATTTGAAATTGGTAGCCCATTTTCATGTAGGTAAATAGATACTTATTATTCACCCCTCTAGGAAAAGTTTTCCGGATTTGCCACTGCATCTAGTGACATATGAATTGTTATTTGCTTAGTTATATTATCTTATATCTTTCTTATTTTGATATTAGTTCTTTAAAATTGTTATTTCCTTAGCTACTAAGTTCTTTGAATTATCTTAAATAATGAACATTTATTTTGATTGTTAACACCTGGGATATTACTCTGACCTTGACAGGACCTGTGCTGGGGCCATTTGATCCTATCTTCTTTACAGCCCCTTAGATGGTCATTTTCTACTTCCATAGCCATATTAAGTCATGGGGATGAAACCCATGTCCAGATCTTTAATTCCCTTTGTCCTTTTGTACTTAGCCCAACCCTTGCATTGAGTCGTTTGTAGTAGGGTTATTTGGTCTTTGACCATCTTGACTAAACCTGTAGTTCAATCCCATAGTTCTGTTAACTTCAAAACGATTAACATGTTTTCTTTGAAAGAAGTTAAAAGGATTTAAGGAAGCATTAAGAAACTTAAATTTGGGGGTCAAAATGAGAAAGATCTAGTTGGGTAATTTTGAACTCCCTTTTGTTTTCGTACAAGAGTGTTTTTTAGTCTGACCTTCTGAATTTAGGTTCACCAGTCAAGCTAAATGATATTTTTAAACCTTTCAGTTCACAAATCTATGAAATGGGTTGGAAAACCTTTCCTTTTTTCATATAACAGTGTCCTTTCAATTTTACCTTTTCAAATTCGGGTTTCCCCAAGTTAAAGATATAAAGCTATTTGGATTTTTAACAAAGAGATGAAGTTTTTGGGGGTATTTGACAACTAGGTTATAAATCGAAAGTAGAAAGTGAAGAAAATATACTTTCTCAAGAAAGTACTTTTCTGTTTCTACATACAAATCGTGTTTGATCATAGGAAGTGAAAATATGAAAATTTGGGGTAGTAGCTGATGTGACGGTCACTTCTAGTCCTATTGGCTTGTCATAAAAAGTAGTCAATATAAAGTGAATATCAAAATTGAAATTACTCGGAGAGAAAATAAAAATTCCTTTTTTTTTTCTCTTTGCTCACTTTCCATTCACTTTTTCAAAATTTTTGAGATAGTGAAAGGGGCTGAAAAGTTGATGTGACATCCTTCACTTTCCATTTACTGTTGAGGCACTTTCCAATTACCAAATAGGAAAACATAGAAAATGGAGTAACTTTCTATTTTTTGTTTCACTTTCCATTTACTTTTCAGCTGTCAAACACACCCTTAAGTAAACTAATAATCCTAACCGTTCCATCAAGTTTGAAGTCCATGTGATGACTATATTAACTACTCTCAAATGAGTTCTCAATTCCTATAACTAGGGCTAATAGCATGGTGTTCATATTTGTATTTGTTAAAATTACCAAATTCTAATATTATTCTCTGAATTTCTTAGAACTCGAATACAACTAATTTTCGAATACTTGTGAATATTATTCGTTGAATTTATAGTTTATGAGTATGAAACAATGTAATTAAAAGATATTGCAATTTGGGTTGGGTTTAATATGTCCATCTCTAGGTTTAATATGTCCCTATCTGTTTATGATATAGAACATGAATAGAACAATGATTAGATATTTCAAGTTTACAAAATTTTGGCATGTCTTGTGGGACCTTACATCTTTGTGCTGATATACATAACCAAAAGAAACTCAACAAAAAATTTCATGTTCTAATAGTTGATGATATTCCGGCCTTCCAATACATGAAGGAGTTACTGGTGATTAACAGGTGCGGCTCCACATCACGCATAGCTGTCAATGCTCGTTCACCTTGGGGTTGGGATTATTCACTCACAAATATAAGCTCCACGAAGATTGCCTGCAACTCTTTTATCTATGGGTAAAAAACTATCTATCAACAAAATATCAAAGTTGTCATCAAAAAATGGTTTGAACTTATAGAAAAGAAACCCGTGATTTAAAGTTTTAAAGAACTTGCGAAGAGAGCATCATCTCATGGGTTTGCAATTGAAGAATGAAATGATCCTAAATCTTCAAAGGAAGTAGTCCATTTGACGGGTGAAAAGAGGATCTTCGATTGATGTTTTCGAGGAGGCAACCGACACAAAGGAAGTAGTCCATTTGACGGGTGAAAAGAGGATCTTCGATTGATGTTTTCGAGGAGGCAACCGACATTGTCTTCAGGAAGATGTCTTCATGTATTAAGAGGATCTTCGATTGATGTTTTCGAGGAGGCAACCGACATTGTCTTCAGGAAGATGTCTTCATGTATTACATCAACAAATTGATGCACGTAGAAAAAGGACAAAATCATAAGTCCGGAGCAAATAAAAACTTTAGGAAATAAAAATCAATCTTGCAATGTTCAACTATTCATATGGATCATTCTGTCGTAAGTCAAATCCAAGTTTGAACAGTGTGGCGAGATGGTCGGAGCTTTTACGAAGAGTGTCTACAACACCTGAGCCCTAATCGGAGCTTGTCATTTACAGATCAAGAAAGACTCATTAAGATATTGCTCTTGCCCACGATTTGAACACAAGTAAAAAAATAAAAATAAAAAATAAAGACGCCACTCCATGAAGGATCTAAGACTAGATCTTCAACACATTATTTTGGTGTACACTCCCTGGAGGATCTAAGACTGGATCGACTACATATTTGTTGGGGATATGAGTCTAAATTGCATCCACACCTTACTCATCGGGTGCATGAGTATAAACTGCAATCTATAAGAGTTGCTCTTTGTTAAAAAAAGGGTTGGAGGACATGATTTTACAAAATTCATGAGTAAAAAGATTCAAGCTCCAACAATTGGTTAATTGTTGATGTCTCTGGGAAACATGAAGGGGTCAATAGCGATCAATAAGAGCAACACTGTTCACGGGTTCCTTGAAGATTGAGGTAGCAACAACTCTTATTGTTGAGGGCAAAGACAACCTCTCAATAAATCACGAAGTTATCATCAAGGGAGAATTTCTTAATCTATTAGGAGAGCTAAGGGTTATGAAGGTCGTTAGCGAAATTCAAATGTGTGAAGAAGAAATTTGTATGAGAGACTTGGAGAATATGCTGTCAAGATATCATCTTGAAGAGTTTACACTAAAAGAAGTGGTCGTCTTCATTTGAAACTCTTTAGCAAGTCTCTTTCAACACTATGAAGATTTCGTTGTTAATATCACCAAATATGATATTCTCGTTGAGCAACAGTTGAAGGCACTAATATAGTTATTCATCAAAATTTTCCACACCCAATAAAAAGATCGCGATTGATATCATCAAAAAGATATTTTGGCATAGCCACAACTTAGGTCACAACACTAAAATATTTTGACCGTTGCCATAAGAAGAGTTAAGCGTGGATGTCAACACGAGCAAATAGAGACCTAACAAAAAAAGGGTTAATGACAATAGACGATAGACTCTTGAGTTTATTGGAAGCCATGAATCCACAATTAATGAAAACCCTATCTCAAAGGGTAATTTTTACATTTAAAATATCTAATCGTTTTTCTATGCATGTTTCGCATCATAGATGAAGATGGACATTTTGAACCCTACAATTTGTAGTTTGAACTAACATGAAGCTCGGTATGTTGTCAAAATCAATGTTTGAAAAAGTTTTTTGAAACTCGCTTTAAAACTCGCTTCGTAACTTTTTGAAGGGTAAACGCTTCAAAACTCAAGAGAGAAGCTTTTTATCCCTTGAAGCTTACGCCTCATCACTTAAAGCATAACTGAAGTGTGCGTTTCACGTTCTCTTTTGAAGCGCTTCTCTTTTGAAGCATACACTTTAGACATGAGGATATAAAAGAATTTTTAACTAACATTAGAATGACCCTATGTATCTTCAATATGATTATGTGAGTGTAAATAAGATAAATAAGTTATATATGCCGATTAGTTTATTATGATTTGCATCTATACTTCATATATTTAATTCTTACATACTAATGAGGACATGAATGTACCTATTTATAAATTATCATACCGTTATATGTTATATGTTCATATTTTTTGTGAACTCTAAAATTACAATACTTAAAACTTATGAGGCTTGCGCCTCACGTTTTGAGGCTTACGCTTCGCTTCACCTTGCGCTTTCGCTTTTTTAAACATTGCTCAAAATTAGCATATAACTTAAATTAAATTACCAAAGGTAAGGGGGCTAAAAAGATACCATCATCCAAGTAATAATACAAATTATAAGGGATGAAACTTTAAACAAATATTTGATAATCAAACGAATATAAAATGCATATGGTTAAATTCTATTCATTTATGTACCGAATACTAAAACTATTTGTTTATCATTAATTGAATCACTGGAATATAACCAAATAGTTAGTCGAATTATTTCTGAATTATTTGGTTCGTTTGCATCCCTACTGCAACCCCTTGCCTTTCTCCTCCCTCACTTATGTGATATCTTTTCTTGTCCATTATCTCATGTTGATGTTGATATGTTTATTTATGATGGTTGTTGTAATCAACTATAAAATTTAGTTTCAATTTTCCTAGTTTTGATTTTTTGGTAACTTGGACTTGACTTTCATATCATTCTTATTTTGGGTCTTAAGTTTTTGTTGTACTTTACAGGTATGACCAGCTAACATCACCCTTGGTCCAACAAGGTTTATGGGCTGATACAGATGATTATCTTCTACTGGATGCGTAAGTATTGCAGTTTAAACACCAACCTATTTAGTTGATATTTCCCTTGAAATTTTGCGGATTTTCAAAGAGAAGCTTTACCCCCTTAATTTCATCCTATACATGTGACAATGTGACATCTCAACTCATGACACCCAACATAGACACTGAATATAAAAAGTTCTTCAAAAAGGACATGACAACAAGGTGATATGAGATTAGACACACTGATACGAGTTGCCGGATGAGCACCCTTGATCGCGGAATTATCAAGAGTGGGCTGAGAAGAAGATGATAGAAAACACAAGAACAATTCAGTTTTGACGAAGGAAAATACATTTTCTAGATTATGAGAATAATAGATTACAAATTCCTCTATCATAATCTTTCTAGAATCAAGAATAATCTCCCAATTCTCTCTAAACCCTAATCTCTTGGTTAGGATCTCACCTCTCTGATTTCTCTGATTGTTTAAACCCTAATCTCTTGGTTAGGATCTCACCTCTCTGATTTCTCTGATTGTTTAGAACCCTAAAACAATCCTCTTTATAGAGTTACCTCTCTGATTTCTCTGATTGTTTAGAACCCTAAAACAATCCTCTTTATAGAGTTTACAACATGGATGATAAACTTGTAATTAAACAAACCAAAATCAAACAGGAAAACAGAGTCCCAAACGAACCAGGAAGGCTCAGGAAACCTTCGCGGTCGATCGCAGAGACCATCGCAATCGATCGGATCCAACGACAGAAACAAAAATCCATTACAAGGTTTGGTCGGTTGACCGCACACGTCACTACGGTCGACCGCTAAAAGACTAGAGGCCTCCCAGGATTTGTGCACGTTCGCGGTTAATCGCGACGTCACGTGTGATCGATCGCTGGAAGCTCAAAACATTTCCTGTAGTTTCTTCCGTAATCTTCGTCTTTGTCACCTTCAACGACTTCGTCCATATCTCTATTCTCAAGGTATCATGAGAATCATCTATCTTCAAGCTCCCATGAGGATCACTAAGCTCCCGAAGTAAGGAAGAAGATACACCCGTATCATGGCCTCCCCCTTTAGAAACTTAAAGTCCCGTTCAAGTTAGAGCTGTAGCTGAGGGAACTCGCGAGCCCCTCCTTTTCTGAACCACTTGGTCTTGCTAGGAATTTGGTCTTGACGTCCGATCGGAAACAACTCCTTCGTCCGCGTCTCCTCGTAGTCACCTTCCGCTAAATTGCAACCCTCTTTCAGTGGCTCCTCATAAGAACTAATGCATAGCGCAACAAACTTCTTACTTGCATTCACTAACCTCTTCGCTCGGTTAATCGTCACCAAGTTTGTCTCCTTCGGAAGAAATGCCGAACGAAATATGAATTTTTCACCATCTTTGTTGAATGTGTACTTTTGAGCCTGTCTCTCGTATATCGCGTATCTATCCCATAAATAGGAATTGTCCAGTATAATCTAACAAACATCCAATGAAACTACATCGCACGTGACCTCGTCAATATACGACTCATGAAGCGTAAATCTGAAAGTGTATTGATCAAATATACTCAGTCCCGTCTCCTTCTGAATCCACCCCAATGGATAGGGTTTTGGATGCTTGACTGTCTTCAGACCCAGTTTCTGAACCAAGACCTCAGATATCAAATTCTTCTCGCTGTCCGGATCAACTATGGCATCAACCAAACTGGTTTTTACTTGCAACTTAAGAACAAAAAGCTACTCTCTAGGGTTGTCATCCTTTTTCGTGATCTGTTTCCCTATCATAAGATTGAGATTATTGTTGGCTTCTGTCATCCTCGGGACTTTTTTCGAAACTTGAGCTATCACGTATGTCTTTTTCTCCTTCTTCAACCCTCTTGGTTTGAGTTGAGGATACTTTTCCCAGCACTGATCAGCTACGTGTCCTGTCTTCTCGCAATGACTACAAATCAGTCCTGTTTTCGTTGGATCACCCTTCTTCTCATCCTCCTTAGATTGAGAACCACTAGACTCGCCTCTAGTTTGTTTAGTCTCTCCTTTGGATTCGTTGCTTCTCTTCTGCTTGCCTTCGATGACAATAGCCTTCACGCTTGCCTCTGTAATAGATTCCACCGTGAATAGCTTCATCTTCTTCCGGATGTACTCGCTCAAACCCGTCATATACTTTGTAAACACAGAATATTCCTCCGTCGTAATATTGAGGACCATCGCCTAATGCTGGAACTCCGTGGTGCATTCTTAAACGATTTGATTGACTCTTTGTTGCAAGCCGTACTATTTGTACCAACGCTCCTTAAGGAACTCCACCGGGTAGAACTGCTTTCTCAGTAGCTCATTGAATTTGTTCCATGATACCACATTCTTTTCCTGCTTGCAATAATATTTTCACCATGTCAATGCATACCCCGAAAGCTTAAAGTCGCGAACACGAGTTTTTCCTTGGATGAATATCCGTAGAGAATAAAATATGTCTCCATCCGTTCGATCCAATCATCAAGCCTCTCGACATTGACACACCCATCATAAACATAAATCTTCACGTTAAAATCTATTTTTAAATTCTGGTAAGAACCGTTACCTCCTTGATGCAGAACAGTCTTGATAATCTCGGCTTCCTCATCAGAATCAGATTCCTCACCCTTCCCATCAGACTCTATAAGTTTCTTCTTACCTTTCGAAGAAGATTCCTTCTTTTTGTTCTTTCCTTAGAAAAGATTGACGAGCTGTGTGAGAGTCGAACCCATTGTCTCCATCTGTTTCTCCAATGCATCAAGTCTCGCTGAACTATTTCCTTCAGTCATCTTCTTCTTCCTTAATCTCTGAACTCCTTCCAAAGAAATAAGGATCTCACCTAGTTTCTTGTATTACGATCGAGTAAGGACCATACACATGATCCTCCTTCACAGGATCTAATCGTTCTAATACCAACTTGATACGAGTTGCCGGACGAACACCCTTGATCGCTAAATTATCAAGAGTGGGTTGAGAAGAAGACGGTAGAAAACACAAGAACAATTCAGTTTTAGCGAAGGAAAATATCTTCTCTAGATTATGAGAATAATAGATTACAAATCCCTTTCTCATAATCTCTCTAGAATCAAGAATAGTCTCCCAATTATCTCTAAACCCTAATCTTTTGGTTAGGATATCACCTCTCTGATTTCTCTGACTGGTTAAAACCCTAAAACAATCCTCTTTATAGAGTTTACAACGTGGATGACAAACTTGTAATTAAACAAATCAAAATCAAACAGGAAAACAGAATCCCAAACGAACTAGAAAGGCTCAGGAAACCGTCGCGATCGATCGCAGAGACCATCGCGGTCGACCGGATCCAACGACAGAAACCAAAACCCATTACAGGGTTTGGTCGGCCGACTGCACATGTCGCTACGGTCGACCACCAAAAGTCTAGAGGTCTCTTAAGATTTGTGCACGTTCACGATCGACCGCGACGTCACGTGCGGTCGACCGCTGGAAGCTCAAAACGTTTCCTGTAGTTTCTTTCGTAATCTTCGCTTTTGCCACATTCAATCAAGGTTTTAAATGTCGATGTCGGGTTCATGTCGGACGGCTGAGATCCATATCGTATAGCGAAAATCGGGGATATATTAGGGGACATGGACTAAATATCGGATTGTCATATCGGGTGGAGCACATATGTATAATATCATGTCCGAAATGTAATCTAAGCATTCCTAAATTCAATATAAGAATACTTTATAAATTCTAGAGGTGACGCCGGCGATGGGTGGATTCCGACATCGCAGGGAGGCAGTGCTGGGGCTCTTCTTCTTCTTTGTCTGCTCGGGGTCCTTCGGATGAGTCACCGACCGTCCTATTCCCTTTATCCCGACGACGGGATACCCTGCCGTCCTCAGGTTCGGTTGGGGTTTAGATTTCGGGGCGTAACAGGAGATGGACGACGGAGAGCCGAGATAGAGGTGGAGGAATGTCGTCGTCATTCACGAAAGGAGTGATGAGTTCCCAAGTCCGTTGCAGTCCTAAATTTTCTCTTTTCTTTCTATCGGGTTCATAAGAAACTCTTAAACATGAGAACATGTCAAATGGGTTTGGGTTTTTATCACTAAACCCAAACCCGATAACAAAAAATAGATTTTAAAAAAAGGCCATATCAGCCTTTTTTTCAAAGATGAAAAATTGGCCGATATGCCCGATATGACCCTGATATTTTCGATTTGGCCCTAAAAACCGACATACAAGTTAAAAACGCCCATGTCGTGTCGCTCAAGCCCTCAAACCGACATGTCGGCTGACATGTCGGATATGTCGGCCGACATTTAAAACCTTACCTTCAATGACTTCGTCCACGTCTCTATTCTCAAGATATCATGAGAATCATCTATCCTCAAGCTCCCATGAGGATCGCTAAGCTCCCGAAGCAAGAAAGAAGATTCTCCTGTATCACACACCCCTCAACCACCCACCCACTCACGACACATGCTCATGGTAACTAATATAATAATAATAATGATAATAATTTGTCTACATGTAAATGTTCATGTATCCACGAGTTTAACACTTTATTTCTGCAAATATGACATATAAAATAATTTCTTGTGCGCTAATCTTTTGACCTGTATACACTTCTATGACTTCGCAAAGTCAGTATTACTTGCTCTCAAAATTGTTATACAAAGTATTATTCATATTAATCTTAATTTTATACGAGCCAATTGCTTAGCATTACCAGCTATAGTTTTTGGTGTATAAATGAAAATAAATAGGTATCTCAACATATCATTTGAATAAAGAAGTGCATGTGAAGAGTGCGATAGAGGTCCAGATTCCAGAAAGTGTATGGAGTGTGTTTTAAATTAGAACATGCATTATATAATTGATGTCACATTTGTATAACTGTATGCACATATCCAAAAATTGCCCAAGGAAGTTTTGGTGTTCAATAATGGTGGGTAGTGTCGGACACAAATGTGGCTTCATGATAAAAGTGTCAATGCTACAAAGACATACTGGAGAAGGAATGCAGTGGGAAAGCCATTAACTCCTTCTAAAGAACTGCCATACTGTGTTACCACACAAGTTCAATTCTTACATATCATAATTTTTTTCTTCTGTTTATTAGTAGCTATCATAAACTTTTTTTACTCAAACGTGCTTACATTACGTTGACTTTCTTTACTTTTAAAGACTACCATATGGTGCAACTGTAGTCTACATGCACCTGATCTTAATTATTATTAACTGCCATAAACTTTTTTTATTTGTAAATGACTACAATACATGACCAATTGACCCGTCAGAAGAAACAGCCACAATTCCATTTAAACACCCCGCCCCCCTCCTCCCGCTGCGGGAGGGGGGATGCCCTTCCGTACAGTTAAATCAATAAATTTTCAGATCCCAAGGTTATGTATTAAATACATATGATTTGAAGAGCAGATAACTTGTTAATGGTGGTACTTTTCCACAATATTAAAGAAAAGCTCATGGCATTTGCTAAGAACTTTAAGTCACCTATATAACTCATGGGACATTACAACACATAGAGCAAAGTCTCAAATGGAATTCCTGGAATGATTTGAGAGGTCCACTCCGGAAAGGATAAATCAACTATTTAGTACAGGTCTGTGGTCTTGGTGGATCATATCATGGTAAAGAACACCTACAAACAAGAATGGCTCTAGTCAAACACCTGCAAACAAGAATGGATCTAGTCAATTGATGATAGGTAAGCAATTTTGAGCAGCCACTTCGACAGGAGAGAGAGGTTAAATTCTTGGAGTTTTAAAAGATACCTAGTTGTTTAGAAGAACGAACAATATTTCATTTCACAAAGCCAGTTCTCCCTGCTAGTTCCTATTCTCCCTTCCAAGAAATGCCCAGTGATTATGGTTATAAGATCAATCACTAGTTGAAGGTGGAAATACAGGATATATTAGATGGGAATGGAAGAGGGAGGAGAATAAGTCTACTGCCTCTGGATAGTACATGATCTTCCAAATTGAAAGGAAGCAATCAATTCAAGTAGAGGTTGTCATCTAAAACAAGTTTGGGTTTAGAGTTGAGAAGTCACCACACTGAACCTATTGATAATTCACCAATTACAGAAATCAAGGTATGTGACAATTGGTCACAACACAAGTTTCTCAAGATTGTGAAGCCTAACCCCATTCTGTGCAATCGAAGTATATTTCTATGCATATTTCACTAGCATTTCTGTACGTGCATAATGCATGTACTAAAAAGATAATAAATTATAAAAAGTATTTTGTATATGAGTGTTTTTGCTGGATCTCTACTATGAAAACATCAAAAGATTATTTATTTTGAGGGTTAATCTGAGAAAGAATGAGATTTCGTGAATGTTTTTGTAATTCATTTTTAATTTACTTTGTTTTTTGTTAACCACTAATAAGGCATAAGTTATATTGAAGTTGAGTAGGTGATTTTTTAAAAGTGAAAAAAGAAACAATTGTCCTTCAATAGTTTTCAATGGTATCATTACTAATATATCTTCAGTAAATCATTGAAATTATTTTTATAGATATGCTAAACATAGAGATGTACACTTGTATTTTTATTTTGAAAGAATTTATTTCTTAAAGTATTTCATTATAGAAATTGAAGTTTTTGTTAAGATTTTGTTTGACCTATTATGTAAAATATTTAAGTAACATGTGAGAGGATGAAGTGACATTTATTTATTCTGTGAGTGGAAGGTATCTCAATAAGTCTATATATGCCCACCACTCATACATATTTTCTCCTGCCCTCACTGCTTCGATTAAAGGTTAGTATAGATAACAACAATATATATGATTGAATTTGTTTAGAGAATTTTAGTTTGTTCTGTAACTTGTTTGAAATTCTAGTTTAGTTAGAATTTGGACTTTTGGTTCTACTTAAGTTTGAGTCATTTGGCCTACAAGTATATATCATTGGATTATTTTTTTTTCTTTTTTGATTAATTGAGGTTTATTAATCATGTTGAAATTTTGCATGTTAAATGCTTGATTCATACATGGATGCAAAACACTAATCTTCTATCCCTGCTGCGGTCCATTTTGGGGTTGCAGAGGATGTTATATAATTTTATGGTAAGTTTGGTCAGTGAAGTAATTGAGATTCAGGTGATTTGAGTGTAGCTAATTGGCCTAAGTGGCCAGCACGGAAGGTTTCTGAAAGATAGAAGCACTTAATTAAGAGCCACAGGCTGGCTAGTATTATGGCTAAAGCATAGTTGGTATCCAGTGGTAATTTGTCATAACCTGAATATGAAGGGAAGGCTGGAATTATTGTTTGGAACAATTGACATACTCTTAAGTTTGGTACCAGTAACCAACGTTATGTCTAGTTCGAACCCATCGATGCTATCAAGCATTGTTTGGTTGGCCATTTTCTCATTGTTTCAAAAACAGGTTAATTTCTGTATGTCTTTGTTGTCCTCTATTTCTCTTTCTTTTAGTAATGGCTCCCACTATTTGCTATACAATTAATTTTTTTGTTCCGAAACATCTAATTTGGATTTCAAGTGGCACTGGAAAATTTCTGCTGTACATTTCTGTAATTAATAGTTTATTTTGTTGACGTTTAAGAACGAAGAAATTTGTCTCTCGTAGCCACTTGGAGCTTTTGTATGAACGAGGTTCCTTGTTAATTTTTGAATATTTTAATGTTCATGCAGTCTTCAGAAGCAAGAAGCTTGCACTGTAGAAGATGTTGACTGGGACAATCTTGTTGATGGACGGTAATGTTCTTGCTACCTTTCTCAATTTTTTGCTTACAAGTTTTCCATGAGTAAAAAGAAGAAAAGATCATCTAGTTATATTTTTAATGCTTATTGTCACTTGTGTTTCAAGTAGATGATTACAGCTGATAACTTCTGTTATTCATGTATTGTTAGGTCAAAAACTCCTTCCCACACTTGGTGTCTGGTTAACCGCCAAAAATAGAAATATGAGTTGATTATTGGGATCAGAACTTTTATAGATGTAGCATAGACAACTCTCCGTGATTTGCAGGACGACCTTTAAATATTGCTTTGTGCCTGCTAATACCATTTATGATTTCAAAATTTACTGAATTCTTGTTCATGCTAAGAAGAAGGGTGGTCACACGTCTTTTCCAAATTCTTAAACCTTGTTCAGATCCGAGAAGTTATTGAAAGGTGCTACCAGGAGATCGAACTTCCAATATAAGAAGAGGTGCAAATAATTGCTAGACCTGTACTGTTTCCTTTTGATCTGATAAGGTCTGGCAATCTAAACCACACAACAGAGAAGCATTACTATCCTGCCTTTTCTTGTCCAATTCAGATGCACATGCGAAGGCTGTGTCAAATTCACAAACACTTGGATAGTAATAGCAGCAACCTCTGCAACTATCTTGCATAACATTGGAATTAGCATGGGTCATTCATGAAAGTGATCTATAGTATTTAACCGTACTGGCATTAGAAAACGTGCAAATGCACATGCAACCGATATTATTAAAACTTAATTGTTCTAATATTTTTATAAAAAGGGTCATTTTAATACCCTAAAGTATCAATAGATATTTCTTAGATTTTTTATGATATTTGTTCATTTAATATGCGTTATTTAATCTTAGCTTATTTGAAAATGGTTATGACATATTTATATTGGAATATATTGAAATTCTAATTGTTGTTTTTGTTGTATTTATTTACACGAAAAATAACTTTATTATTTCATATTATATCTTTCTAGAATATACAAAGTAATAGAAATTTATTAGTAAGCTCTATGATATGCTTTCTAAAGTTCTAGAAATAAAGAAAGAGAAGAAAAGAAAAAAATTTGTGTGAAATGACCAAATTGTCCTCATGTCTTTAGTGAGATGAAGGACAATTTACCATGTCCTACAAACTTTTCGTCTTTAGCGAGATGAATGACAATTTTACCATGATGTTCTTCCAACTTTTCCTACCCTCACTAAGTTTTAATATAATAGTATATATTATTATATGATGTTATTATTATTGTTATGGTTCATATTCATATTCAGCTGAAGGCTATGCCTTGTCAGATTCTAAATCACTCTTAAGAAGGTGCAAATAATGCTGGAGTATACCTCCTTTTCAATTGCCTTGGGTTTGACATTAACCAGATAGCTGAATAGAATTATATTTTTTTTCTTGTACAATTGGATATACATTCAGAGACAGGCAGGTACCAATTTACAAGTCACCAAATTGTTCTAGGATAAGTTTTGCATCCAAGCCATAACATGCGGATTAGCATCCCACGATTCCTGAGTGATTGATAAATATCTTTATAAGGTACTGCCATGGTTCATGCTAATATTCATTGTTTTTATAGCTATCAATCTATCTGATAAAAACTGTTTTTCATTCCCTTTCTGTTCACTCACCTCTATTTTGTCAGTTACATTTGATTCTTGTATGAACCTCGTTTCTAACTGTCGACTATCACATGCTATAACTTGTTTTTTGTCTCATTAGAGCCCAAAATCTTTATTAATTCATATTAGACCCTCCAATCTTCATATCCTAAACTAGACCTGCAAATGAGTCCATTATGTTGTTTTAAATAAGATCCCCAAATCCATTTAAGTTGTTTAGATGAGTCCCCTACATCTCAAGTTGTCTTAAATAAGACCCCTAAATCAATTAAGTTGTTCTACGTAAGACCACATTTCATAGTGGGCATCCAATTTATAAATATTAAGATTTGAGGGTCTAAGATGAGAAAAAATCTGTTCATTTTCCCCCCTTCATGCCTTTTCATAGTCCTGTACTCCTGTGGCATGTTTCTTTTGATAGTTTTACATGATATATTGCGGCAAACATATATGGCGTGAATATATTCATTTATTGATATAATGATAATTTTCTCTACTTTTTTGTCCCTGTTGTTTTCGCCTCTAATCTCAATTAAAATCAGCTCATGCGAGATTCTAATGTTGTTTTGTCACTTATCAAAGGCCTGGAGAAGTTTGCGAAAGAAGGTGGGTAGAAATGGTAAGACATATTGGTGGATATCGGGAGAGGCCATTCATCGAACAACTTGATGTTCTCAGCAAGCGTTTCTGTGGAGATATGCTCGAATATAGATTTAAGCAACATGAGAAGGAAGAGGAAGGGACAGAGAGAGAGAAAGAGAAAGGGAAAAAGAAAGGGAACGGCAAAGAGAAAGTGATTTTAATTTTCTTATAATTATGTATAACCTTTGAAATGCATTCTACTTTGCATCATTCTGGACTTCTGGTTGATGCCTCTCAGTCTAAACAGCAAGCCAAAAGACTGGATTGTGTATGAGATCGTTGCTGGCTCTTGTACTGTTTCGTCTCAGAGTTTATTTTGGGTGGGTTTTCTCTTAATTTTTTTATTTACAGTTGTAGCTGGAATTATAGTTTTCTTTGTTAGGGTTTCAATAGAAATTTTCTTGGGTGTAAATTTGGTTAGTTTGTAATTGAGGCATATATTCAGCTACCTTACATTAGTACTAACTCATTCAAATGGGGGTTTTGGCTTGCGATCTGATGTGATTGCCTTGAGTTATATTTGGTGGTATTTACCATCAATTATTAAACATTTGGCATTATATTTCTTTATTTTCGTTTCTGATTATTTGCTTTATATAATAAAATAAAATAGCTGGATTACAGTCATAATTGTGAAGGGGTGGGTGAGCATCGAAGGCATTAATTTGTTGTTTATTTGGTCTTGTTTTTGATAGTTATTTGGTCTTTTTTGTTGTTATTATTATTATTGATAATCTAGTCTGAAATTCTGTTATTATTATTATTGAGAATCTAGTCTGAAATTCTGTTGTTGTTATTATTATTATTGATAATCTAGTCTGAAATTCAACTTAAGATTGTGAGAGTAATATTGAAATATACGTACCCTCTAGGTCTCCTAATTCTCTGAGTCACTCATGGTGGGTAGTTTGGTTTTTATTAAACCAAGAGAGAAGGATAAATAAATGTTGGTCATATTGTGGGATCCAGGAAAACAATTTTAGAACTAGCATTATTGCATTGCAATGGATGTGAGAACTTAATCATCTCAAAATTTATATAAAAGTGGCATTTATATTAAAGTTTCATCAAGTTTTATAGATATATTTATGTTATTTCTGTTGGAATCATGACATACAACGCAGCGGAAAAAGTATATCATGACTATTAATCAAAATTAATTAAATATTAGAAGAATACCTGAAACGCTTTCCGAATTTCTACAATAATCTGTCCCGAGATCAATCCAAAATAGCTTCCTCAAGAGAAAAAGCCTCCAATTGAAATCCACCCGTCACCGTAGAGGAGCAATACTGAGAGATAGGTTCTCAAAAATCTATTTCTTCATATTATCTTCATAAGATTTTGAATCTCTTCTCTTAACCTCTCATAAGGCTACATATGAACCCTATTTATAGGATTACACTAGTCTTAGAGATTTTAACTTTAAACAATTCATAATTATCAAAAACTTTATCCATAACAATTAAGGATAGAAATAGAATTGTATTGCATGTATACCTCTTCTAATGACATTAGTGAGACCAATTGGGTTCCATATCGAGAACCAATTATTAATCAAATTAATAATTTTAATTTAACAATCAAATCCCTATCCGATCAATTGTTCATAAAAGCTCTTCCATAATATGGGATTAATTATTAATAAATAATATCTTACATTCACTCCCTTCCAGTATCATTTATTTTAGGCAACTCTTTTAAGCAGGACAACTCACCTATTTGCTCATGCCTAAATTTGCAATTCCCATGAACATAAATAAAAAACATTTTGAAACATCAAAATATTTTATTTTTTATAAGAAAGTAAATTTTTAAAATATTTTCAAAACCACATGCCGGCAGGAATTTAATAGCTTCATGGGAATGCATAATAAATTAACTCATCATAATGAGCATACTGGATCCTATCTAGACATCCATCATTTTCCTAAATGAAATTTAGCAACCCAATGTTTCAGGTTGTGTAGCGCTTGCTAAACAAGCTTAACCATCACATCAAAGCATACTAAATTATCAAATCGAAAATGATAATATCATCAAGTCAAAGGGACCATGTAACAATTTGAACTCTCTATCTCTTAGGTGACTCATCCTAGAGAATTCAAATACGGTCTAGTGCTACACACATCATAATGCGTGCTTATGACATACACCCGGAGAATCTCCATTCTCGATGGTTGAGACCCACCACCATATCTCATATATCGGTGTCATGCATAATAACCTGTTATAACAAAGTTATCCTTTACTAGTTATAGGTTAAGCACAAATTTAAGAAATTTCTAAGTTAGATCATATCTCCAAGCAAGTGACCATCACAGTGCATGATCTAACAAAATAACTTCTAAGGATATATATAACAATTATATAAATAATACCCAAATTATGTGCAACAATTAAATTTATTAACATTACAATATTATTACATAATTTGTATTGGATGTTCAAGGGCAAATTATTAATTACTATTCCAGCAATCTCCCACTTGCCCTAACATCCAATCAGATATAATCCTTACTCCCATCTGTCAAAAACATTTTAAGACAATGGTCTATAAAAGGACATTAAATGTTATCTGCTCAGCCATCTATTAAACCATAACATATTTCTTCTTATTAACCTTTAATAAGATAATTTTTCTTTCTAAGCTTCTTGCAACAGCTCCATTACTATCAAATAATAATGAGAAAGAAAATTATTACAAGAAATAATATTAAGCTTATGGAATAACTCATTAATCCATATTCCTTCTTTTAATGATTTAACATGGCACTACATATTCTGCTATTATTATTAATGATATAAATATAACCCGAAACAGACTTTCTATTATTATGATTGGATTGAAAACTACTTACAAGATCAATAACCTTTTTGGGACACATTTCCTTAAAGAGAGATTGTTTATGTCTTATAGGAACCTTTCCTTTCTTGGAATCTTATTAAGTTGAATCTTTTATGGATCTTATCCATATAAGTAGATTGTGACAACTCTATATATCTATTTCTCTATCTATATAGAGTTTAAGATCTACGATATAGAATGTCAAAAGAAAATCCTTCATAAAGAACTAAATCTTACTTTTACTCATGACATTAAAAAATATCATTCTTAATGAGCAATATGTCATCAACATGCAATGATAGGAATATAATGGACTTACTTTATTGTTCCTTATACACACATTATTTCTTTTTAAGGATATGATTAAAATCAATTTCCTTAAACATTTCATCAAAATGAATGTTTGATTGATTAAGTTCATAACTTTAATTGATTCAATTAATCAATTTTATCTTCTTGAATTTTACATACTTGATTCTATAATATGTAAATATCTTCTTAAAGATATCCATTCAAGAAGGTTATTTTAAAATCCATTTATTGATATCTTATATTCATAACACATTGAAATGACTAAATGGATCCTTATGAACTATAATATTACAATTAGAGGAAAAGATTCTTCAATAATTAATACCCGTTTGTCATCAAATATGATATCAGGTCTCTTACATGAAATCATGTCCAACATGACTTTTGTGTAAGTTTTAGGATTTTTATTCTCCTTGTTACTTTTCATCAAATATATTTTAACAAGGCTACTGTACTATACAGGTGGATGAAAATCCTGTTTGATCTCCTAATTGTAATCAGTGTATTCAACAATAAATTTAGTAAGTAAATCTACATTTACTTTATTACTTAAAGCTCCCACTAAATTTATACAATCTTCAACTCATTTGAAGTTTCTCCCACTGGATTAAATAACTCTCCCACTAAAGAAAACAAATTTTCTTCTTGAGTTATATAAATCCTAATCATCAAGCTTGACTTTATAAAAGAACATATTTCTAGTAATAATTATTGTCTGAAAACTACACTAGGATTATCAATATAATACCTACTACTTTCTTTAGGATAACCTACTAGTAGGATATTATTTACCTTAGACTCCCATTTTGTCCATATTTTATTCTCTGATGAGAATATGACAACTCCAGATCTCCAAGCGTCATACACTTAATTTTCTTCATATCCATGTCTAATATGGAGTGAAAGAAAAAGATTTGGCAGGAATTCTACATAATAAATAATATGCAATCTCCAATGCATAACCTATTAGAAAATAAGAACAGGTTAATGCCCAGCATAAACCTAACCATATCGAATAAGGTTTAGTTCCATCTTTCAGACAAATAATTAGGAGTGATAAATTAATAGATGTCAAAGTACTAACAATTCCATTTTGTTCATAAATCTCTTAAACTCCTAAGAATAGGAACTTGTCATCTGGATCAAATCAGATGACTTTGATACTTTTATCAAACTCCTCTTTAACTTCAAAAATATTCTAATTTATGATGCAATCACATAAATACATCAATATATAAATACATCATATATGAATGCTATAAAATAAGAATATCTAACTATTGCTTTAACATTTAAAGGATCATATACATCTGAATGTATGAAGTCAAGAGTACGCAAGAGCTTTAGCACTATTTTAGAAAAATAGTTTGGTCATATGTCTCTTAGACAATATTTACAAGTTGAGAAATATTCTAATTTAGAAAAATCAAAGGACTATCCTTTATCAATTTATTGATCTTATCAACATTAACATGACCTTGTATTTTTGTGCCAAAGATAAGTTGGATTACCTTGATCCAATCTATATTTTAAGAGATTTATCAATTCCAATAACATTACATTACATAAGAGTTAAGGGTGGCAATCATGAAAATAAACAGTTTTAATTTCATAATTATCAACAAAGCAATTTCTAAACTTTTAATAGAAATTCTATTTTACAAGAAAATAGAAAATCACTACTATAAAATTTAGAAAATGGAAATCAAATTTCTTCTAACATTAAGACAATCTTTAAGTTTCATTTCATGCCCTTCACTCAAAACAGAAACAAATTTCGTATTATTTTTATTTTTATTTACAATGCTGAAACTAGGGCTTTTATTTTCATTGTCAAAGTTAATCTTTTCATGTACTCTTACAACAAATTTGTAAGTATGTAAAGATAAACTAGAATGAATACATCATATATAAAAATCATTCACATTAGTAGACTCTACTAATCAATGGGTGAACTGTCTTCAAAAGACATTTCTTTATTAAGTGACATAATGCAACCTTTACAATTTTCTTTTCTAATGACTTTCATTATTTAAATTTCCGCTTCATGTTTAGAAATCTATTTTACTTTTTAGATTTCCCTCTTAAGAAAATTTTCTTTTCTTAATACTGGACAATCCAGTTCGATATCCATCATTATGGATTTAACCTGCTTAATAATATTCTTTTCACTTTTTCTTTAACAAGTTGTTCAATTCTAATACAACGGTAGTTAAATTAAACAAGGAGTGAGATTAGGAAGTAAATATCACATCAACGTTTGATTTCGATCTTAACTTCCAACAAATCTAATTTGTCAATATATATCAAAACATCATATGAAAATATATATCTGTTTTCATCTTATGAACATTACTTTTATCATTATTATCTTTAAGCAGGATTATGATTGATGATCTTTATCATCAGTTACATCTGGTTAAGCGGGTATGTCACCTTAGACAATCATAGGCCAAACATTCAGCATTTGAAAATTAAATAGATTTCTTTTCCAATCCAACAGTTCGGGCTATCTAATTTATAATCATTCAATAACATATCAAAATGACAAAATTTAGTCATCATGTACAAGCAGAATATAATAACACAAATATTGTAAGTTATTATTTTATTATTGCACAATCATTACCAGGGATATTTTAAGTAATGATTTAACATTTAACATTTCTCTCATTTATTTAAATGTGAACAGGAAATCCAAGTTTAATTATAAACCTCCAGATTTTCAAGATCGAATATAATTAAACAAGGTAGAATCATCTATTCAATCATTAACAATTAACGATTTTCCTTTAAATTTTGGTCTTTGATGTAAGATGTGCCCCACTATTTTAGCGAGCACCCCAAGACATCAATGAAGTGTTAACCCATCAATCCAGCTATTTTATATAAAACAGGTGGCACTACCTATTTTAGTCTAGTGGTCCCATTATACATAAAATACTTGGCATCCTTATGCGAGGTATAACTAGATAATAAATTTTAACAAACCCTATCCTTTGTGGCATCAGATAAGTTAAAAAATTATTATCTAAGTTATATCTCTATGATGGAAGACCTTTAGATTTATATTTCTTAAAAAATTAATCTATCTACACTTCTATACAACTTTTGTTATTTATTATAACTGAGAGAAAATAACAACAGTCAATTTCTAATAAATTCTAAACTGTCTTATTTAATAAAACAAATTCAGAACAATTCTGGACCTTACAGTAATTTTTCATGTATTACTTTAATCACATGAATTATTGAATTTAAACAATTTAAAATCAACATGATCATATCACAAGTATAATACAAATAATATTTCAGAAATATACATGATACAATATCATTTCTAACAATTAACTAAGAGTTGGATAATCTTTTCAATAAAAGAAACTAAATTATACATATATATGGGCTTCAGAACAAATTCTGCAAGTATTAGGGACTAATCAGAAAATTAGTCAATATATTCAGATGGATCTTAAAACAGTTTCAAAATCAATCAGGAGGGTGAAGCTAATTTCACATCAAAATTTAATATACTAATAGACTCAGAACAATTTCTGGATCAAACAGGGGTCTGTAACTAATTTTACAGTTATTCATCAATACTGGTGGACTTCAAAACAGTTTCAGAATCAAACAGGGGTCTGATAGCAATTCAGCAATACTTACAGACTCCAGAACAGTTTCTGGGTTTTTCAGGGAGTTATAACTAATTTTATAGCGTGTTTGAGAATCTGATGGACTTCAGAACAATTCCTGGTCAATCAGGGGTCTCAGATTAATTTTATAATAAAATTCAAAACTAATAGGGTTCGGGTCTGGTTCTGTTTGCGGATCAGACCCGTTATAATATATCCTATTCATAATAGCATTTTGGGTTTTGGGTTTATATGAAATGGGTCAATACCCATTAGCTCTTATCCTATTTCCTATTGAAATTTGGTTCAAAACCCATTAAGAGTTGTAAACCCATCAAACTTCTCCTTCAACCCATGAAGAAAGTTTTTAGGTCTAGGGTTTGGGGGGCCGCCGCCGCCAACCATGGCCGGCGGCGGGTTGTCCGGCGGGTGGCCGGCCACCGTCGGCGGTGGCGAAGTTTTTTTATTTATTTATTTTTTATTTTTAATAAAGAACCCAATTAGATCACATCTAATCAAAATAAATAACTAAAATACTTGATCTAATCAAAGAATCATAACCATGATCATATCAAAAACCCTCAATTGATCTCTATCAAAAAAAGAATTTTTTTTTTTGCGGATGAACAGTAATCCGAGAACATGAACAGTAACCCCGAGCCCTAATCTTGATCTTAATCAAAATAATCATAACCTTTGAACAACAACACCATAGTTTGATCTAATCAAACTTTTAAGTTAATCTAATTAATTTCAGTTTAACAAATTAAACTGAGATGAAAAGTAACCCGATGAACAGTAACCACGCCGGATGAACAGTGTTCTCGGTGGTGAACAGTAACACCGGTGAACAGTACCCGAATTAAAAAATAATTTAATCTTATTAAATTATTACATATTGGATTCTAAACCCGCTCTGATACCATCTGTTGGAATCATGACATACAACGCAGCGGAAAAAGTATATCATGACTATTAATCAAAATTAATTAAATATTAGAAGAATACCTGAAACGCTTTCCGAATTTCTACAATAATCTGTCCCGAGATCAATCCAAAATAGCTTCCTCAAGAGAAAAAGCCTCCAATTGAAATCCACCCGTCACCGTAGAGGAGCAATACTGAGAGATAGGTTCTCAAAAATCTATTTCTTCATATTATCTTCATAAGATTTTGAATCTCTTCTCTTAACCTCTCATAAGGCTACATATGAACCCTATTTATAGGATTACACTAGTCTTAGAGATTTTAACTTTAAACAATTCATAATTATCTAGAACTCTATCCATAACAATTAAGGATAGAATAGATTTGTTCAAAAACTTTATCCATAACAATTAAGGATAGAAATAGAATTGTATTGCATGTATACCTCTTCTAATGACATTAGTGAGACCAATTGGGTCCCATATCGAGAACCAATTATTAATCAAATTAATAATTTTAATTTAACAATCAAATCCCTATCCGACCAATTGTTCATAAAAGCTCTTCCATAATATGGGATTAATTATTAATAAATAATATCTTACATTCACTCCCTTCCAGTATCATTTATTTTAGGCAACTCTTTTAAGCAGGACAACTCACCTATTTGCTCATGCCTAAATTTGCAATTCCCATGAACATAAATAAAAAACATTTTGAAACATCAAAATATTTTATTTTTTATAAGAAAGTAAATTTTTAAAATATTTTCAAAACCACCTGCCGGCAGGAATTTAATAGCTTCATGGGAATGCATAATAAATTAACTCATCATAATGAGCATACTGGATCCTATCTAGACATCCATCATTTTCCTAAATGAAAATTAGCAACCCAATGTTTCAGGTTGTGTAGCGCTTGCTAAACAAGCTTAACCATCACATCAAAGCATACTAAATTATCAAATCGAAAATGATAATATCATCAAGTCAAAGGGACCATGTAACAATTTAAATTCTCTATCTCTTAGGTGACTCATCCTAGAGAATTCAAATACGGTCTAGTGCTACACACATCATAATGCGTGCTTATGACATACACCCGGAGAATCTCCATTTCCGATGGTTGAGACCCACCACCATATCTCATATATCGGTGTCATGCATAATAACATGTTATAACAAAGTTATCCTTTACTAGTTATAGGTTAAGCACAAATTTAAGAAATTTCTAAGTTAGATCATATCTCCAAGCAAGTGACCATCACAGTGCATGATCTAACAAAATAACTTCTAAGGATATATATAACAATTATATAAATAATACCCAAATTATGTGCAACAATTAAATTTATTAACATTACAAATATCATTACATAATTTATATTGGATGTTCAAGGGCAAATTATTATTAATATTCCAGCAATTTCTTCATTCGTGATGAGTTATTGCCTCATTTGAAATTGGTTGTGACAAATATTTCAATTTCTGTGGTGACATTATATTCATAAAAGAAAATAGAGTTCATTCAGATGATGTTAATAAGAAGAGTATGTTTCATATTATATCTTAGAATTATTATGTTTAATTGTTTTTCTCCTTAGTATGTAGATTTATTTTGACTTTCGATGATATCCAATTGTTGTATTTATATTCATTTATATCTAAGAAATTATTTAGAAAATAACCTTATCATTTGATATTTATCTCTTACAACACAAATTATGACAGATATTTAATTAGTAAGCATTAATTATATACTCATATCAAAATTTAGAAAGTTTTTGAAAAAGAAAAGAGAGAAGGAAAAAAGGAAAAAAAAAAGAACTCCTATAGCAAAATTAATTATACACTCCTCACGCTTCCATCAGGATGTAAAATGTGCTTCAAGCTTTTGGTATCCCCACCAAGTTATTAAATAGTATAGATATTGTTATCTTAATAAATTTGATATGGAGGGGACTGGTGGAAGTTGGAAGAGGATGGCCCTCTTAATTGTTGTAGTTGATTGGATCGAGTTCTAATGTAAAGTAGGTCCCACTTTCTTCACTTGTGCTCATATACCTTTAGGCCCCGTTTGGCAAAGGGTTAATGAAGAGGGGTTAAAGAGAAGGATTAATGTACTTAGCCCATTTGATAATCCGAAGGACTAAATTATTAACCCGTTAAATAAGTTTTATTTTAGCCCTTATGATCAGTTTTAGTGTTTGGGAATAACAATGATTTTGATTATTTTCTTTATAATTAGAAGGGTTAACTCTTATTCCATCTAAATAGGAGTATTAGTACACCCCTCATTTTGAGGGGTTAACTCATTTTAACCCCTCTAGAGGGGTTAACTTAACCATTCTATATTTTTTATGTTTGGCAAATTATGGAGGGTTAACTCACTTTAACCCTTATATAGATTTGTTGTGTTTGGCAGGTTAAGAAGGGGTTAAGTCTCCTTAACCCCTCACTTAACCCTTTGCCAAACGGTACCTTAAATACTTTGGACATAAGAATTACCATTTGTCAATTTCAGACTATCCACTTTCTATAATTTCTTGTTTGTTTTCCACAATCGATGTGTATAAATCTTTGCATTTAGACTTACAAACTTTATGTTGGAACTTTAGATCGTGTTGCATACGAAAAGTAAACAATAACAACGAAAAATAAGCATAAGCACAAGACATTAATTTTAATGTGGTTTGACAAATTGTCTACATCCACGTGAGATCTCTAGTTCTTTCTTATAATGAAAGAGATAATACAGATACAACAAAATCGAGGATAAAACAACAACGACTAGAAGGTTAATACCCAAAACAATGCTTTTTACAAGACCGAGAAAGAAACACGATAGTACGTTCTATTGTGAAAGTCACCGTACACTAAACTTTCTCGCAACTCCCGCACCGAATGCAAAGCCACACAATCGTTCTCCAACTCTCTGGTCTCTTTCTCTTCAATTTCTTGCACCGCGTAATTCTTATAGCAAACCTCACTACTTATAGCTTCCTTCTTTTGGCCTCCGAGCAACATGAATGAATCTCCACCGTAGAATTAATTAACTTGTCCAACAAGTAAACTTCTTAATTTAGTCATTGCCATAATTTGTTCAACTTGGAGAGCAAGTAAAATCTTCAATCAATTTCTCAATATGTTTTTTTTATTCTTTTTGAGTGAAACGGTGGGAAAATGCCTTGTGTACCGTTAATAAGAGATTAGGGGGAAAAATACCTTAGCATAATTAAAGTACACTAGCATTTTAACACTGAAACGAATTTCACAGACAAAAGGAATGAAATATTGCAATGTGAAATATGTTTTAAGGTACATTATGAAGAGGAAAGGTGTACAACCTGACAAGTTGAGGAATGTCCATCCGTAGAAAGTTAACTAGTCACATCATCCAAAAATTCATTTGTCCTCTAGAAAAGAAACTCCATTTAAAGAAAAATATAAAGGAAAAATTGCTTCAAGACTCCGATAACAGAGTTTTCAAGTGGCCCAGCCCCATGTACTTTGGCCCATATGCTAAACTTATTAAAAATTGAAAATAATGTGACTGAGCCCTAATATAGCTTCTCTCACCCATATTTACACCCAGAGACCCAAAAATACCTCACTTTCTCTTCCAGCCTCGAAAACACGATCTGATTGTTGGAGATCGCTTCCAGTTGCAATTAAGGCGAAGTGATGGTGGTTTTGAGGGAAAAATTTGACAGGTTCCTTCCATTATATCTCCTCTTAACCCACTCTTCTTTGAATAGAGTTCATTTATGGTGAAAAGGGCACAATTATGAACTTAGGACTTATGATCTTCAACCCCCCGCTTGTCCTAACGTTCCATTCATTAGTCCTCTTAAATCTCCTTTATTTATGGCAGAGAAACCCCTGATTTGCATGGTGTCCTTGGGTGAGAAAGCAATGTTCTCAAGGGTAACGTGTGCAACCTCTTTTTTTGAGTTCAAGTTTGACGTGGCTGAAAGGTTGAAGATTCCATATGACGCGTTATCAATGGTGTATAAATCTGAAAGTATACCTGATCTCAGTTTTGAGATTGAGAATGAGGATGATATGAAGTGTATGGTGGAGCACAACCATAATATCGGTTGTCTAGAGATCCATATCCGAGCTTTTATAGATGTAGATATTTCCAAATATCAGACCACCCTGAAGGAACCTTCTGAAATGTAAGTTATCTTTAAATTTTTGTGATACGAGTTGCCGTGCGAGCACCCTTTGTTCGCGAAATTATCAAAAGGTGGGTTGAGAAGAAGACAACTAAAACACAAGAACAATTCAGTATGACGAATGAAAATACCTTCTCTAGATTATGAAGAATCAATTATTACAAATCTCTCCCTCACAATCTCACTAGTTCTCTAGATTATGAAGAATCAATTATTACAAATCTCTCCCTCACAATCTCACTAGAATCGAGAACAACATCTCAATCCTCTCTAAACCCTAATCAAATCTCTCCCTCACAATCTCACTAGAATCGAGAACAACATCTCAATCCTCTCTAAACCCTAATACAAAGATTAGAATTTCTCTCTTAATTACCTCTCTGATTAATATCTCTAAGATGATGTTTAGAAACCCTAAACAACCCTTTATATAGGTGTACAAACGTGGATGATAATCTGGTAAATAACCAAGCCCAACCCAAACAGGAAAACGCGTAAATAGAGTCCTTAACGAATCTAGAAAGCTCCGATGAGTCGATTCATGAACAGTTATGAGTTGACTCATGACCTCATATGAGTCGACTCATAATTGATGAGTCGACTGGTCAGAAACTTTTGCTAACAGGGCTTGAGTTCTTGAGTCGACTCATGACAGGCATAAGTCGACTCAACCTGATGAGTCGACTCATGTACATGTATGAGTCGACTCACAGGCTGAAATCTGGATTCTTCGAATCTGCTGCTCGTCGTCTCGTTCCACCCTTCCACCTGCGTTCCACTGTACTGTTTTACACCCATATTCTCATGCTATCATGAGAATCATCTATCCTCAAGCTCTCATGAGGATCGTTAAGCTCCCGAAGAGAAGATACACCCGTATCATGGGTCCCCTCTTTAGGAACTTGAAGTCACATTCAAGTTAGAACTTTTGCTGAGGAAACTCTCGAGCTCCTCCATATTTTCTGCACCACCTGGCCTTGCTAGGAATCCGGTCTCGACGTCCGATCGGAAATAACTCATTCATCCCGCGTCTCGTCGTAGTCACCGTTCGCTCTAAGTTGCAATCCTTTGTCGAAGGCTTTTCTCTAATGCACAGCAAGACAAACTTCTTGTTTGCATTCACTAGTCTCTTCGCTCGCATCACCGTCCCCAAGCTTGTCTCCCTCGGAAGAGATGCCAAACGAAATATGAACTTTTCACCATCCTTAGTGAAGGTGTACTTCTGAGCCCGCCTCTCGTAGATCACATATCTATCCCATAAGTACAGATTTCCCAGTATAATCTGACAAACATCCAATGGAATGACGTCGCACGTGACCTCGTCAATATACGACTCGTGGAACACAAATCTGACAGTGCATTGATCAACTACACTCAGTTTCTCCTCCTTCTGAATCCACCCCAATGGATAGGGCTTCGGATGCTTGACCGTCTTCAGACCTAGCTTCTGAACCAATGCCTCGGATATCAAATTCTTCTCACTGCCCGAATCAACAATGGCATCAACCAAACTGGTCTTCACTTACAACTTAAGAACAAAGAGTTGCTCTCTCGGGTCATCATCCTCTTTCGTGGTGTGCTTCCCCGCTATAAGGTTGAGACTGTTGTTGGGCTCTGTCATCCTCGGGACTTCTTTCGGACCTTGAGCTATCATGTATTCCTTTTTCTCCTCCTTCTTCTTCAACCCTCTTGGCTTGAGATGATGATACTTCTTCCAGCACCGATCAGCTGTGTGCCCTGTCTTCTCGCAGTGAGTACAAATCAGCCATGCTTTCCCTGGATCACCCTTCTTCTTCTCCTCCTTAGATTGAGAACCACTAGACTCGCCTCCCGTCTGTTTGGAGTCTCCCTTAGCCTCGTTGCCCTTCTTTTGCTTACCCTCGAGGGCAATAGCCTTCACGTTCGCCTCTGCAATTGATTCCACCGTGAATAGCTTCATCTCCTTTCGGATGTAATCTCTCAATCCCGCCATATACTTCATAAACACAGAATATTCCTCTGTCGCAATGTTGAGGACCATCGCCTGCTGCTGAAACTTTGTGGTGTATTCTTGAATGGTTTGATTGACCCTTTGGCACAAGCCATACCACTTGTACTAACGCTCTTTAAGGAATCCCACCAGGTAGAACTGCTTCCTCAGTAACTCCTTGAACTTGTTTCACGATACCGTTTTCTTCTCCTGCTTGCAGTAGGATTTTCACCACGTCAACGCGTGCCCTAAAAGCTTCAAAGTCACGAACACAATCTTCTCTTTTGACGAATAGACATAAAGAGTAAAATACGTCTCCATCCGTTCGATCCAGTCATCAAGCCTCTCGATGTTAACACTCCCATCATAAATAGAAATCTCCACCTTGAAGTCAATCTTTAGGTTCTGATAAGAATTCTTACCCCCTTGATGCAATGCAGCCTTAACGGTCTCCTCCTCCTCGTCGGAATCTGAATCTACTCTCACCACATCGGACTCAATAATTTTTTTCGAAGAAGATTCATCTTGTTTGCCACCTCCATGGATAAGACTGACGAGTTGTGTGAGAGTCGAACCTATCGTCTCGATCTGCTTCTCCAATGCATCAATCCTCGCTGAATTGTCTCCTTCAGCCATCTTCTCCTTCCTTATCTTCTGGACTTCTTCCAAGGAAATAAGGTGGACTTCTTCCAAGGAAATAAGGATCTCGTCAAGCTTCTTGTACTGTGATCGAGTAAGGACCATACACAGGATGCCTCCTTCACAGGATCTGATTACTCTGATACTAACTTGATACGAGTTGCCGTGCGAGCACCTTTTGGTCGCGGAATTACCAAAAGGTGGGTTGAGAAGAAGACAACTAAAATACAAGAACAATTTAGTATGACGAAGGAAAATACCTTTTCTAGATTATGAAGAATCAATTATTACAAATCTCTCTCACAATCTCACTAGAATCAAGAACAACCTCTCAATCCTCTCTAAACCCTAATACAAAGATTAGAATTTCTCTCTTAATTACCTCTCTGATTAAGATATCTAAGATGATGTTTAGAAACCCTAAACAACCCTTTATATAGGTGTACAAACGTGGATGGTAATCTGGTAAATAACCAAGCCCAACCCAAACAGGAAAACACGTAAATAGAGTCCTTAACGAATCTGGAAAGCTCCGATGAGTCCACTCATGAATAGTTATGAGTCGACTCATGACCTCATATGAGTCGACTCATAACTGATGAGTCGGCTGGTCAGAAACTTTTGCTAACAGGGCTTGAGTTCTTGAGTCGACTCATGTACATGTATGAGTCAACTCACAGGCTGAAATATGGATTCTTCGAATCTGCTGCTAGTCGTCTCGTTCCACGCTTCCACCTGCGTTCCACTGTACTGTTTTACACCCCTATTCTCATGCTATCATGAGAATCATCTATCCTCAAGCTCCCATGAGGATCGCTAAGCTCCCGAAGAGAAGATACACCCGTATCATTTTGAGAAGTTGTGAATTGTGTGAGTAAAATGTGGTGAAATGAGTAGTATAGCTTATTATTTCAGGTTAAATGTTATATATGACTGATATATGTTAACTGTTTGGCACGGTTGTTAAGCTTTACGGTATATGTGTTAACTTTTAAAGATGTAGAATTTAACTACAAGTCCTGGTCATTATTTAAAAAAATATTTATATTTGTGCAACATTATGACTACATTGAAGTTACAATTTATTGATAGCACTTTTGCCGCAAATCATAGTTCAGAAAGAATTCACAATAATAATCCCATCTATAGTATTGTAGTGCTATCCAATGACATTATTAACAATACAATAATGATTCCTAGTTGGTGGCACAATGCATTAACTGAAGAGGGTCAAGAATTTAAAAGTGCTGATGAATTAAGATTGGCTTTGACATACTATTCTCATTAACTGAAGAGGGTCAAGAATTTAAAAGTGCTGATGAATTAAGATTGGCTTTGACATACTATTCTATGGCCAAAATGTTTGATTATGAATTTTAAAAGTGCTGATGAATTAAGATTGGCTTTGACATACTATTCTATGGCCAAAATGTTTGATTATGAATTAAAAAAGAACGAACCAAAACGTATCCGTGTATATTGTCGATATAAAAAACTTACGAGTGCCCATGGATGTTGTTCGCTTCACCTGTTAAGAATGAAAAGAGACTTTCGATCAAGAAGTTTGTGAATGAACACACTTGTGGACAATACGGGAAAAATGCAGGTCATTCAAGGGCATCCCGTAACTTTATTGTAACACAGTTGCAACCACTCCTAAAGGTCCGTTTAGAAATCCACCCCGTTGATGTGCAAAAGGAGTTCCTCACAAACTACGGTCTTAGAATTGATTACATTAAGATATGATGGGGGAAAGAGAGAGCACAAGAGAAGCTGTACGTGGATATATATATGAGTCGTATGATCAACTACGATGGTAAATTTTAAGCTTTATTGTTACAATGCTTGTTAACTTACACAGATAACATGTTAAGTCTGTTGTTAATCATGTTAAGCTACAACCATAACATGTTAAGTTTCATCGTATGCTTGTTAAAACACATTGATAACATGTTCCTTGTTAAGTTTCATTGATAACATGTTAATTTTCATTGATAACATTGATAACATGTTCCTTGTTAAGTTTCATTGATAACATTGATAACATGTTAAGTTTCATCATTTGTTTGGTAAATGTCATCGGGAACATGTTAATTTTCTTTATTTTCACACTGATAACATGTTAACTTTCACAGTTAGATTGTTAAGTTACATTGATAATATGTTAACTTTCTTTTTTCGCTTGTTAAGTTACACTAATAACATGTTAACTTTTGATGTTCACTTGTTATGTTACACTGATAACATGTTAACTTTGGATGATTGCTTGTTACTTTTCTAGATATGAGCATATGGTAAAAGAGATAAATCCTGACAGCTATATACATGTTGAACAGAATGAGGGAAGGTTTTCAAGACTCTTTGTTTGTTATGCTGCATGCATCAATGGTTTCTTGAGTGGATGCAAACCCCTTCTATTTTTGGACGATACATTTTTGAAGGATTGATATAAAGGTATACTCCTTTCCGTCATAGTGTACGATGAGGGACCAAGGGATATTTTCCTTAGCGTATTGCATATGTGATCAGGAGAATTTGATAAATTGGAAGTGATCCCTCTAAGGTCTATGGTCTATACTTTATGACAGGGCTGACCCTTACAATCCTCCCTACCAATTTGTTATAATTTCGGATGTGGAAAAAGGAATTAAAGAATCAGTAAAAGAATATTTTTCAGAAGCTCTACACTCGAGGTGTGTTCTACATCTTGTTGTAAATCTTAAGGACTTGGGCATGAAATCGAAGGACACTCATGTTTTGAGAAACTTGCTCCAAGCTGATTGTTATAAATATACAATAGCAGAATGGAATGATTACATGAAAGAGATAATATGACATTGATCCAAGGGCATACAACATTGCTGTGAACTACTCTCCTGATCAGTGGGAAAATGCATTCTTTCTGAGAATAAGGTAATGTTATACATCACGTTTAGATTTGATGAAATAAGAATGAAGCTTTTTGTCACTGAATTTAAGTTTTGTCTCGTAACTGTTAACTTTCATATAGAAAATGATAATATTTACAATATAACTGTTAACGTCCACTCTAGAACTGCTAACTTATAATATTTAACTATTAACTATCAATAGTTCTCTGATAACTTATATGGTTTAACTGTTAACTATTAAATGTTAAGTGCTAACTACTAATTGTGTTTCTTTAAAGTATACTGTAAAATGCAGTTGTTCTATATCTACGATCATATATGAACATTCTCATTTACCATGTTAACTATGATATATAGCATGTTAATCTTAACTAGTAAATTAATAACAAAATTCAGTAAGCTGTTAACTATATTTAATTATTTGTTAACTGTTATATATAACCTATTAACCAACACAGTTATCCTGTTAACTATAAGTCATTATCTGTTAACTGTTATATGTAAGCTGTTGACTAAAATCAATTATCTGTTAACTCTTATTTTAAAACTATTAACTATAATCCCTTATCTGTTAGCTAATATTTATAATTTGTTAACTGTCAACATTTAACATGTATATGTCCTGAAATTGTTAGCTATATATATGAACTGTTAATGCTATATATATAACCAGATATTGTATAACTGTTAATGCTCTCCTAATATAATTTTAGGTATAAGCGCTTAACATCTAATATCGTTGAGTCTTTTAATAATTGAATAAGGGAGGCTAGAATGCTACGAATTCTACAAATGATTGAGCATATTCGTAAACAAATAATGGTCCGAATGAGTAATCACAGGGTACTTGTAGATAAATTAGGTGGAAATCTCTGTCCAAAAGCAGAGATGGTGCTTAAAGAAAATATAGAGAAAGACCGTCCATTGGATGTTAAACAAGCTGCAAATGACATATTTGAAGTGCAATCACATAAAACTATCCGGGTTGATTTGGAGAAGAAGACATGCACTTGTCGTGTTTGGAACGTCATGTGAATTCCTTGCAAGCATGCATGTGCAGTCATCTTTTACATGAAGAGATACATTTACCAATATTACGATTGGTTTATGTCTATAGAAGCATTTAAAAGGAGATATGAGCCCAATTTTCTATCATATACCAGATTTTGAGAAGCGAAGTGCGCCAAGGGATGAGATCGAGCTACTTCCACCACATACTGTAAAAAGAAAGGGGAGAAATAAAACATGGCGTATCAACAATAGAACAATTAACAAACAGCCTTCGAAATGCTCTTGATGCCACACCGAAGATCACAACCGAGCAACTTGCAACGAACCGATCGCCTATTGATATTAGGAATGTGAAACACTTTTGCGCAACGAACCGATCGCTGCTTGATATTAGAGTTGTGAAACACTTTTGGGCAACAAACCAATTGCTGCTTGATATAAGGATGTGAAACACTTTTGTATGTATGTAATAGCTATGCATATGAACTGAAATACTTTTATATATATGTGAACTATAACCAGAATGTGATATAAAAATGATGTACAAATTTGCCCTATTAGCTATGATAATACTTATGTATGTAATAGCTGTGTATATGAACGTTCTTATTTACCATCACTACAACACCTGAAATCTACCATAGCGGCCGAAAAACGCTATGGTATTATTTCATAGCGTTTTAATACTACAACACCTGAAATCTACCATAGCGGCCGAAAAACGCTATGGTATTATTTCATAGCGTTTTAATCAACGCTGTGTCAGAACCCGCTATAGTAGGTCTGTGGCTTTACATAGCGTTTCCCCAAACGCTATCAAAAAGTTTCCAACCATAGCGTTTTTATGTAGCTGTAAAAGAGTATTCAATAGCGTTTCTATATTGCTAAGACAAATATCTTTCATAGCGGTTGAAAAACGCTATTAGTTAGTTTTCATTCATAGTATTTCAACGCTGCTATTGTCTTACATTTGATAGCGTTTGAGTTACTACAATGGCGTTTCAATGAATGCTATCTTTCTTCTTTTAATAGCATTTCAGCAATTGTTTCCACTTCTTATAGCAGTTCAGTTGTGCCTATAAACCTTTGATGTTAAACTAGAAATAGCTTCCAATTATGACAACCATAAAAACAAATATTTCATTTAAAGGTTCAAACTGATACATAACCAAGTTGTAGCATACAAAAATTAAAACACAAATGTGCCAAAAAATAAATACTAGTCTTTGGATAATTCAACATGGAGTACAAGAAATTAACCATAGTACACAGAACAACAAAAACTAATTTTGTTGCATTACATATGACTTGGGAGACTCATCATCTTCAGCAATTGAGTACTAGTACTGCTGCAAAAATAAAAATTAACAACACCAATAATGAGATCTTAGAGCCATGAATATATGGACACAAAACAGAAAACAACAACACCAATAATTAGAAATCCTAGAGCCATGAAGATCTGGACTAAAAACAGAAATCAACAACCAAAATAGAAGGACTGAAGCAATTCTCATAGAAAAATAAAGATGCATATCTGCTTTACAAGTGGTAAAAGAACTTATCATAAGCAACAAGAGACTAGTCTAAGTGAAAGCTGGAGAGGGAGGGAGAATGGAAGACCACACCAACAAAAGATGCTAATAGAAAAAGAATGAAAAAGATGATTAAAAAAGCTAACATAATTTTTTGGGATATAGCTTGATAATCATAGTTCACTTATATTTCACATAATTTGTTGGATAAGCTGTGAAGCTTTCAACCCTTTCTACTTATCAAATCTCAACAAAAACCCTAGCTGCATTTTTTGTTATTCATATATCCGACGCAAAAATTTTGGGAATAAGGCTTTGTTGTTGTTGTTGTTGTAGACTGCAAGGGGAATAAGTGATGATTCTGATATATGTGAAATAAGTACTTGATATGGATAGTCTGCTACACATATATAACAAGGTTTTTCGTACTAAACATATATAAAAACATTTCATTTTCTTGATTACTAAAAGATGTCACTGATATACAGTAATACAATAGTAAATAAAAATGAAACTCAATTGTTGTCTAGAAAAGTGCATGTTGAACAAATGAGGTTCTGAAAGCAAATTAAGCAAGTAAAACAAGAAGTCTAAGTCTGAAATTCAACAATACGACAATGCTTCGATTTGATAAGAAAAGAAAACTGACAAAGCCATTTGACAGTAAAAGGTTTAACCTTTGTACCACGCTGAAGCAATTCTCTTGCAAATGACAATATGCCCAATATAATATTAGCTCCAGAATTATCAACAAAAATGACAGCCTGTAAAAAGCAGCAAAAATATGAAATTCAAATAGAAGACCATAAACATAAGTAACACCAAAGGATATTCCAGGAATGTCCTACAGGAACTACTGTTAAACAGGAGCTTGCATAATGTATAATTAAAAGAAGAAAATAAATTCTGAAACTGCCATGTCTCTGTCGAGGGGAGCACTACCGCATATTTTAAAACTTCAACCAATGAGCCTTGCACATTTCATGGAGGACTGATGTTTAGAGGAACATGACATGAGGAAACGGAGCTCGATCCACAATCATATGCACTTATAAATCTTTCATGTGCAAGTGAATAGAGTAATTCACAGGAACTATAACTAACATAGTAATTCAATAGAAACTCCCAACCCAAGCCCCAGCTACACTAAAGAGTTAACAAATAAATATCTGAAACTACATAAGAAAGTACACCACCCAAACCCAATGGTCGGAGAGAATCCGAACCCTAAAATAGGCAAGTTAGAAATTAGTGGATTTGAAGTATTCAACTAAAGCCAACATCTAGATTTTGAAGTGCAATTAAAAATCATTAAGTCACCACGTTATTCCTTCAAGATGCAGTTTATGTTTGTCACTGTGATGTGTCCAGTAAATCCAACATTCCTATACCTTATCGATGAAATTTGTAAGTGATAAAACATCAAGGTCTATGAGATATCTCAACACCATTTCCTTTTCTAGATACATGAACTTCACCGACCAGCAACTACCAAAAAATCTCAAGTTTGAAGTCATTCCGTTGTAGCAAATCATAAAAGTGGGAGTATGGAATAGACCATTTACCTTCTTCCATGACTTCTTAGTCCATTTTGTTTTGAAATTTAGCCAAAAAATTCTATAAATCAAGAAAACCCAAATTTTCATCGTTGATTGAGCAAAACTTACATCATTGGATCTCAAAGAGGACATCAAAAACATGAACTTTGCATCTTTAAATCCCTCATAACCAGTAAACACACCCAAAGCATAAATTTTAAAAAATACATAAATCCCTCATAATGTAAAATAAATGAACAGATAACATCTCCTCACATCCAGTAGGCTAGCAAATAAGAAGATTAGCAAAGGGGAAAATGATTTCACATGACAAAATCCTAAATGCTATCATTAATTGATTGAAACAAGACGAAGCTCAAGAACCAAAACTCTAGCATTAAATTGATTCTATTTCATATCATTAATTGATTGAAACAAGACGAAGCTCAAGAACCAAAACTCTAGCATTAAATTGATTCTATTTCAAGTTCACACCAATGAGATCTAGTGCGAAGCTCAAGAACCAAAACTCTAGCATTAAATTGATTCTATTTCAAGTTCACACCAATGAGATCTAGTGCTATGTTTATTTGTATTGCAATGCAAACCCCAAACTTTGTACTCACCATAATAAATTTCAAACATCAATTGGATTTACAAGCAACCCAATAATTTCAATCACAAAGAAAAAAAACTAAGTGTCTTTAAGAAATTACCATATGATTCAGCCCCAAGCCCTATCTCCTGTCTTCCTCACACAATTGCCTCTCCCATCGGCACATCTCTGCTAAAAATTTAACAGAAAATACAATAATTTCATTTGCCATCAATATTCCCATTAGCATAATTGCACACAAATCCAATTAAAAGCCACTAAAAGTACTGAAAATAAACAAATCAAACTAAGAGAAGAAAAACCCATCAACTAAATTCAAAAAACATAATATCTTTGGAATCAAACCTTCAAATTCATAATCGCTCTCAGTGGTATCCCCTTCATTAGCACTAAAATCAGAGTCTTTGGTGCTGATATTGAGCCATTTGCGGATCACAACCTTGGGCCAGAGCTGCAAACAATTAAGCCCAATACGTCTGCAGTTTATTTTTCCCATTGCAATATAAACCGAAAACAAAAACAAAGAGAAAACAAAATAAAACAAAAGATGGAACTTCTATTCATTGCCAACGAGCTTATTTTTGAGTTAGGTATACTCACCTATTTCTGTCGCCTTGATCGCGGAGAGAGGTAGAGGAAGAGAACGAGTGAGAGGGCGGCGGTCGGCGGTTTGGCGGCGGTCGTCCTCCAAACCTCAAATATTCCCATGGTTCTCCAACCCTCAAGAAACAGCAACAAACCCCTCGTTCTCAGATCAAAACAAACCCAAATTAAACGATTGAAAAATCCTGTAAAAAACACCAACAACAAACAATAATAATAAAGAAATCAAAAACTGCATCCTCGATCCGATCCGACGCGAAATCATCATCAGAAATCAGCAGCAGTAGTGATCCCATGTGCCTCGATTCCAACACAACCCTCCGTTTGTAAAAACCCTAGCTTTCTCGAATGAGGAGGAGGCAGGCCTAGCTAGCTAGCTAGGGTTGGCGATGGAGAAGTACGAGCTCGTGAGGGATATCGGAGAGGGGCCGTAAGGTCCCGACGGGTCGATCTCGGAGAGAGAGATCTGAGAGGAGAGAGGGAGACGAATGAAATTGGGGGGGGGAGACGAATGAAATTTGGGGGGCGGCATGTTTTAGTTTTCAGTCTCCCGCTTAAGTTTTCAAAGCGTCGGAACAAAAAAAATTATGATAAGTACTTATAGCGTTTAAAATTTTCCAAACGCTATCAAAAAATAATGTATATACGATCTATAGCACTTACAACATAAACGCTATCATTCAACGTTATAAAAAAATAGCTTTGTTGTAGTGCATGTTAACTATGATATATAACATGTTCACCTTAACTGGTAGATTGATACCAAGAGTCAGTAAGCTGTTAACTATAGTCTATTACCTGTTAACTATTATTTGTAATTTGTTAACTATAATCCATTACCTGTTTACTGTAATATGTAATTTGTTAACTAAAATAGTTATCCTGTTAACTATAAGTCATTATCTATTAACTTATATCACTAGACTGTTAACTAAAATTAGTTATCTATTAACTCTTATCTTTATACTGTTAACATTAATCCCTTAACTGTTAACTATTAATTAACAAGCATCTCCTGTTAATAATACATCATTTTCTGTTAACTGATGTTTGTAAGTTGTTAACTATAACCAATTATCTGTTAAATCTTATTTGTAAAATGCATTGTATAATCAATTATATTAATTGTGGATTTTTAAATTATAACGTAAAATGCATTGTATATCACACTCCTTATCTGTTAACTTTTATTAGTAAGCTGTTAACTAAAATAAGTTATGTGTTAACTCTTATCTTTAAACTGTTAACTACAATCCCTTATCCGTTAAATCTTATATGTAATCTGTTAACTGTCAACATTTAACGTGTATATGACAAGTAGCATGTTAATCTATAATCCATAAGTTAATGTCAATCTACAAAGTAGTTCCGTATAAGTATCACATTACACCTTACAGATTTTGGATAATTTATACAAGCAAAAGGGTAAAGATTGTTTTTTTGTTGTCTAGCTAAGATTCTTCCTCGGCCTTTACAATTGTGGTTGATACACTCTCCTTTAATTCTGGATCATTCGCATCTAGTGTGCTCTTGAGATTTTTCAATTGCCGACCTTCTATTATCAGCTCCGCTGCAAGCCTTACACGTACTACCTCTGACGAATCATCGCGTAATATGCAGTACATCACCTTTTTGGAGAATAACCCGTATATAAAGGTAAACATATATTCCACAGTCGTAGCTACAAATCATAAAATATAAAACTTATTTGTGGTTAGTTTTTTGACAAAATTTCTTTAATAAAGTGATAGAGTTTATTTGCAACATACCTTCCCTTTTGAGACTCGCATGAGATTTCCTTATATTGATATGTCCTCCAGGTTTTTTCAGGATCAAATGCGGCCTTCATATGGTCCATGAAGTTGATAATTTATTAACAGGCTCAAGATAAGAATTGTGAGTTACCGAGTTATAGTGTAAAGCTAAATTTTTATCCAATCTAACTTCGATACAATGCCAATGGTCATGACGAACTATTGGGAAAATGATTATTGATCGGCCAACAGCAATATGATGCTATATATAAACTTTATATAGTTGATGTAGATAAGGATGATCTCCATAGAGTGAATGCTGTTTTACAAAAATTAGACATAAGCAGGAGCAATATTTATCATGTTAACTAATTAATTTGCAACGGTGCCACTTAAGGTAATTGTTTGCGTCGAAAGTTGTTTTTATTACTGAATCCATTACATGTTTATCAATTATAGATTTAAAATAAAATGAGTCTTTTTATAAGACTTTCTTATATAATAAAAATAAGAAAAATAAGAAAAATACAACTCTCTAGAAACACACGCATAGGACGTTTATCACCCGCTGCTTGTGTGGGCTTTTTACCTGTGCCAGGGATGTTTTTACCAATGGATCGCGCAGATCAAATCCGATTGACAGAACGAAAGCTCAATGCTCTTGCCTCACAAAATAAATAATCACAGAAATAAATAATCTCAACGAAGTGAGATTACTACTCTTCTCGAGATCAAAACAAAGCCTGATCTCAAGGAATAATGAAACGGGCATCAGATCCTTCGAATAGCTCCCTCTTTATGCTGGAGTTCACCAAGATCTCGCCAGCCTCTCTGAAATTCATGGATCACTCTTTACAGGGATAACACCTCGCCTCAATTTTTGATCCCCCGTGTATAGGGGCCCTAGGCTTGTATTTATAGACTTCAGATGCGGTGTTTTAGGATAAGAACAAGTAATTTGGCCATATCTTTAGTTAATAACCACTTAACCATATTTAGGGATGATATCAAAGCAGTTGGGGAGGTTCTGGAACGAAAGAATCCCGAGAATATCGTCAAAAACACGTTTTGGGTGTTTCTGGGCGCGAGCCTCCTTAAGGTGGCTTGGCACTGTGCGAGCCACCTTAGGGTGGCTCGGCCTTGGCCGAGCCACCTGGTCTTGGCCGAGTTGTTTTGATGCAACTAGATCACCAAGGGCTTCTCCAGACTTTCCGATTTGGTCTTGTTCCGCTGTTTATGCATTTTGTTGTTTCGTTAAGCCATATGCTTTGTTGACTTACTTCGTGCACTCGTTAGCTTTTTTATGACATCGGATAATCTCGTTTGATTTAGGTGATGATGTTTATCATATTTGCTTCGTCTTGAAGTGGCTAGCATGAGTGCGGGTCACTTCGAGGTGGCTAGCATGAGTGAGAGTCATGTAGAGGTGGCTAGCATAAGTGTGGGTCATGTCGAGGTGGCTAGCATGAGTGTAGGTCACGTCGAAATGGCTAGGTCTTTCTGATTTCCTGATTTTGATCTTGTTCAGTCATTTTGTGCATGTTTTGATGTTTATTTGACTTGTATTCTTTGCCGACTTGCTTTGCTTCTCCACGGTATTAGATAATCCTCTTTTGACTCAGATAATAACGTTGATCATATTCTCTTCATTTTGAGCTGTGTGCGAAAACCTATAGATAATTTTTGATACCTACAGATACCCCTTTCAAATTGTTTCAGTCTCATTCTTTTATAGAGGAGTCTGGAATACTTTGGATATGATACGCCCAACCTTCAATTCATCAACGTATTCAGCTTTTAGTCTATTCAGTATTTTGTTAAATAGTTGAAATTCTTCCGGTGCTACGTTTATTGTCTGACCGTTATTGAAATCTTGAACTGAGACTGGCGTGTTGATATCTGAATTAGCTCGTGTCATTGAATCAATATTGAACTGATCATCTTCGTCGGGAGTTTATATCTGAATCGCGATTGAGCTCCCCGGGGTTAATTTGGATTTGAGAATTATCTTGAGCCTTATTTTGGCTAAATTATCGACGCGTTGATCGGCATCGAACTTCATTGTAACGCGTTGACCGGTGTTTGACCTTCGTTGTAACACGTTGATTGGTATTAACCTTCATTGCAACATGTTGATCGGTGTTGACTTGCACTATAATGTGTTGACCGGCATGAACATAATTTATACTCATATGTTAACTGGAGTCTATACAGTTTAAGCTCGACTGGCGTTATAATGTGTGACAGGCCCAAGTGTAGAGGTTGTAGGACCAACTGTTAATACTGGTTCATCTGCAGGTATGGATCTTACCCTTACGTTCCGCTAGCTATTTGCTTAACCATAGGGGAGTTTTGATTGTAGGACCAGCTATTGGAGCTGATACGGTTACCACTGCGAATGCGTCCAAGGTCCTTCGTGGAAACTTCGGCTGGAATTGATATTCTTCCGGGTGTTCAAGTCACGAGACCGACTGGTGAAGTTGGTGCGTTAGTGACTTTTGTACCTTATTATGATTAGTCATTCTGTTTAGAATAAATAACTATAATACTTATAGGATTTTTGGTAAACCCTCAGCCATAAATGGGTTTGACGGGCCTTTACCGACTACCGTTTGAGTCGGGCTAGCATGCAGATTGTTTAAGTCCATTCCGCATATGACGTTATGCTAAAAGAATGAACTCTCTTAGACTTGATGCTATGATATTGAATATGTAGACTTCGCCATTCTTACGGGAATAGGCTACCTGACAATGTGCATAGGATTTTTGATAGATCCTCAACCATCAACGGATTTGATAAGCCTTTATCGACTACCGTTTGAGTCAGGCTAGCACGCGGATTATTTAAGTCTATTCTGCACGTGACGTTGTACTAAAAGAATAAACTCTCTTAGACTTGACACTACGATATTGAATGCATAGACTTTACCATTCTTACGGGAATAGGCTACCCGACAATGTGCATAGGATTTTTGGTAAACGCTCAACCATCAATGGATTTTATAAGCCTTTACCGATCACAATTTGAATCGGGCTAGTATGTAAATTATTTAAACTCGTTTCACATGTAACGTTATACTAAAAAATGAATTCTCTTGGACTTGGTGCATAAGCTTTGTCAATTTCATGAAAATAGACTAACCGGCAACGCGTGTTAGGCGTAGACTTATCTCTACTTAGGGTTCAAGATAAAATTTCCCATGCATGTAAGACATGGATTATGACGTTATTAATAACGACCTACCCCAATGTTGAATACGTGGGTTTTTGTCCTTTTTATGGTAAAAAAATAACCGACAAAGTGTGTTAGGCGTAGATTTACCTCTACTTAGGGTTCGAGATAAAATTCCCCATGTGTATAAGGTATGGATTATGGTGTTATTAATAACGACCTTCCACGATGTTGAATACGTGAGCTTTTATCCTTTTTATGGTAAAAGACTAACCACCAACGTGTGTTAGGCATATATTTATCTCTACTTAGGGTCCGAGATAAAATTCCTCATACGTATAAGACATGTATTATGGTGTTATTAATTTGCCACGATGTCGAATACGTGGGCTTTGTCCTGTTTACGATAAAGGACTAACCGATAACGCGTTTCAGGAGTAGACTTATCTCTACTTAGAATTCGAGATAAAATTCCCCATGTGTGTAAGACATGGATAATGACGTTGTTAATAATTGCTTGCCATGATGTTGAATACATAGGTTTTTGTCCTTTTTACGGTAAAAAACTAACCGACAATGCGTGTTAGGCGTAGACTTATCTCTACTTAGGTTCGAGATAAAATTTACTATGTGTGTAAGGCATGAATTATGGTGTTGGAAAGTGGGTCTTCTCTTGGGGCAAAGACGAACCCTGTGCTGGAGAGGAAGAATTTTATATTCTATCTCAAGGTGCAAAAAAACTCAAAGTGGGATCTCCGCTTCAAGAATCTGAAGGGTGAAACTAAGAGTGGGATCTCTACTTTGAGAATCAAAAAAGATTTAGATAATCCTAACTGTTTAAAGTCTTGGATATCTAATCTGAAGGGGGATTTCTCATTTATCGAGATGAAATTCCAAATTTGGCCCTAACTGTTTAAAGGTTTGACCAAAGTGGAGTTGAGATGACCCTAACTGTTTAAAGGTTTGATCGCTCGATGTGGGTGGAGATATCTCGTTTATCGAAAGGGAACTCTGGTTATGGTCCTAAATATTTAAAGGTCTGACCAAGAAGGGATTTTGAGACGACCCTAACTGTTTAAATATTTGATCGTTCAATTTTTAGTGGACCTCTCGCTCATTGAATGAATCGATAGGGGATTTTGGCTTTGGTCCTAAATGTTTAAAGGTTTGACCAAGATGGGAGTGGGGTGATACAAATAATAATGGGAGTGCTAATATGTACAAACCACTGTGTTAATATAGTGGGAGTTTCTGATGTCAAGTTGTAAGGACTTTAACACGAGGGGGTTTGAAACTTCCAGTACTATGTCTGGATTCTAACAACGGGAGTGTTGAGTACACAGACACAACGGGAGTTTGAGTGGATCAAACCAGAAAGAATTTTAGTGAACCCACCATTCGTTAATTTGATCAGTGAGGGACTTTGTGGTGGAGGATCATGAATTATCAAGCACTCCACAGTTACACCATGAGAGTTTAGTGAGGGAAGATTGACCCGATGAAGTCATTGAATCTTATCTCGACGAAAGAATGCTCGGAAAGTCACAATGAGAGGGTTTTAATCATCTTGGAAATGATTAAATAGCCACAGTGAGAGGTTCTTAATTATTTTTTTATTATCATAATTAAGAATGAATTATTCAGATGACGGGTCTTCATCTTGAATAATCAATCGGTTTTGGGTTATCCTTAAGAATACCATGTGTAGTATTCTCTAGGAACTTCCCATTAGAATGTATTGAGATATTCCATCCCCAGATCTTTAGCAAACCTAAATCTAATTGTATTCGGTCACATTATTGGGTTATCCTTAAGAATATTATATGTAATATTCTCCGGGAACTTCTCGTTGTTGGAAATAAGGGAAGCAGTTTAACCTCGTTTACCCGTCGGAGGAAGTCGGGCTATCCTTAAGAATATTATGTGTAATATTCTCCAGGAACTTTCCATCAAAAGCAGGGAATAGTTTAGCCTCGTATACCAGTTGGAGGTCATAAAGTAGTAGTTTATACTCGTATACTCTTTGGAGTATTCGTCATTCTCATTTGGCTTGTTTCGCCTTTATGATGCCGGCGTTAATTAAGGCTTGAATGTAGTTCTTCAGAGTAAAATAAGTCTTGGCTGGATGATGGACCCTCCTATGATATGCACAGTATTTAGGGTCCGAAGACTTACTAGCTTTCTCCTGATTCGCAATAGGTGGCAGCTTGATTTTGTTATTGGCGAGGAGGTACTTAAAGATGGATGGAACTTCATCATCTTCGAAAGAATGCTCTTTCTGGGACCTCGGATCGGGAGTCCTCTGTTGCCTCCAAGGTTGTTGTTGTGACGTTTGATTGGCATTCACAATAGTTGCAGGTACCTTTCCTTTACTTTGAAGAGTGAAATTCGCCGTTGGTTAGCTTCTCTCAATCTTCTTTCTTTTGAGAAAACGCTCGGCTTGTTCTCTGTGCACCTTCAACTCTTTCCAGGTCTTGGACAAACTAATCCCCATAGCTTCTAGAACGTTGAGGGAGAGGTTGTTATGACAAGTTTGAAGGATGAAATCCTCCATGACCGGATCTTAGTAGTTCATTGCCTTATTCCGAAAACGTTTGACGAAGCTATCAACCGATTCTTCATCTTTCTGCTTCTCATCGAAGAGTGTTCCAATAGACACCTCAGTGTCATCATCGAAGAAGTTGGTGAGAAACAAGCCTTCCATATTGTTCTAACTATTAATACTTCACGGCTTGAGATAGCAGTACCAGTCGAAGGCAGCTCTGCGAAGGGTGCCAATAAATGACCGGACCATCAAAGGTTCGTTGCCAAAGATCATGCACAGGTGGGACATGAAATAAACCAGATGCTGAGTGGGTGAACCTCTTTCATTGAATGGCATGAAGTTAATTAGATTAAACTTCACCGGATACAGAATCGACTCTCACTCTCTGGGATACGGACATGGAATCCCGATCTTCATCCCCTCTCGAGCGGACATCAAGGTGTTGATCTTACTCTCGAGGTCTTTCATCTTCTGGTCCTCTTTGCATGTATTTCCCTTTGGGGAATTTTGGGGAGGAACAACAAGAGCACCCCCAACATTGTTATTATCGATGGGACCACCCCCAGCATCCATGTTGTCGGGAGGGGTATCAGCATTGATAATTTCTTCAACTTTCAAATCGCTGTCTACCTGATTGGTAGTGTTCCGACGAATGGATTCACCATGCTGATTTGATAAATCTTGAAGTTGGTAGGCATGTAAATCCTTGACCCATTGCACGACCATCTCCATTTTGATTTTAAAATCTTCTTTCTGTTTGACCAAGGCTTCTTGAAGAAGTTGAGCCACTTGTTCGGTAGTGGTCATGAATACTTCTCGAGCTCGCCCTATGCTAGACATTGTATCATTAGAGGTGATTGTGGAGCAAGTATCCGAAAGTTAGTCTTCTGAAGACAGTCCTTCGTGCATCCTTGGGTAATCCCCATGTCTGACGGCTTCTAGCTGGAGCTAAGACACTCGTCGGGCTATTCTCGAATCGACTTTTCTTCCTGGAGAAAATTTGGGATTAACGTTATTCAAAGTGAACACAGACTTTTCTTTGTCATCCATGTTGATGGTGACTTTTGGAAGTTCGTCATATTGAATGACCGATCTTCTTTTCCGGGAGCATCTTGATTTGGGTTTTGATGTTTCAATGGAAAGCCTTTGGAATACCGAGACCTCTGTAGAGCGGTCTTAGGGTAGCTACACTCTGATAATACTGTCCTAATAAGCTTCTCACACGGACAGTGAGAATTAGTTTCCTAGATACTTTTCTTCTAAGACTTGTTCATACCCCCAACACGATAGTACAACTTATCGGCATGATGATCGGAGCAACCTATTGTGTGTTGGCACGACTTCTCAGGTATAATATTGTCTTCTGATGAGTACGTTTCCTTCTTAGGGTGCAACGCATTGTTGGAAATCTCAAGAGTCACACATTTGGAACCACACTTTCGTGAGCGCAGGACCTCAACGGGCTCTTGGACTTCAACATGCAACCTAATACGGTCGGTTACAGGAATTTTCCCAGGACAAGATGAGTTTAACTATTTAGGAGGATGTGTACGACCCCCAGTCCAGTGAGTTGCTCGGGATTCATTCACTGGACCCAAGCGCTCTTTAACTGATGCTTTGCCTCGATCCTCGTGTAAAGGACTAAGGCGATCCGTGATCTTCATCTTAAATCAGGAGAGATCCACCCTACTGTGGGACTTCACCGGAGGTACATGATTAATAGGAATGTGAATAGAAGCGGACGTAGACTCGGAAGTGGCTATAGGAGGCGATGCAGCGGCGGCCAGGGTTGAAAAAGGGGGGGCGCGCGGGGGGCGCGGGCTCGCTTGGCACTGTACGAGCCAAGTTATACTGGCTCAGCCTTGGCGCGGGCCACCTTGAGGTAGATCGACCTTGGCCGAGCCTTTGTGGGGTGACTCGTGTTTTCTGGGAGTCTCAGCATTTGTCTGAGTTACTGTTTTAGATTTTGGCCTCCATACTTGGCATGGTTTTGGTGGTTTTTTGGTCACCTCTTCCTTCTATAACTCATGTGGTTGTCGTGCAAGGGCCCGCGCGCATGCTGCACGTGCACGATGCTTTTGGACGCGCTTCTTGAGATTTGAACGGGCTCTTTTGATGAGAATCCATTCGTTGGTTGATGGCTTGGAGGAGGAATCAACTGTGTGCCCTTGAGGTGGTTGATTCGCTTGAGGCTTCCTAAACTCTAGATCCGCATGATGACAGATCTCGTCAACCGGCTCCAAGGCCTTGGCAAGCTGACGTGTGAGGCGTTGGTGTTGCCTCTGACTATTCATCTTCATTAGAATTGGCGTGCCTTCGGTAAACAACTCCTGGACTGAAGAGGAGTCATTGTGATCTAAAATTCCTGCTTCATTGGATATCAGAGGAGCGTTGCGAGGGGAAGCCTTAACAATAATTAGGCAAGAGTCACCCGAGTCTTCCTTAGCGTGTAAACCTTCTTAAAAGGTGAGACCTTCTTGCACCTACGGGGCATGGAAGATCTTGAAGAGGAGGATGAGAGGTATTTCTCAAACTTCTACTAGTCGAACTCGTACTTGACCTCCATATCAACATGGATCAAGATCCTTGGTTGTGACACGACAGCCTCTGCAGAGAGGCTGTTGGCTCCCACTGTGGTCGCCAATGTGTTTGCATCAAAAGTTGTTTTTAATACTGAATCCATTACACGTTTATCGATTACAGATTCAAAGTAAAATTAGTCTTCTTATAATACTTTCTTACATAATAAAAATAAGAAAAATATAACTCTCTAAAAACACACGCAGATGATGTTTATCACCCGCTGCTTGCATGTGCTCTTTGCCTGTACCTGAGATGCTTTTATTCGTGGACCGCCACGGATCAGATTCAGTTGATAGAACAAAAGCTCAATGCTCTTGCCTCATAAAGGAAATAATCGCTGAAGTAAATAATCTCAACGAAGTGAGTTTACTACTCTTCTCGAGATCAAAACAAAGTCTAATATCAAGGAATGATGAAAAGAGCCTCAGATCATTCGAATAGCTCCCTCTTTATGCTGGAGTTCACCAAGATCTCACTAGTCTCTTTAAAATTTGTGGATCACTCTTCACAGGGACAACACCTCGCCTCAATTTCAAATCTCTCATGTATAGGGGCCCTAGGCTTGTATTTATAGACTTCAGATATGACGTTTTAGGATAAGAACAAGTAATTTGGCCATATCTTTGGTTAATAACTACTTAACCATGTTTAGGGATGATATCAAAGTAGTTGGAGAGGTTCTGAAATGAAAGAATCCTGAGAATATCGTTGAAAACATGTTTTGGGCGTTTCTGTGCGTGAGCCACCTTAGGGTGGCTCGGCTTTAGCCGAGTCACTTCAGGGTGGCTCGGTCTTGGCTGAGCCACCTGGCCTTGACTGAGTCATTTTAATGCGACTCGGCCGCTAGGGGCTTCTCCGGACTTTTTAGTTTGGTCTTGTTTTGCCGTTTTGCGCATTTCGTTAGCTCTTTTACGATACTAGATAATCTTGTTTGACTCAGGTGATGACGTTTATCATCCTTGCATCATCTCGAAGTGGTTGGCATAAGTGCGGGTCACATCGAGGTGGCTAGCATGAGTGAGAGTCACATCGAGGTGGCTAGCATGAGTGCATGTCACGTCGAGGTAGCTAGCATGAGTACGGGTCACATCGAAGTGGCTAGGTCTCTCAGATTTCCCAATTTTGGTCTTGTTCAGTCGTTTTGCACACGTTTCGACGTTTCTTTGACTTGTATGCTTTGCCGACTCACTTTACTTCTCCACGGTATCAGATAATCCTCTTTTGACTCGGATAATGATGTTCATCACAATCTCTTCATTTTGAGCTGTGTGTGGAAACCTATAGGTAATTTTTAACGCCTACAGTAATATGTAACATGTTATCCATAGCACTTAACATGTTAACGATAATAGCTAACATGTTAACTATTATATATAAACTGATAACTATAACTGCTTACATGTTAACTATAATATAAACGCTGTTAACTGTAACTATAACACATGAACTTTAATGAGCACCATGTTAACTGTAACATACAACGTGTTAACTATAAATGAACCATGATAACTATAACATGTATTATGTTAAATGTAAAAGCCAACATGTTAACTATAATCTGTAACGTGCTATCCATAAGCTTTAATATATAAAGTTGAGGATTTTGAGTAACAAACTTACACAGAAAAACAATGATACGATCCCATACTGCTTGTTTATTGTAGCGTTCTCAAGCAACTATAACCATGACCATAATCTATCTAATATCGCCTCGGTTACCTGCCATAAAAATACAAATGTTACTCTTTCAGATCACAATGACTCACTCAATATGTAACATGTTTAAAGATTCTGTTACTTTGTCATCGAGCCTTCCTCCTCAGATCAAATAAAGTAGATCCGTCCTCGTAATCATGCTATTATCTGTTACGATGACATCCAAGTGCATTAAAATCAATAAATTACGGTTAGGCTGCGTGTTAAAACCTAAATGTTCCAAGTTAACATCTAAAAACTAAAACATAACATATTACATTCAGAATAATAAATTATAGCAGAGGGTCAAAAGTTAAATCATAAAAGTTAACATCTAAACGCGAAAACATAACAAGTAGCTAGTAACGTTCACAACTTATTAAAGAGAGTTAACATTGAAATACTAAACGTTAACATCTTAAACATGTAAAATAACATATATAGTAAAAGGATTAACATTGACCAGCACTTACTGACTATATTTCTACTTGCAGTAATGCACGAGCTATTTGTTTTCCTCAGCTGTGAGTTTAGCTGGCACATTGCTTGGTATTCTGTAGTTATGTATAAAAGCCCCATCACTATCCAACACTCATAAGCTAAATGTACCTACATTAGGAATACCCCCATTCGCCTCCTTTAAAGCAGCATGATCAACATCAGTCAAATACATGCTTTTTAACACGTCCCACTTGGCAACACTGTCATCATAGTAAGCTGTTATCTTGTCTACCTTGTCACTGACAATAACTGGTTTATCTTTTTGCTCCCCTTCCTTAGTTTTCAGTTTCTTTTCCTCGGTGAATGGTGTCCTAACCGGTTGACTTTTCTTGGTTGCTCTTGTACTTGGAGCTCTACTCCTATAACCCACATAGTTTTTGCTCACCGCCTTTCTCAGCCTCTTCATGAAATTGCTGAGTGGAATATCCTCAAGCCCACCTTCCCCTTGCTGCTACGTATGCACATCCCTAGTCTAAAATTGTGTCTCCTCCTCTACGTCAAATCACTTCTCATCTAACTGCTTGTCCTCTTCATTCTTGTTTACTTCATCTCTCACTTATTCGTCTCCACTGAAATGCTCCCAGAGGTTACCCTCTGTATAATCAGGCACAAACTCATTAGCAAGGATTTCTCTATCGGCATCATGCCGGTAAGCTTCATCCACGGTTGTCTTTCCTTTCTTTTGCTGTGCAATAAGCTTCTTCACATTTTCCTTTAAAACTTCAGGATCTATTATGTCACCAGATCCCCTAATCCTTAACTTTTTTATTAAGCCTACGAATCTTATTCATGAAGGTTTGACAATACAATTTTTTTGAGAGCCTCAGTGAATGATATATTCTCTGATTTAGTTTAGCAATATTTCTCTAGAATTTGAGGTGCTCCTTAATTGGTAACTCCTTAATCTCATCTTCCCTTTGAAAAGCATCATCAATGACATTTGATATAATCTATAATTTATAAAAAAAGAAAACAGTTAACAATTCCTTATAAAGGTTAACATGTAAAAGCCTACAGTTAACACATACAACTTAAATCCAGACAGTTCACATGTATGTGCTAATTATTAACATGCAAACAAGTACCAGACACATCCTTTCATCAAAGTCAATAGTTCATCTAATATACTTAATGTACACTAGTTTAGCTCTTAGATCTTACCAAACCTATTGACGATCTCTTCTTTTCTTCCTTCTTTTCACCCTTCTTTTCTTCTCCAATCTTCTTCCTGCTATCTGCTTTCTTCTCCTTGATAAATTTTTTCAGAGAAGGTCATATTTTCTTCTTTGCTAGGAGTGGTTGAATCCATTTACTTCTAATTCTCGTTGAATCATCCTCCCTCATATTTGGCCTTCTGAGTAGATACTTCTCTACCCATGTGCTAAATTTAGCTAGCGGTTTCTGTACAACAGAAATGCTAGTTTTTCCAGCTTTTACAACTATTGTATCCTTTTGGATAGATCCAGACTTCTCACCAATCATCACCCAGTTAGTGAGGGATGACTTGAATCTAATACTCATGGCATATCTTTTAATCCCTGTCATTTCGTAGTACCATAGCTGCAAACAAATTATTCCAATTAATCAGTTAGTATGCACTACTGATCTTTTAAACATGAATATAGTTAACAGAACTAAACTAAAATATAGTTAAACATGAATACGGTTAACAGAACTCAACTGAACTATAGTTAACACTAACCTCACAAACTTTAACACTGACCTTAATATAGTTAACATGAACCAGTTAACGTTAATTACTTTTAACTTAAGTTGACAGAATATAGGCAAACGTTCATATGCACAAGTTAACCATAACAATAAAAAAATTAATACAACTTATAGGGATCAGAGGCTTGCATCCAGGCACATATGAAACTCCTGGTTTTTTCAGACCTTTTCTAGCAATTTTAATTCCTTTCTTCGTCTGGTCATAAATGTATTTCCCCCAGGCCACATTCTTCACTCTTTCAGTGCAATCCACATATTTGAACAAGAGCCTAGGGATGCCTTGGACACTGCTAGGGTACCAAATCTTTGAACATTGATAAAGAATCTGTAGTAACACAAAATCCTTAATATCCTTCTTCTTTTTTGATTCAACAAGAGATTCCAGTAGCCCTTCCACATATCGCTGTATATTCTTTGGTGATTCTTTTTCACTTTTAGTAAATTTCTCAGCAAAATACTCCAATCAAATCCTAGGGTAAGGATCTCTATTACTGTAAATTATTTTTCCATTAATTGGAAAACCAGTGTGTTCATGAACCCAGTCCATATCAAAATTAACAATATTTTCTCTCCCACTTTCGACATCAGGCAGAGAAAACATCACTTCATTTCCTACACAGTGACTCAAAACTAGTTCAAGCATGGGTCGATCTAGGGCTGGGGGACCAAACATTACATAATACTCAAATGTACACCCTTGGTATGCATCCCAGTGACACCGCCTCATTCTCGGTTCGAGGACTTTCATAAAATCATAATATGCTCTGAAACTAGCTGTAGGTCTAATTTCAGCAGTAGCACCAGACTTTTTCTTGTATTAAAATTTAACATTTAACATCAACCTCTCTAAACTTAACATCCAATAGCAATTAGTTAACATGCAACAATGAAATATAACAGTTATGCTATACACCTTAACAAACAATCACCAGACTTGTTATCGACCAATAAAACTTAACACATGTTGTGTAAAGTCAGGTATCAGATACCAATACCTTCAACCAATGTCCAGAGTTAACAGTTTATAAGAAACGTTAGTAGCTTACAACAAAACGTAACAACCATTCATTCATTGCTAACCTTAATATGTTACATTTCATAGATCTAGGCATATAGTTCATAATGCACCAACATTAATATATAACATCTATCTAAATTAGAAATTTTAACATCAACTTACTTCTTTATGGATTTCTTTAATGCCTGTTTTGAACTTGTAATTTTTCTTTTTCTTGGTAACCCATTTTGCATGCCCAATAGGGTATGGATGGCTTCATCAGTGCTGCCATTCCCTGATGATGACGTATGGGTGGACGAAGAGGGTCCATGGTCGGTCTTAGATGGCAAATGGGGTCTTCATAATTCTTGGAAGGCGAGGGGGATTCTTTACCAGTTGATACCGGCGAGGGGAGGTCTTTAACCTCGGTCGAAGGTGAGTCTTGTCACTTGTCGTTGTCAGTGCAGGTTCCTGACCTTAGAGCGACGGAGGTGGATGATGAACAACTTTGAATTTGTTCGTCGGTTTTTTGGCCATCTTCTGCCGATTTCAACCAAACCCTAGAGTGGAGATTTAGGAATTTCACCGGCTACTGTTAAGAGAGAGAGCGGGAGGGAGGGAGGGAGGGAGAGAGAGAGAGAGAGAGAGAGAGAGAGAGAGAGAGAGAGCCTTGATTTGAGTTACGGAGTGGGAAGGCACCGTTACCAACACGTGGACACTGTAGCGCTGTGGGCGGGAGGGGTAGAATAGGTTTTAGAAATTTCCCTCTCATTCTGCTGAGTTGGCGGGGCTAAAAATGCAATTTTACATTGTATTTTGGATTTATACACAAGGGTAAAAGTACAGGGGGCTGATGCACATTACTTTTTAACTTTTGGGGCCTTGAAGCAAATTTTCCAAATATAAAACGCAAAATATATAATAGATAAAAAGCGAGAAATACTAAATTCTGTCCACTTCCGAGAGTTAGATTTTTGCAAGAACTAGGTTTATCCTTATTGCAACTACTAACCTTTTACAGCTTATAAACATAGATTTTTGGAAATTAAACTAAAATATTTTAGAAGAAGCAAAATTTGTAGAGGGTGTATTGTGAAATATTATAAAAAAGCTAAATTGCACTTAAATGCCCCACAATTTTACCAATATTGCGCTTTAATGCACTCTATTCTAAAATTGTACACTTAAGTGCCTTATTGTTTTAAAGTGTTATAGATAAATGCTCCGAAGTTTCAAAATATTGTATATTAGTGCCCTCTATGAATAAAACGTTAGTAGATTCTCAAAATATTTCCGTGTGACCTGTCATGTGATATCATGATACACTTCTCTACCCTTAAAGTTCATCTAATTTACAGATATATCACCCCTATGCTATATACTCTTTTCCATCTTATTTGCACCAAAATCTTACATCATCTCTAATTATTCACCAATTTCTTTGCAGAAAATGAAGAAGGTAGCCTCTCGATCTTGGAAATATTCGTTTTGTTTTATGTTTTTTATGTATTTTCGATTTTTTTTATGAGGAGAAAAAGTGTAGAAATTTAATTGGGGAGGGGTATTTTCATTTTTATGGAAATATTAATGGTGTCTGGGTTTTTTAACGGTGGAAACAATAGGGCATTTAAGTGCATAGTTCTATAATATGGGTCACTTAAGTGCTAGATTGGTGAAACTATAGGGAATTTAAGTACAATTTAGCCGAAAAAATTCTGCTAAATAAAGAACCACCCAAATTTAAGAATACTACTTATTCATATTTCGAATTAACCAATAAGTAAAACCAAATAAAATAAACCTAAAGCCTAGCTGATCCTAATTCATTAAAAACCCGCAAGAGCACCTTAATAGTCATGCACACCTTCATTTTCTCTTACTAAAAAAAAATCTTTTTAAAAATATACACCTCAGTTACTATGAGAGCATGAAAACACTCATACTCCAACTATTTCATTACATACATTTCTTGGACTTCAAAGGATGTTGTTCCATCGTTACTTCTTCATCAGGTTGTCATTTTTTGCTCTCATTTTAATTGAAAAACAAAACCTAAATTTCCCATCAAACTGAGGCAATTCATCAACCTAACGATAAAAGGTTTCATTGCACATTTAGAAAACCAAGTGTTTATAAAAAATTTTAGGAAAAATGAATTACAGTCTTTCATAGTACATAGGATGTATCTATAATTAATACAAAAAAGGGGAAAATTACTTCTAGCCCAAAAGCCATAATTTTCTGAGCCCCAAAACACAAAACTTAAGAGTTTAAAACATGTGAATACCATAATACCATCTCTCTCTCTCTCTCTCTCTCTCTCTCTCTCTCTCTCTCTCTCTCTCTCTCTCTCTCTCTCTTCATGATGTCACTGTGATGATTTAAAATAGATTTTGGGGGGAAAAATTCTAGTTCCCTCTAAATTTTTCCAACGGTGTCGACATCGGTGATTGAACTTTTCCGGCGTTCGTTCATGAGATGAAGAAAACTACGATCTCGAAGACATTGATAACAAGCTGTGATAGATTTAGCGTCACCGTTCTGAAGAAAAAGACGGGAACTCCTGCGACTCCCAGTGTAATTTTTCCCATTTTTAACTTGTACTTGAATCTGAATGCTATATATTTTTTGTTATTTTACATATTGTCGTAATTTTTTTTGAAATCGATGACTTGAGATTAAAACAGAGTCTGTAAATTTACATATTGTTGTTATTTTTCTACAATGAGTTTATTGTTAAGGTTACGAGTTGATTGTCAAGATTACCAGTTGGTTGTTAAGATTACGAGTTAGTTGCCAAAGTTACGAGTTAGTTACCAAAGTTACGAGTTGGTTATCAATGTTACGAGTTGGTTGTGCAGGATACGAGTTGGTTGTTAAGGTTACACGTTGGTTGTGAATGTTATGAGTTGATTGTGAATGTTACAAGTTTGTAGTGAAGGTTACGAGTTGGTAGTGAAGATTATGAGTTGGTTGTGAACCTCGACAATAAGTTGATTGTGAAGATTATGAATTGATTGTGAACCTCGACAATAAGTTCATTGTGAAGATTAGGAGTTGGTTGTGAACATCGACAATAAGTTGATTACGATTGTTGTTAACTAACCGTCACAACCAACTCATTACTGAGGTTCACAACCATTACGACTTGGTTGTGAAGGTTACGAGTTGGTTGTGAACCTTCACAACCAACTCGTAATGATTGTGAACCTCGGTAATGAGTTGGTTGTAAAGGTTAGTTAACAACAATCACAATCAACTCATTGCCGAGGTTCACAATCAACTCCTAACCTACACAAACAACTCGTAACCTTCACAACAAACTAATAACCTTTACAACCAATGCGTAACATTAACAACCAACTCCTATCCTTAACAACCAATTCGTAATCTTGACAACCAACTCGTAATTAACCTTGACAACCAACTCATAACCTTTTTTCATAACCAATTCATAACCTTAACAATAAACTTATTATAGTAAAATAACAACAATATGTAAATTTACAGACTCTGCTTTAATCTCAAGTTATTGATTTTTAAAAAAATTACAACAATATGTAAATTAAACCAGAGTCTGTAAATTTACAGATTGTTGTAATTTTTTTTAAAATCGATGACTTGAGATTAAAGCAGAGTCTGTAAATTTACATATCGTTGTTATTTTTTTATAATGAGTTTGTTGTTAAGGTTATGAATTGGTTATGAAGGAAGGTTATGAGTTGGTTGTCTACTAACTCGTAACCTTCACAACCAACTCATTACCGAGGTTCACAACCAACTCGTAACCTTGACAACCAACTCTTAACCTTCAAAACCAACTCGTAACCTTCCTTTGTTAGGTCTCATGTTATGAGCCTACATCTTCTAATCTTGTTTTGATAATTACAAATAATTCATAATATTATTTTTCTAGTGTTTATGTTTTCTTATTAGGTATTGTAGATAAACAATAAGTTGGAGGATGGATAGAATCGAGCATTCACGATCACATCAAATGGAGGTTAGCAGAATAGTGGAATGAAGCCTATGCATACTAGTCAAGATCCAAGTTCAAGCTTCTTCCATGTTTACCAAGACAAGCTACAATGAAGATCTATCAAGCTTGGGTAAATTAGTTTAGGGTTTATACTTTGTGTGTTAATATCAAGCTACAATGAAGATCTATCAAGCTTGGGTAAATTAGTTTAGGGTTTATACTTTGTGTGTTAATATCTTAAGATCAATATTATACACACACAAGTTAATAGTTTATGTGTTTTATCCACAAAAGATTTGTAAACAAATAGACATATAATACTTATTTATTTTCTATGTGGATAAGTTGTTTTGGTTTAGCTATATAGATATGAAGAAATATAATATAATACTTATTTATTTTCTATGTGGATAAGTTGTTTTGGTTTAGCTATATAGATATGAAGAAATATATATCTTCATTTTCACATGGTTTAGCTATATAGATATGAAGAAATATATATCTTCATTTTCACATTTATATGCTTCATATTCTATTAAAATTATAATATTATGTTTATGGATTGAAGACTTATTTATACTATTTTCATATCTTGCATAAGTCTATAAATCTATTCTAAAGTGTTTTAAAGTTTTGTTTAAGTCATTCTGGTAAAATCAAGTTTTCAACATGTTCATACTTATGTGATTTTGCAAAATGATGATATTTTACAAATGGGGAATGCAAATTGAATTTATTTTGTAACATGTTCATTATCATGGTTACAATCATTTCCCAAAGTTTTATATTTTTCTGAATTTATTTGATATTTTTAAAAGAGGTTTGAATTTTATTTTTACTATTTAATCTAGGCTAATAACATGTTATCAGTTGACTGATGGTGTGTATCAGTCGACTGATGAAACTGCCTGCAATCATCAAAAGTTTTTGTTTCGTTTTATCATTAGTTGACAGACTATGCTCATCAGTCGACTAATGAGCTGTTAGCTGCTTATAACGGTCAGCTCATCAGTCGACTGATTCAACCCGTCAGTCGACTGATGGCCTGTAACGACTATATTTTTAGTTTCTATTTTTTTTTTGTCATTTTGCTGGATTTCATTTGGGTTTTGAGCTTTGTTTCTTCATCCTATATATACCCTATACTATTTCACTTCTGAACTAAGAAGATAAGTTTTAAAACAAGTTTAAAAAGATTTTTAGTTTGTTTTAAGTATTTGTTTTACAAAATTAGTTTTGTGAAGATTGTTTTACAAGAAGAGGAGATCAATTTCAGTTTGGGCTTTAAATCTTCCTATCCCTCTCTCTTGTGATTAGAGAAGTGTTTCTAAACTCATATCTCTAACTTGTTTATGCTTTAATTGTTATATTTATATTTGTTAGATTTAATTGAGTTTATATTTAATTTTCTCATTACTTGCACACACAACCATTTAGCTTAACTATTTTCACATATTATATAATTTGGGGTTGTGGTGAGTGTAACCTTGAGAGTGAGCTTAAATTGTGTTCTCACCTATTGTAGAGAACAAAATCTTGTATTTGAGCCTTATTATGAGAGTTCACCTTGTAATACACATTTACATCAAGAGGAGTGTGTGGTGAGGAGTAGTCGATACCAAGAGGAGTGACGTCGGTAGTAAAGCCTAGAGAGAGATAGTAAAGCCGAGCACTTGAGGGAGACGATACGTGAGGACCAACACTTGAGGTTATAGTTTGTGTATGTACATTGTGAGAGATTTGTAGAGTTTTCGGTGAGCTAGAAAATCAAGTGTGTAGAGAAGTTATGGCTTCCAAACCGGGTGTGTTGATAGTGGAGTTCTCCTTGGGAGTGGGGAGCGGAGACGTAGGATGGAAGGTCCGAACTCCATGATCATATTATTGTGTTTGGATTGCTCTTTGTGTCCACTATTTGTTTATATTGTTTTTTGTTTATTTCCCCCTTTGCATATATATCATTGCATATATCTTATTGAATATCATCATTGTTAGGATATATTTGTTAATAACTTTTAATCGGCATTAATATCTAATAAGATTAGCAATAACCCTATTCACTCCCCTCTAGGGTACTTTCAATTGGTATCAGAGCTTGGTGCTCTTTGATTTAAGGTCTAACCACCTTAAGTTAAAGATCCTTGTTCTTATTATTGTTGCTAATCTTGTTTTGATATTATTTGTTTCTTGCTTGCACATATCATGAACATGCACAGTGCACATAGTCTTGGTTATGCTATTAACATTGCTCCTAAAATTATTAATTTCCCCTATGAACAATGGTGTGCTAGATTTAACATTTTTGCTAGATCTACAAATATCGATATATGAGAAATTATTGAACGCGCTTATATTATACCCACTATGGAGAAATCCAAGTGGAGTAATAATGATGTTAGATTGTTTGCTATGAACAAGTGTTTGTTAGAATTTCTTATTGATGCCTTTGGCTTATCTTTTGCTAACAAACTTGATTCTTTTGATAGTGCTTATACGTTATGGAAATTAATAGAAGCACATCAAAGGGACTTGGAGGCAATCCAACAATATTTGGAGGATTCGGCTTCAAGTTCAAAAGGAGCCTCATCTTCATGCATACGACCACTAAGTGATAGCCCTAGTGAGGTACGCGAGTTCGACAACGATAATGATTTTACTTTTGATGAGCTCGCACATGAATATGAAAAATTGTTGCATGACCATAAGAAATTAAAACATAAATTTAAAGAATTAAAAAGCAAGCATGTTCAATTAAAATCCGATCATGAGTCCCTTATATCTAAGTTTAATTTCATTGCAAATGAAAATGTTAATCTTAAATAATGCAACGAAAAATTAAGATTGGATATTGCATGTTTGACTCATGATAAAAATAATGCTATGATAGAAGTAGAGGCTAATAAAAATAAATTAGATACTCTTATTTGTTCTACTACTTGTGACAATGCATATATTTCAAATGATGAGTTGAATCAAATAAAGAAACACATATCATCCTTAGATTCAACTTTAAATACATGCATTACCAACAATGAAAAGCTTATGGACTTGTGTGCAAAGTCTCATGATAATGTTTCTAAGAAACCTATTTACTATGCACACATGTATAACAAAACTTACAAGTATTCTATTTGCGGCCGCAAAGTCTATATTGCTAAGTTTTGTTATGATGCACAAAAATCCACCATGCCTAAATATATTCATCCTTGTGCATCCTATCAAGCTTCTCCATCTCATACACATGTACACACACATAGTGATAATTATAAACATCCTCAAGTGTATAAGTATAATTTTTGTGGTCGTTTTGGTCATTTGATCAAATTTTGTTTTGATTTAAAAAATGTTTCTCATTTGCAAAAAGCTTCAAATAAATTACCTTTGTCTGCAAATGATTTTCGTGCACCACCACTTGGTCAACACAAATCTTTTAGACCCTTTCATTGTACACATTGCAATCGAACAGGTCACGTATATGAATTTTGTTGTGACCGTATCCGTGCACCATACACGCCCAAATAGATTCATAACTCAAAGGCCTTGAGTTTTAATGATAGGGGTCATGTTCCTAGACTCTTAGGTACCAAGAGTAATTGGGTACCAAAACATGTTTAATCTTTAAGAACGAATTCTTTAACTTTTTAGTTTTTCATGTTCTTAAAGATGTTTTCTATTTAAAGTTTTATAAACAAAATTAAAAACAATTCTATACTTGGTATTTGATTTGAAAAGTTATCATTCATATTTTTTCATGATTCTCTTTCATAGATTTTTATGTATTCATCCTTATGAATTGATACGAGTTTTATCAAGATGATTTTTTTGCTAAAACATCATTTTTTCGTTATTATACCTTGTTTTCAATTTTTTTGATTGAACTATGTGTTTATGTTTATGAGATCATTTTAAATCACTCTTATGATGACATTTATATGTTTGAGCTTCCGGATCATCTAGTTGTGGTTTATAATGTATTCCTTATGTGGTTTGATCAAGTTCTACAAAGAAGAGCTTCCGGATCATCTAGTTGTGGTTTATAATGTATTCCTTATGTGGTTTGATCAAGTTCTACAAAGAAGATTTCTTCTATTGATCAAACACTTTTTAGATATATATACTTTGTTTTCATGTGTTGAGACATCATTCTCATAATAATGTATTTCTATATGTTCTCAATCAATTATGATTTATGGTTTGATAAATTATGTGTTTTCTTTTGAATTTATTGACAAATCATTTGATTCTTGATTTGTGATTTTTAATCTTTGATTTTTATTTTTAGAATTTGTTATTATTTTTGATATATCCTATGGATATATATATATATATCTTTGTGTTAGACCCTTGTAACACTTTGTATTAATGATACACATATGAGTGTTTACTTGGTCTTGTATGTGAGTGGTGTTTAGCATACTTTTATATTGCTTGCTCACATTTGTTTGCCATGTTCATAATTACATACTTTTCATATGGCATTTTGATAGGGGGAGCAATCCCTATATCTTTTTTTATTTTTTATACTCATCTGTGCCTATTGATAGGGGGAGCTTTCCTTCTCTTATTCTTTTGTTTTCCCCATTTTGATGTTACCAAAGGGGGAGAAACAAGTGGATTGCGGGTATATTTTAAGAGTATTGTGCTTTATTGTATATCTTATATACTCTTTGTGTAGATTGTTTGTTATCATAAAAAAGGGGAAGATTGTTAGGTCTCGTGTTATGAGCCTACATCTTCTAATCTTGTTTTGATGATTACAAACAATTCCTAATATTATTTGTCTAGTAATCGTGAATGCTTGATTCCATCCATCATCCAACATATTGTTTGTCTATAATAAATACAAAAACATAAATGTAGGCGTCAAAAATTACCTATAGATCCCCGCACGTGGCTCGAGACAGAGAAAAGATGATGAACGTTGCTATTTGAGTCACAGAAGCTCATTTGACGACGACAAACGCATGAAGTGAGTCGACGGATCATGCGAAGCAACGGAATTTCGGAATAACGGAAACATGAATGAACCTGGAACGGCACGTTGCTTACGAAAGAAGAAGCGTCTCTCGTGTCCTATTTACTCACATATGATTCAATCATGGGAGCTTGTAGAACTCCTCGTCGGCTTTCCGACGCATTCTGGACCGCATGATTCTGAGTTCAGATGATGAAAATACAACGAAAACGGACGGAATGCGCAGACCGAGCCTTAAGCCAAAGTCAAGACACCCTCAAGTGGGTGTGTGTAAACAATGAGTGAAATCAAAATCAAAACTAAACTCAATTAAGATCTAGCATATATAAATTATAAACAAAATAAGAAATAGCTAGAAATGAGTTTAGAGATTCTTCTCTGAATAACAAGATGGAGAGATGGGGATTGAAGCCCAAACAAGAAGATAATCTCCTCCACTAGTGAAAACCAAAACAGCTTTAAACCAAACCCTTAAACAAGCTTAAAACAAGCTTAAACCCTTTTTAAAACCATTGTTAAAAACTTCTTAGCTTGGTTGAAAAAGAACAGCAATAGAGTATTTATACCCACTTGAAATCTCAGCCAAAACTCCCAAAACAAAAGACTAAAAACCCCAGCCAACGGTAACAAAACTAGCCGTTGGAAACAGTCAGACTGAGAGGCGGTCGACCGGAAGGTCGACCGGAAATTCTCGTGGTCGACCGCGATCCAGGACTGAAATAGAGAATGCAATCAGAACTTCGTCGGTTAACTGGTGCGGTCGACCGATGGAGCTCTCGGTCGACCGCATCGGTCGACCGACTAACTCTCTGCTGCATGCTGACAAAAGGACAAATGAGCGGTCGACCGGTGCGGTCGACCGAAAACTGATATAACAGAAAACTGATTCTGAAAGCTGTTTTTCTGAATTTAAAACACTATTTAAAAATATCAAACAAATTCCAAAAAATGTAAAACTTTGGAAAATGATTGTAGACATGATAATAAACATGCTACAGTGTCTGGTTATCAGAAAGGTCCTCCCAAATGAAAAATATCATCATTTTACAAAATAGTCCAAAACATGAAAATATGAGATACTTGAATTTTGATGTTTTGACATAAACCAACTTTTGAAACTTTGTGAAATATTTTTATAGACTTAGTAAAACATGTATAAACTGATATTGAAGTCTACAAACTAAGAATACAATATTTTCACAAAATTGCATATTCTATGCAATATTTTGAAAAACACAGTAGAAAATATGAAATATATAATTTCATATATATAATCATAAAAACTCAAAACATATGCATGTATATATATAACTATATATATACATAGAAACCAAAACTTATGTATATATATATAACTATATATATACAAAGAAACCAATAAATGAACATAAAAACCTAAAACACATGTATGTATATATATAACTATATATATGCATAGAAACCAAAACTTATGTATATATATATATATATATATATATACGAAGAAACCAATAAATGTGTGTGTATAGATATTGAGCTTAATGTATTAAACACACATAATATAAATCCTAAACTAAATTACCCAAGCTTGATCTTGATCTTCATTGAGCTCAACTTGGTACACGTTGCGGATGAAGCTAAACTTGGATCTTGAACTTGAATTGTACGATGCTTCACTCCACAATTCCGCCAACCTCCTCTTGATATGATCGTGTAGGCTCAATCCATCCATCCTCCAACAACGTTGTTTGTCTATAATAAATAAGAAAACACAAATACTAGACAAACAACATTAGTGGTAAATTGTTTGTTAAACATCATCAAAACAAGAAGGCCAACAATCTCCCCCTTTTTGATGATGACAAACAATTTACAAAAAAAGATATATGCATGAAGGAAATGAATATATAATTTATAATTCACATGCATATAAACAAGAAGGAATATACTCACAATATTTCTCCCCCTTTGACAACATCAAAAAGGGGATAAAGGTATGAAGAGAGCGAAAGCTCCCCCTATCAATAAGCATGGGTGAGTACAAAGCAAATTTAGGGAGTAGCTCCCCCTATCAAAAAGCCATATGAAATATAAGCAATAAAAGATCATGGCAAACATGTGAGCAAGCATAAATAATATGCCAAAAATCACTCACATTCAAGAGATAATGAGAACATATATAAATATATCAAGATGAACATATTGTCTCATATCATAAAAGCCAATGTATAAAATAGATTTATGAAATCAAAAGAAGAGAAACATGAGAATCATGTAAAAAAGTTTTCAAATGAAAACAAATCAACCAATTAAAATCATAAATCAAAGTTTAAATCATAAAACCAAATCATTATTGATTTTTAAAAATCAAGAGAGGCAACTCTATCTAGCTCTTGAGCTAGTATTAACCCATATGACATTTTAGCATCCGGTAAACATGATTTGGGAATAAACATCCAATAAATCCGGAGGGTTATATAAGTACAAATCTCTCATCAAAACAAAGCAAATAATCATGAAAACAAAAGATTTTATCAATTATAAATTGTTTTCATATAAAAAGATTTCAAAGCATAATTTTCAAAACCAAGAAAGAGAAAGATAAAAACATTAAAATTCTTGGTTTAAAAATCAAATTTGTTTTGGTAATTTTCAAAACCAAGACAAAGAAAGATAAAAACATTAAAATTCTTAGTTTGAAAATCAAATTTATTTTGGTACCCAAGAACTCTTGGTACCAAAAGATTTAGGGACATGACCCCTATCAATTAAGCTCAAAGTCCTAGGGTTATGAACCCTCTTAGGCAAATGTGGTGTACTAACACGGTCAAAGTAATAATCGCTCAAATGACCCTTCCGATTGCAATATGTGCAATGAAAGAGATCCATTTGTTTTTATGGACCATTGACTAGTGCACGGGAATCATTTACAAATAAAGATTTTCTTTTAAAATTATTTTGCAAATGAGAAACATCATTAAACAAATGTGGTCTTTTTGGAGCAAATTGCAAATTTGGAGTATTTTGCAAATCAAAACCAAATTTAGCAAGATGTCCAAACCTACCACAAACATCACATTTAAAAACATGTGGTCTACTAGAAGCATTTGGCAAATGAGATTTAATTTTCAAGTCAAAACAATATTTGGCCAAATGACCAAGACGACCACAATGATCACATCTATACACATGAGCATGCTTATGATGAACAATGGGTGCATGTGTGTGTACATGTGATGAAGAACCTATATGAGATGCACAAGGAGCATTGATATTTTTATGTTTGTGTGCATCATAACAAAACTTAGCTAAATGACCTTGACGGCCGCAAATTGAACACTTATAAGTTTTGCTATACATGTGTGCATAATGAGTGGATGGTTTTGACTTAGCACATATATCCATAAGCTTCTTATGATTATTAATGCATGTTCTCAAAGTTGAATCTAAAGATGAAATACTATTTTTCATAAGATTCAAATCTTCATTTTTAGGCACATATGCATTTTTAGAAGTAGAACATAAATAGTCATTTATAAAAGAAGCAGTGCATCAATCTTAGCATGAGATAGGCTAGCAATAGATGAGATCAAATTTTTATTTTCCAAATTTAATAAGTCATTGCTTTCTTTAAGCATAGTATTTTTATTTTTAATGACATTAAATTTGGACACTAGCTTCTCATGATCGGATTTTAAATTATCATGCTTGCACTGTAAATCAACAAAATCTTTGTGCAATTTGTTAAAGGCATGCAACAATTTTTCACTAGCACAAGCAAGTTCATCATTAGGTAAATCATTAATGGTTTCGAACTCGCAAACCTCACTAGGGCTATCGCCTAGTGGCCGTGTGAATGAAGCTCCATATGAACTTGAAGCAGGATCCTCCAAAGCTTGTCGGATCGCCTCCAAGTCTCCTTGATGCGCTTCTATGAATTTCCATAATGTATAAGCGCTATCAAAAGAATCAACATAGTCGCAGTCGCGTATTTTTACTTGTAGAGACTCCACTGTAGTTTTGAGTTTTATCCAGATATTAGAGTTTCATATTCATATTGTAAAGGTAGTGTGCCTTAGTACGATTTTTAGTTGATTCATGTAGAGACATTTTCATTATTCAGATATCAGATGTATTATAGTTGAGACTGTTAGACCCTAGAGGGGGGTTGATTAGGGTCTTATGCTAATCTAATCCGATTAAATACCAATTAAAATTAATTAACAAGTTATCCTAGCAATTATGAAATACAATAATATATGAGCTAGGATAAACAATATGAATAACGAGATATATCCTAACAAAGAGATATAGGCAATGTATGTGCAATGATATATAAACTAACACAAGGGTAAACAAAATAAACTGGATAGTGGATGAAATAAATGAGCAATGCACAATTGGCGATATAAGATAAATGCAAAAGCAAATGCGCCAATGACAAACTCAAACACACTCAAATGATCACGGAGTTCGGACCTTCCGTCCTACATCTCCGCTCCCCACTCCCGGGGAGAAATCCACTATCACAACCCGGTTTGGAAGCCGGAACTTCTACACACTCGGTTTACATTCTAGACAAACAATAAGTTGAAGGATGGATGAAATCGAGCATTCACGATCACATCAAATGGAGGTTGGCGGAATAGTATAATGAAACCTATGCATACTAGTCAAGATCCAAGTTCAAGCTTCTTCCATGTTTACCAAGACAAGCTACAATAACGATCTATCAAGCTTGAGTAAATTAGTTTAGGGTTTATACTTTGTGTGTTAATATCTTAAGCTCAATATTATACACACACAATTTAATAGTTTATGTGTTTTATCCACAAAAGATTTTGCAAACAAATATATATATAATACTTATTTATTTTCTATGTGGATAAGTTGTTTTGGTTTAGCTATATAGATATGAAGAAATATATATCTTCATTTTCACATTTATACGCTTCATATTCTATTGAATTTACAAAATATTATGTTTATAGATTGAAGACTTATTTACACTATTTTCATATCTTGTATAAGTCTATAAATCTATTCTAAAGTGTTTCAAAGTTTTATTTAAGTCATTCTGGCAAAATCAAGTTTTCAACATGTTCATACTTATGTGATTTTGTAAAATGATGAGATTTTACAAATAAGAAATGTAAATTAAAAAATTCTTTTTGTAACATGTTCATTATCATGGTTACACTCATTTTCCAAAGTTTTATATTTTTCTGAATTTATTTGATATTTTTAAAAGAGGTTTGAATTTTATTTTTACTATTCAATCCAGGCTGATAACATGTTATCAGTCGACTAATGGCTGATAATCATATTTTATTACAGTTTTATACCCTTATTATCTATTTTATATGAATAAATATACCATTAATAATTGTTGTTAGATTAGTTTGCACATAAATGAATGAAAATATAAATAAATATTATTAAATGTAAAAACCCCTCAAAATCTATCTTCTTTATTTTTGTAGCATTTTAGAAGCCCATGAAGCAAAAGCTTAAAAGAGGAAAATGATTGAAGCCCAAAGAGCAAAGCCCATAAAAAAAAAAATATACCAAGAAAAGCAATGGAATGGACTTGGATGCAAAGAGTTGGAATAAAATGGACTTAGATGCAAAAATTGGGGTTTTAATTTTCACATGAATCAAGGACCGGACAATGAAGTTGCTGTGTTGAAGAAGTGGGCCGGATTTCAATTAAAAAAAAAACAACCAAATGGAGAAATGGGCCGGAAATCTAATGGAGAAATGAAGAAATGGGCTGCTGCAAACTTAGCTTGTAAAAGTCAAGTGAATTACATAATGGGCCGGACTTTGATGCATTGTCCATTTGTCATTGGACTCTTCATTTTCTAAAACAAATGAAGCATGAATTGGGCCAATGAATGCTGCAGAATTGGATCCCAAATGGACCGGACTTGCTTACTTGATGCAATTTGATTTTCAATTGTAAATGAAAATCAATTAGGCCTCTTATGATTGAGCTAGAACAAAAAGCAAATTCAAAGGTGGAGATTGTTACTTGGGGCTCAAGACAAATCCAATGGCTCATATTCATTGAAAATTACTATAAATAGGGGTAGAGAGTGAGGGGTTAAGGTGTGAAAATTTTATAAACTCCTTTTGGAGAGGAGGGCTACTCTTAATTGAGAAGGCCTTCCAAAAATTGTAACTTTAGTTGCAATTAATAATAATAATTTTTTCACCACTTTAAATATTTCTTCTCTTTGTTGGATGATGAAGATGGAGATGAAGAATTATTTAGAGGTTTGCATTTTCTTTCCTTTTTCTCTTTTATTTCCTTTTTATTGCTTATTAGTGTAGATTTATTTCTATGCTTGTAGTTTAGATTTTATTTTCTTGTTAAATAGCCAAGAGGCTAGAACCCTCTTGCCTTAGATTTATTTCATGCTTATAGAATAGATTTATTTTCTTGCATTTAATTCTTGCAATTTTATTCTTTAGTTTAGATTTTGCAATTTATTTTGTAGTTAGATTTTAATTTCTTGCACTATTCACCTTGAGGCTAGAACCCTCTTGGGTTTAGTTTTTCTTTTTGTTTATTTTTATGCTGTTTGATTCACCTTTAGGCTAGAACCCTCTAGGGAATCACCCTTTTCTAAGAAGTGGGTTCAATTTTAGATTATCCATATCTATAATTGAATCCACCATCTTTAATTTTTTGCATTTTCTTTTATTCTAGAATTTTAAGATTATCCATATCTATAATTGAATCCACCATCTTTAATTTTTTGCATTTTCTTTTATTCTAGAATTTTATTCTTCATTCTTGATTTTTTTTTGTTTCTTGATTTTATTCATTTTTTCCTTCTCACCTTATTAATCATACTCATTCTTTTTCAAATCCACTCTCATTTACACTTTGCACCTACTTACACACAATTTTCACTATCTCAATCTCTTCACAATCACATTCACTTATCACTCCTATTTGTCACGCACACAACATAAGAACCGATTTTATATTTTCTCCTACAAAACACCTTCCTCGTGGGATCGATATTTTTATACCATAACTTGATAAATTGTGCACTTGCAATTTTGGTACATAATTATGCCGCACCAATGGCGTGTATCAGCCAACTGATGAAACTGCCTGTAATCATCAAAAGTTTCTGTTTCGTTTTGATCGACTGACCAGTCGACTAATGAGGTCATCAGTCGACTGATTATGCTCATCAGTCGACCGATGAGCTGTTAGCTGCTTATAACGGTCAGCTCATCAGTCGACTGATCCAATCTGTCAGTCGACTGATGGCCTGTAACAACTATATTTTAGTTTCTGTTTTTTTTATCATTTTGTTAGATTTCACTTGGGTTTTGAGCTTTGTTTCTTCATCCTATATATACCCTATACCATTTCACTTCTAAACTAAGAAGATAAGTTTTAAAACAAGTTTAAAAAGAGTTTTAGTTTGTTTTAAGTGTTTGTTTTACAAAATTAGTTTTGTGAAGATTATTTTACAAGAAGAGGAGATCAATTTTAGTTTGAGCTTTCAATCTTCCTATCCCTCTCTCTTGTGATTAGAGAAGTATTTCTAAACTCATATCTCTAGCATGTTTATGCTTTAATTATTATATTTATATTTGGTAGATTTAATTGAGTTTATATTTAATTTTCTCATTGCTTGCACACACAACCATTGAGCTTAACTATTTTCACATATTGTATAATTTGGGGTTGTGGTGAGTGTAACCTTGAGAGTGAGCTTAAATTATTTTCTCACCTATTGTATAGAACAAAATCTTGTATTTGACCCTTATTGTGAGAGTTCACCTTGTAATACATATTTACACCAAGAGGAGTGTGTGGTGAGGACGTAGTCGATACCAAGAGGAGTGACGTCGGTAGTAAAGCCTAGAGAGAGGTAGTAAAGTCGAGTACTTGAGGGAGGCGATACGTGAGGACCAACACTTGAGGTTGTAGTTTGTGTATGTATATTGTAAGAGATTTGTAGAGTTTTCGGTGAGATAGAAAACCGAGTGTGTAGAGAAGTTTCGGCTTCCAAACCGGGTGTGTCGATAGTGGAGTTCTCCTCGGGAGTGGGGAGCGGAGACGTAGGATGGAAGGTCTGAACTCCGTGATCATATTATTATGTTTGGATTGCTCTTTGTGTCCACTATTTGTTTATATTGTTTCTTGTTTATTTTCCCCTTTGCATATATACCCTTGCATATATCTTATTGAATATCATCATTGTTAGGATATATTTGTTAATAACTTTTAATCGGCATTAATATCTAATAAGATTCTAGCTAGGGTACTTGCATCCTTCACAACCAACTCATAACCTTAACAACAAACTCATTACAGAAAATAACAATAATATATAAATTTACAGACTCTGCTTTAATCTTAAGTCATCGATTTTAAAAAAAATTATAACAATATGTAAAATAACAAAAAGATACAACTCTCAGGTTCAAATACAAGTTAAAAAGGGAAAAATTACACTGGGAGTCGTCGGAGCCTCCTTATTCTTCGGAACAGTGACGCTGAATCCATCAAAACTCGTCATCACCGTCTTCAAGATAATATTTTTCTTCGCCTCATGAACGAACGCTGGGAAAGTTCCATCGTCGATGTTGATGCCGTTGAAAAATTTTAGAGGGAACTAGAATTTTTTCACTCAGAACCCATTTCAAATCATCATAGTGACATCATGAGAGAGAGAGAGAGAGAGAGAGAGAGAGAGAGAGAGAATGAGTATTATGATCTTCACATGTTTTAAACTTTTAGCTTTTGTGTTTTTGGGGCTCTGAGAATTGTGGATTTGCTTTTAAGGGTTTTGTGAGTGTTGAAAAAGTCTTGGGTGGGGGAAGAATAGTTGTTATTTTAGGCGCTAGAAGCAATTTTCCTATAAAAAAAAATTCGAATCCCCTCACTCTAATCACAATTACCTCTCTTAGCCCTCTCCTTAATCCAGTCAAAAATAATTTCAAACCCAAACTCAACCATGTCCTCCCTCTCAGCCACCAACTGATGCCACGTTCCCTCCAAAACTTCCAAACGCTTATCTTCACTCCCAATCAAACCGAACACAGCCTTAGCAGACCCCAAATCACACACACGGTCCTCACTCCCGTGCACCATCAACACCGGCAGCCTCAGCTCCGGACTCCTCCTCTCGATCTCTCTGACCACCCTCAGAAACTCCATCGCCGTTGCGAACGTTGGGTGCTCTGCCTTGCTCGCTGTCGGCCTCCGGCGAGCCAACGCCCTCTTCCACTTCACCTTGTATGAGCTCTCAATCAATGACTTCGTAAATATTGCTCTAAATTTTGGCAACAAGAATGCTACTAGAGGTAGAAACTCCTCCAACGGCCATATCGGTTTGAATTTCATCGACACGCCGCACATCGCCCGTGAGGCACAAGCCGACCAAGCAGCCTGTTTGCGCCGGCAGCGCGATCAGCATTGCGATGCGCCGCCGAGGATTCACCGTAGAGAAGGCAGGGAGGCCGAGGGTGCTCTTTCGAGCGGTCAAAGACTTGGATGCAGTCAGGCGACGACGGGTCGATCGACGGGAGGTGGGTCGAGGGCCGTACGGACCGGCCGTGGCGGGGAGGTCGAGGGCGAACCGCCACAATCCTTGTTCTGCGATGGCGACGGCTGTCAGCGTGAAGAGCCAGTGCTCTCGGAGGCGTAGCCGTGGATCATGGCCGACGAGCCGCGAGGGGGGTCCGGCAGCCGACGACCGGGCGCCATGACCTGAGTGAAGATTTCGTGTTCTGGCGTTGGGAAGAAGCTCCTCCTTGGTGGATGATGCCATGCTTTTGGTAGAAGTGTTGCGCTTGTTAGGTCCCCCAAAGGGGCTGTGCTCCATTGCTTGGTTGTATTGGAATGAGCCATGAAATGAGGGAGGGAGCGAGGCCGAGGGGCCTACGGTTTTATAGTGAGTGATCGATGAGGCATTAAATCGAGAGGGTTGGGGGGGTTAGTAACTGTTCCTAACTTTGAGACTCAAGTAAGGATACAATCAATACGAATGGACTCCCAGCCTTTTGTCTTAAACTTAAAAAAGAACGGTTTTTCTATAGAGTGTCCTTGGGCACTCTATAAGAGAGGAGAGAGATAGAGAGAAATGAATGAAGAGAGGATCCCAATGCAAATCAGAGGGCCCCCCTCCTCATTCATTTCTCTCTATCTCTCTCCTCTCTTATAGAGTGCCCAAGGGCACTCTATAGAAAAACCGAAAAAAGAAACACCCACCCCATCATCCATTTGCAAAAGGATCTCTTTATTACTAATACTGGGGATACACCCCCGAGTGAATTTATTTTGACTCCTTTACTCTCAGAGAGAAAGAGGAAATTGTTCTTTTTTTTTTACAAACAGACCTAAGGGTAAAAGAGTGTGTAAAAATAAAATAAAAAACACTCACGGATCAATCTGCAAAAATAAAACTATAATTAAGGGGTCTATCCGAAATTAACCCATGGAACATGAGTGGTCATTGTAATAAATTTTATTAATGGATTCAAAACGCTAAGTTCGGTTAAAAGAAACAAATCTTAGATGAGGACTCGTGGCAAGAGAGGAGATATAAAAGGTCTTAATGCTCAGTACGAGGCTGTGTAACAGTTTAAGAGGGGTATTTATCTAAGGCTTCAGCTATAATTACTTGCAAAACGTATATACTACAAAGAGTGTTGCTACGGGGACCCAAAATATGGGACCAGGGGGGGACAGGTGAGGTGTCCATTCCTTATTGCATAATGAGTTGGCATGACCAACTCATTATGCAATAGGGAATGGACACCTCACCTGTCTCCTCCCTTGGTCCCATATTTTGGGCCCTTAAATCATTTTCCTACTACAAATTTAAATGCAGGAGTTTCATATATTTGATAAAGATACAGTGCCTTCTCTAAATGGATCACCAGAGCCTAAACTGCACTAACGCTCTCTAGAATAGCAACGGCCTCATTACTGTTGGGCAAAATACCCCAATTGTTGTTGAAAACCGTGTCTAGAAACCAAACCAATTGCCAATCAACGAGGGTCAAAACCAACCAAAATCAATGCACAAACAAAACACCAATTTTAACGTGGTTCAGCAATTGTCTACGTCCACGGGGCAAGAAGGGGATGTGGTTTTTTACTAATAGAGAAGAAGAGTACAACTTAAGATTACAAATCACTCGAAGGAACAAACTAATCTCACCAACAAATCTCTTAATCTCTCCAAATAAACCCTAATCAAATAGCTCAGAAAATACCTCTTTTCTATGCTCCAAATATCCCAAACTCTTGCCTTAAGAAACCCTAGAACGTGTATTAGTATTTATACAAACACCATAACCAAATAAGAATAGGAAACAGATTTTGGGCCTGACCTGCTACGCGGTCGACCGCGACCAAGGACAGAACCTAAAATCACTTACAGAGTCTGGCGCCAAATCCAAACTCCTCCCAGAGTCTGTGCACGTTCGCGGTCCACCGACCTTGCGCCGCGGTCGACCGCGCAGCTCCCAAATGGTTCCCCTGCGCTTCCCAAACCTGTTCTTCACCAAATTTCTCACGGTTTCTTCAATTCTCCACCTCGGTGAAGTTTCTTCCAAAAACTGAGCCGACACCGACCAAACCAAATGCCTCACTTATTACGTCCAGTACACCATGGTAATGGACTCATGACAACGGACTCCATCCAGAACAAATCGAGACCCAAACGGAAGTGCGAACACTCACCCAAATATCGGTATCTACTCACCAAATCGGCTGCATCAAAACTGACTGCCTACGTATCCACTTTCCCAAGGAATCAAGCCTTCACGTAGTTCACCCAAATGGCCTCCAAAGGCCCTCAATCAAATAGAAAAGTTTGCAACTCTTCACCAATATCGCCAACGGATCTGCAATTGATAGCGGCCCCAAACTGATACAAATAAAATACCTCCATAAGAGGTGAACCAATGGCCGTATCCAAATCATGTCCACCAGCTACAACTGAAAACAAAGCCAATCCATCATCTGCATCCAAAATCAAATGATCCCCAACCTGTGCCACCTCAGCTGGAATCCCAAATGACGTAGTATGATCTGGAGTATGTGGAATAAGTTCCACTCAACGTGAAGTAGCATCACCCTCTACCTGCTGTTATATCCAAATGACCTGATCAATACTCTCCACCTGCTGAGAGTCAAAAGTGACATTCCAAAATCAGAAGCTTCCAAATGATAATCAAATGAGCCTCCGAATCCCAAACGCGCAATCGGATCAAATCTCACATCCTCGATGTGACCAAATATTGGATAATCAAATATCCGATACCAACCAAAATCTGAAGCAGCTCCACCAAATCCAATAACTCCTAATGCAACAGTCAGCGACCTATGACTAAGATGACCCAAATATATCAAAATTTCAGAACCAGAACCAATATCGACAACCAATACCGATCCTCCTCCAAAAAGGAACGACCCATCGAAACTGTCATCTCATCTCGTCGCCCCAAAGTCTCCTCACCAATAAAGTGTTTCAAGTTGCCATGAGCTCGGCAAAAACACAAGAAAGGACCCCTACTAAATCTAGAACAACGAGTTACTTTTTTGCCAATACACTTCTTCCAATTGTTGTTGACTTCTAGGACTTTACACCAACAGGAACTGGTTGCGACCCAATATTACCTAGAACAATCACCAACTGCAGAAACTACAAAACGATTACCTCCCAATGATGTCTCCTTGGAAGGCCCCCAAATGCCTGACTGAACACCTTCTAAAAGACCCCTCGCTCGATGGATAGAAGTGCCAAACTCTACCACGGTCTTGCTCATCCCAATGTGCTAAAAGGACTTCCATCTGTAGGTCAAAGCACTCCTCAACAATCTATGCACGGCATCACCAATCATATACCCCAGCACCAAACTACGCCATAATCTAGCCAAATCTAATAAAGTCGTCAGAGCTCTATCAATCACCGTGCTCCCAAGCAAATAGTATAAGTTACTCCTTCTAATGCCCTTCGTCACAATCATGGACCTAAATGTAACCTTCAAATGTGCATCCGCCAAGGTCATCCTATAGCCTGTTGCGTTAAAAGCTCCAAGTGAAATGATGTTCTTCTTCAACTGAGGAACGAACCTCACTCCAACTAACTCCCGAATCACTCCGTCACTCATCCTGATCCGAATGGTGCCAATACCACAAATAGGGCATTCATGATCATTACTGTAAAACCCCATAATTTTTATAATGAATATATGTGAATTATTAGTGATAAATAATTCTTTTATGATAAACAATCATATATATTATAGATAAATGTGATAACCAGTGTTTGGGAACCCAACAAGTGATTCTATGTGAGAGAAATCATGTGGATAGTCAGTATGTTGATAAACAACCAAAGCAGGCAGTTTTACTGCTGCGCGGTCGACCGCGATGGGCGCGGCGGTTGACCGCACAACAGTCGGGCACTCAGGAGATATTTTTCCTGTTGTGCGGTCGACCACGCTGGGCGCGGTGGTCGACCGTGCAACAGGCAGATTGTTTTTCTAGGTATGGGTCTTAACGGGTTTCGGGTCAAGTTTGTCGGGTTAGTATATATATATTTATACCCGAGAGAGGCTTCTCTTCATCTGAAATCAGAAACCCTAGCCCTCTCTCTTTCCCCTCAAACCCTAGTTTTCATTCTTTGGTGATTTGGAAGGAGTTTCGAAGGGTTTTTCAGCGGATTTTTGGTGGGATTCAGCGAAAGGGATCATCCTCCTACAGATCTAGGGTTTTATTCTCATCAGAGGCGAGTAACATCTCACCCAACTTCACCCCTTTTGGTTTTCATGCTTAAACTTGTGTTTTAATCTGGTTTTATTAGGCCTAAATCGTATTTTATGTATAGATAACTGATCTTTATGGCATATGATGTGAGAATCAAACTTTTTAGATTTTTAAAAGCTCACCAACGAATTTTAATTAATGAGATCTAGATCTGAAAATGTTTTTAGCAAAAGTTAATCCTGTTTTTACTATTTTAAAAACATCTAAATCATGTTTATATATGTTTGGGATCTTGGTGATAGATTTTAAATGTTTAAATTTGCTGTTTTCTGCCAAATGACACATTAGAAATATTAGAATTTCAATAACATAAGAAATCATCAAGTGTAACTGTTTTCGAAGCTGACAGAAACCCTTACTGGGCTTCTGTCTGCTTCGCGATCGACCACGGTGGACGCGGCGGTCGACCGCTGGACGAGCAGGAGGGCAGAGACTGTCTGCCCTCTGCGCGGTCGACCGCGGTGGCACGACGGTCGACCGTGGGTCGTTCAGTTGAGCACTGGGGTTCTGCTCTGGTCGCGGTCGACCGCGATGACCTCTGCGGTCGACCGCCGCTCAGTTTTTGAGCTCAGTGATCCTCGGTTCTGTGTGCGGTCGATCGGGGTGACCTCTGCGGTCGACCGCCGCATAGATTCTTTGCCTTGTTTGGTTTTTGTTGAGTATTACGCCTGTTGGTGGGATTTCCTCGATTTTTTGACTTTGGCTTTCAGTCTTACTATGTATCTATGCATAATAGATGACCTGAGGGTACCAGTTTAGAATTTGCACACCGAGTCGAGTGTGAAATCTATATAGTAGATATTTCTATGTATATTAGCGATATTTGCACAGTTGCACAGTCCTCGTGTTGGACTATAATCCATAGGAGTCCTCGTGTTGGACTATAATCCATTTCAGTCATCGTGTTGGATATTTACTTATTTGTACCATGAGTTGGTAAATCACTATATCTAGTTCATGTATTGGACACCTGTATTAACCCTGCATATGGCACTTCACATGAGGTTATGACATGACACTCATGTAAGCTATGACATGCCACCTATGTTAGTTATGACATGATTTCGTATTTATGTTCTGAAATGAGTTGTATTTTCTTTTTATTATTGTTCCCGTACTAGTTTTTCAGGTTTGGTGTTTAGGGATTTACAATTTGAGATACAAGGTATATACATGAGGATTTTCTTGTTGGGATTATTTCGCTCGACGTACCTATGCTCGTGTTGTAGGTTTCTAAATACTAAAACCCTCTTTGATAGGAACCATGATTTTAGATTTATATGTATTAACTGTATTTTCTTACAACGAGCCTTTTCCCTTGGGGTTGGTTGTGATGTTGCTCGCTAGCGTTTTGATGCTCGTTGTCCCTTCCCTTTTTAGGTAACGAGCCAGGAGCCCGGAGAGTCGCAGGTTGATGGCGACACACTTTAGTGTTCAGCTGTCTATTTTTAGTTATGTTTTATTTTGGAGCTCCACTATAGATTCTGTTAGACATTTGAGGACTATATTTTAGATGTTGTAAAGGCGGTGTGCCTTATTTCTTTTACTCAGATATTTTGTATTTGAGACTTATTGAGAACTCCAGTTTATTTACTTCAGCCATCGACTATGCATTTCTGTAGGTTGGATGATGAGATATCTATGTGGTTGTTATCATTTCATCAGTTATCACTTGTATTATCTTTTACTTGCTTTTGTACCTACACCTGTTATTGACTCTACTAGAGAGATGTTAATTGTGATAGTGAAACATGTTATTACACGGTGTGGTGCATGACAGGTTTGACATTCTTGGTTTCACCTTAGACTGCAGCCTTGTGTGAACCCAGGGGCATCACAATTACCCATGAGCACGAAATCCCCTCTTTCTAACTCCTGGAAGCTGGAGAACCAATCCCTCCTAGGAAAAATGTGGTATGTAGCACCTGAGTCCAACATCCACTCTGTAGAGTAGGTAACACAAACTGACGACAGTACGGATAATGAGTAGCCCGAAGAATCTGAATCTGAATCGTTGACACTAGCCTTGACAACATTCACCTCTGAAGCCTGAATAGCTTTCCCCTTATTCTTCCTGACTTGATCATTCAATTTTGGGCATTCAGTTTTTCAATATCCATCTTCTTTACAAAAAGTACACTGATTTCTACGAATTCTAAGATGTGCCCCTCTAGACTGTGACCTTCTACCTCGGTTTGGACCATTTGCTCTTGTAACCAATGCCCCCGCTACCGGCTCAATAGAAGTCTTATTGTCCTTCTTCCTAAGTTGGTAATTCACTAATATAGCGGTGACCTCACTATATGAAAGAGATGCCTTCTCATTAATAAGAGTAAGGACAAACATCTCATATTTCTCGTCGGGCAAGGAACTCAACAGTAGCAACGCCTTGTCCTCATCTTCAACAATGACATCTACATTCGTCAAATCTGCAAGAAGCTTCATGTAGTGGTTCATGTGATCACTAATGAATGTCCCCTTCTTCAATTAGAAGCGATAAAGCCTTCTCTTCAAATGCAAGCAGTTTTCGACACTCTTCGTTAAGTACTTGCTCTCTAGGACTTCCCAAATCTTCTTAGCTGAAGTCTCATTCATCACATCATATTTTAGATCTTGAGTGAGACAAGACCTAATCACACCACACGCTGTCCGATTCATCTTTTTCCAAACATTCTCATCAATGTCGTTCGGTTTCCCATCCAACTCCAACGTATCTTCCAAATTCGACGCATTGAGTGCATCCAAGACTTCGCATCGCCAAAGTCCAAAATTGTTAGTGCCATTAAACTTCTCCACGTTAATCTTTATCGAGTGGATACTCAAACTTTGGACAGTCTTCACACCTGAAGAACCACCCTCAACTCCCTCTTTCTCGGTCATAATCCTCAACACACCGACAACTAGTGCGTAAACAAACGAAGAATAGATCCAAAACTGAGATAAGAAAGAAGCTTTACTAAAAAGATCCTACATTTCTCACCAACTGAAACCCTAGATGAGCTTTCCAAATCGATCTACTCCTCCAAATAACCCAAGCATAGCCCGGGCTCTGATACCAATAGTTAGGCAAAATACCCCAATTGTTGTTGAAAATCGTGTCTAGGAACCAAACCAATTGCCGATCAACGAGGGCCAAAACCAACCAAAATCAATGCACAAACAAAACACCAATTTTAACGTAGTTCAGCAATTACCTATGTCTACGGGGCAAGAAGGGGATGTGGTTTTTCACTAATAGAGAAGAAGAGTACAACTTGAGATTACAAATCACTCGAAGGAACAAACTAATCTCACCAACAAAGCTCTTAATCTCTCCAAATAAACCCTAATCAAATAGCTCAGAAAATACCTCTTTTCTGTACTTTAAATATCCCAAACTCTTGCCTTAAGAAACCCTGAACGTGTATTGGTATTTATACAAACACCAAAACCAAATAAGAACAGGAAACAAATTTTGGGCCTGACCCGCTACGCGGTCGACCGCGACCAACGACAGAGCTTAAAATCACTTACAGGGTCTGGCGGTCGACCGTGACGGTCGACCGCGCTAAATCCAGACTCCTCTCAGAGTCTGTGCACGTTCGCGGTCGACCGGCCTTGCGCTGCGGTCGACCGCGCAACTCCCAAACAGTTCCCCTGCGCTTCCAAAACCTGTTCTTCACCAAATTTCTCGCGGTTTCTTCATTTACAAGTGTAAGAACAAAAGGAAAACACAAAAAGGATGAAAAAGAGGGTAAATAAAAGAACTCTCAAAGATAGGTGACTGCAAATCGATCGACATTGCGTTAAAAAAAATGATCTGGACGTTTACCTAGACCTCGGCGGTGCATAGGCCGCTCGCATAATCCTTGAGAGCGCCCAGACGAACATGGGCTGCTTATACGGACTCACCACACCAAAAGGGGGTTATTGTGTGCTTAAACATAACGATAGGTGAAGAGAATGTGTCAAGTTAAAATGGATCAGATTGGAACGTGATCCAAGTTCATCGGGAAAAATGGTGAGGATAGGACTTCAAATCTTTGAAAAAATCTTTATGTGCTAAAAAAACACATAGAAGCGTCTAACGTTATCTAAAACATTAATCAACCATATGGAGAGGGAAGTCTTGATATATAGTTCAGTTCTCAGTCACCATAGGCACAAAATGCTCCAGGTACTCTGCATCAGCACAACAAATAAATGGAGAACGATTTCTGGTAAGTTAAAACAAAGATCATTTTCAGTAGTCAATAGCACAACCAAATTAGTTAGCTAGCTTTTCCATCAAATCGCATAAAGTTGTACTGCTTCTGCCTCATTTCAGCTTCCACTCAACTAACTCCTACAGCTCTTAATTGCAGTCAATCAACTCCCTCTTGTTTACATGCTCTCCTCACAGAGATAACACCTTGAGCCTCCCACGTGGCTCAGTTTCGACTTCCTGCAGTCGCGTATGCTGGAAAACTTTGCAATGGACCAAATCCATCCCACAAGTGATGGGACAAAAAGAGAGGAGTACCCCCCAAATCCTATGGCTTTGTGCTGATCCAAGGTCTCTCACCCCCTTGAAACATTACGCGTTCAGTGGACCAGGTCCACAGAATTCTTTCTCCTGGTAATTTTTCTTCTTCCTTTTGTATGTACTTGCTCGCTTATGCGCGCTCACACAAACACTCGCATGTCAAAAATGCAGGACACCGGCTAACGAGCAAAAGGGGAATTCTGCTACGACAAACGTAAACTAGCTAGACTGAATTGATCGTTGTGGTACTCAATACGGTTAAGTATCGGTACAGCTGTTAGCTTTCAATTAATGGCCATCAGCTCTAACCACATAGTGAGAGAGAGTGAGAGAGAGAGAGAGAGGCAATCCCAGATCTCACGTTATTTACCATCAATTAATGCATGAATATCTTCAACCATAGCGTTACTTCTACAATAACTGAAGACAAATGATAGCACTGTTATGCATAAAGGTGGGACTTAAAGATGAATACTGCATGAAGCAAAGTCTGGCAGAAAAATAGCAAAATACCAGGATTTAGTTGGGAATATAAACGTTCAGTGAAACGAAGAAATATAAATGCATCAGATGATGACATGTGACGCTGTTTCCATGCTTGCACGTCGGGTTTAGTTTTGAAGGAGTCTTTCTAACTTGTTGCTTATTCCTAGTTTTAGGTATATATTCATCAGGTGTGTAGTCGCCTTGTTTTATGTTCATGAAGGAGTGGTTCCTAGTTAGTGGTCAGGTTGTTGAGAGTGGGTGAGTCCACTACTCTATTTGTTCTCTTTAAATAGCCAATGTAACTAATTGAAGTGGTATGTCGAGAAAATATCAAATCTCTCTCTACCAGAAGTAATTTCTAGTTTTCTCTGTTCACTCTTAAGATTTGTGTGCACTAAAGCAGATAGCTCCATCTTTATCGCAGACGTCACGCCGATAACATCGTACTTCAACTCTTGTTCCAAACAAGATCTAATCACCCCACAAGTATTCCGATTCCTCTTGTTCCATATCGCCTCATCATACTTCGGTGGCCTCTCATGAGTCATAATAGTCTCTTCTAAATTTTCAGCATTCAATGCATGTTGCACATCACTCATCCACAATTCAAAGTTGATCTTGCCGTCATACTTCACAACACCGATCTTCGTATTCTGAAGTACAACCTAAACTGTACTCGTCGTAGTCTTGCTACTTTCATCACTATCTCCTGCCATTGCTTGCTAACTCCGAATTGTAGAGGAAAGATTCGAACTTGATAGACTTGTAAAATTACCTGACTTGAACCCTAGATTGGACTCCAAACGAACACCCAACCACACGAGAAACGCGAGATCTCCAACGGCAATTCCGCAACGCTATCTTCACCGAAGCCTAGAACTCCAAGATCCAAACTTCTAACACCGAATTTCCTCCACCCAAACCAAACCCTAGGTCTAAAACCCTAGAGCTCTGATATCAATTGTTGTGCATCGGCGGAAGCGTGCGCACAAACCAAACGAGTCATCGAGCAAAAAGAGGAGAACAACTAACGAGTGCAATTCACAAAAGAACGGCCAAAATCACACACAAACACATATATTTACGTGGTTCGGCAAATTGCCTACGTCCATGGGGAGAGGATGGAGATATTTCACTATATGGAGGAGAAAACAACGGGTTACAACTCTCACAAATACTCAAAATAACCCTAACCAAAGATCTCTCACTCCCTCATAATAATCTCCCTCTCAAAGTGCTCAAACAAATCTAAATTCTCTGATTAAGAAACCCTAGAAAACGTGTTTCTTTTTATATCAAAACCCAAACCAAAACCAACCAGGAAATATCTACTATCGGTCGACCGATGCACCTCTATTTTGGTCGACCGTCGACCGATGCACCTCTATTGGTCGACCGGTAGGCCTCCATCAGTCGACCGATAAGGATGCATCGATCGACCGATCAGAACGTGGTTTCCAGATCCTATACTGTGCATGTTCATCGGTCGACTGTCTCGAAACTCCTGTAATGTGCTTGCGATCAAATCGGTCGACTGATCAAACCCGATAAGTCGACCGTTGAGCCTCCTCTTGTGCACATCTTGTTTTGCTTTGCCGTTTTCAACAATTCGAACAATTCATCGCCATTTTCTACAATACTTTCTCATGGTAATTTTTTTCTTTTTGTATGTACTTGCTCGCTTATGCGCGCTCACACAAACACTCGCATGTTAAAAATGCAGGACACCGACTAACGAGCAAAAGGGGAATTCTACGACAAACGTAAACTAGACTGAATTGATCGTTGTGGTAACTCAATACGGTTAAGTATCAGTACAACTGTTAGCTTTCAATTAATGACCATCAGCCTTAACCACATAGTGAGTGAGTGAGTGAGAGAGAGAGAGAAAGACAGAGAGAGAGAGAGAGAATTCCAGATCTCACGTAAAGAGGAGATCACTCTCTAACTTGTGACTCACACAAAGAAAGACTTCTCTACACAAAGAAAGACTTCTCTTTCTATCTCACCCTCTTCTATCAACTCTCACTTCTCTCTGTTTGTTCTGTGTTCTAAACTCTCTCCCATACCCTTCTTATATAGCCTTCAAATAATAATAAAATATTGAAAAAATTTGGTGGAATTAATGTTAGACAGCACAAGGTTAGGTAAATGGAGAAATTCAAAGTCAGACGTTTTTCACAATTCCTAGTTTAAGGTATATATTCATCAGGTGTGTAGTTGCCTTGTTTTATGTTCATGAAGGAGTGGTTCCCAGTTAGTGGTCAGGTTGTTGAGAGTGGGTGAGTCCACTGCTCTATTTGTTCTCTATAAATAGCCAACGTAACTAGTTGAAGTGGTATGTCGAGAAAATATCAAATATCTCTCTCCACCAGAAGTAACTTCTAGTTTTCTCTGTTCACTCTTAAGATTTGAAGGCCTCCATATCCAAAAAAAGGAAAGAACCGTTATTTTTAGATGCACTTGCTTCAGGATGTAAATAACCTTGTACGATGAGACCAATACTATATATAATATATATATATATATATATATATATATATATATATATATATATATATATATTATATGACGTGATTGTCAAAAGTTAATAATATGAATCCTATAATCCGCTCTTAGTTTCTGGACCAAAAGAATCACAGCCAATGAAAATATTTGAAGCTGACTATTGTATACATAAATATTTGACAAATCGAATATGCCTTCATACATGATGATTCAGCATTTTTTCTCAAGCTACCAGGAGGACCCAAGAATCCATTACTTAGTTTTATAAGATTTAACCCAAAACTGAGAGTACACTAGGAAAACTCAGATAATTGAGGGCGGGGGGGGGGGTAGTCAAGTAGAACTCAAAATTAGAACTGTGATAATTTATGAGACAATATTTAATAGTGTTAGTCCATTGAAACTAGAACTAGGATAAAACTATACAGTGTTAGTCAACAAGAACTGGATAAAAAGTAGAACTTAGATAATTATAAAAAATTATCCCACTTTTGTCAAATTTATATATAGAAAAGAGAGGGTTCTAGTCTCTCAAATTGCCCCGAGATTTAAGCTAGAACTACATGGTAAAAAACTAGAACTTTATTATTTACTTTTTATTTTTCGTATTTAATTTCATTTCGCCGTCATCTTCAAACCACACCATAAAATTAGATCACATCTCGATCTTCTTATCATTCCCTTCTATGTAATGCTATTTTTTACTTTTTATTAAATATTTGAATTGTATAATTAATTTAAATTTAAAAATTATAAAATTTATGTTTTATTAAAAAATAATTAAAATTGAGAGATGATGGAATGATGTCTGGTAGATCAAAAAAGAAAGAGAAAAAAAAGGAAATACTATTTTTTTAATTTATATTACAATAATAATTCCAAAAAAAATCAAGAAGTTAATCTTATAATCTATCTAATAGTTCTTCAAGATTAATTAACACTAAAATAATAATAATAATAATAAGCTTTAAAATGTATAAATACTAGTATGATCATCAAAATACATGACTTATATGCTTATTGATTTCTAAAAATTATCCTTAATTATACTAACAATTGTCCCACTAAAATATCATGTTTTAAAATATCACTCCAAATTATCCTTAATTATACTAACAATTGTCCCACTAAAATATCATGTTTTAAAATATCACTCCCAATTATCCCATTAAAATATCTCACATTAAAAAATTATCCCATAATAAAATTAAATTGTTTCACTTCTATCAAAAATGCTCTAGCTGACTAACACCCCCTGAGCAAACTCATTCCAAATAAATTTATTATGCACAAGCTGTGAAGTGATAACCGAAATTAAAGAACAGAAAATTAAAGCTTTCACTTGATGTATCGAATATATTTTCTAGTTCGCTCATTAAAAACCAACCACCAACTATTCAGAAAAGACTATATATTTAATTTGATATATTTTTTAGTTGCCCTGCGCTTACTGGATGCAGAGACATTATTGAGACATAATATATCTTTCTGGTGTTTAAATGAAAAAAGAAAGGACGTGAGGAACAAGATCACATTACCCTATAGGATTTTGCCGTCACCATATCTTTGGAGGATACAACTCGACTCGACAACTCTATAACTCCTTGAGAATGACATTAGCTTTTTTTTGGTACGTTTCCACTCCTCCTGGCCTAATGGCGAAAAGGAAATTTGTTGGATAGCAGATTCCTAACCTGTTTTGGTAACATATTATTAGGATTTCTAATATATTTTGATAATATGATTCTTAATCTGTTTTGGTAACATGTTATTAGGATTCCTAATTTGTTTTGTTTTTGGATTTCGAATTCCTAGTCTGTTTTGGTTTTAGGTTTTCTATATATAGTGAACGCCTTAAAAGAGATTAGGATCATCGAAAAGAGGAGAGTTGTAATCAGAGATTAGAGAGACTTTTGAGCATTGTGAGGCGGAGATATTGTGAGTAAGTTGAGAGCTTTGGTTGAGGGTTAGTTTGTGAGTTTTGTGAGATTGTAACCCTTTGTACTGTCCTTAATTTAGTGGAATCTCCCCATCCTCTCCCCATGGACATAGGCAATTTGCCGAACCACGTATATCTATGTATTTGTGATTGATTTGCCGTATTTCAGTTTTGGATTGTGCTCGTGTGTGATTGATTATTTTTCTCCCATGCTTACGACTTGTTTGGTGAGCGAGCACGCTTCCGCATAGGCGCGCGATAATTGATATCAGAGCTCAGATTTCAGATCTAGGATTTTGGCATTAAGTAGAGGAAGATTCGTCGTGGAAGCTTGGTTTTTGGAGTTTTAAGCTTCGGTGGAGATAGGTTTTGGAGTTGTCGTTGAATAGCTTGCTTTCCTCGTGTGGTTAGGAGTTCTATTTGGAATCCAATCTAGGGTTTAGTTGGGTAATTTCTTATTCCTTTCAAAGTTTAAATCTTTCTTTATAATTTAGAGTTTACGAGTATGGGTGAAGAAGTTGGTGAAAACAACAAGATGGCGAGTACAGTTTAAGTTGGTTTTCAGAACACCAAAATTTGTGTGGTGAAGTATGACGGCAAGATCAACTTTGGTTTGTGGATGAGCGATGTTCAAGATGCGCTCAATGCTCAGAATTTGGAGAAGACCATCATGGTCCAAGAGAGACCACCAAAATATGAAGGGACAATATGAGAAAAGATGAATATGAACGCTTGTGGGGTGATCAGATCCTGTTTAGAATAGGAATTGAAGTATGATGTGATTGGGGTGATGTCTGCAATGAAGATGTGAAAAATTCTCAACAATAAGTACCTTACGAAGAGTGTTGAGAACCGTTTGCACTTGCTACGAATATTGTTTAGATTTCAGATATCCTGAGGTACCTCACTAGCGGCTCATGTGAATAACTATACTAAGTTATTGTCGGACTTGGCGAATGTTGATAAAAAAATATCTGATGAGTACAAGGCGATTATTTAGTTGGGCTCCTTACCGGATGAGGAGTATGATACCTTCATGCTCACTTTGTTAAACGGGAGGTCATCTATCATCTATAGTGAAGTTACTAATGCTTTGACAAACTATGATTTGAGAAAGGACAAAGAGACTTCTCGCACTAGTACTTCAGGAGATGTCTTGTTGATGAGATGTAGAAGTCCATATCCAAAAGGTGATAATAAAGGAAGGTCAAAGTCAAGAGGTCGTCACCTGCTAGGAAAGAACCAATGTGCATTCTGCAAGGAGTAGGGATATTGGAAGAGAGACTGTCCAAAGATCAAGGAGAAGGAGAATAGCAAGAAGAAGGGCCCGAAGGCCAATGAGGTTAATATTGCAAAAGACGATGATTCCGATGATTCGAGCTTTTCTCTATTAATTACTCCGGAGGTGAGCCACTTGGATGCATCAGATTGGATGCTTGATTCTAACGCTACTTATCATGTGACTCTTAGGCGAGATTGGTTTTCATCATTTGAGAGACTCGAAGGGGGTTTTGTTGTCATGGGAAATGATCAATCCTGTGGCATTAGTAGGATAGGTACCATGAGGATTCAGATGCACGATGGAGTAGTCCGTGAATTAAAGAAGGTGAGATTTGTTCCTCGGTTGAAGAAGAATCTTATCTCAATTGGAGCTTTGGAGGCGAAGGGATTCAATGTGACATTTGAGGATGCTGTAGCAAAGGTTACTAAGGGATCTTTGGTGGTGATGAAGGGAGTCCGTAGTCAGAACTTGTATTATCTGAAGGGAAGAACTATGATTGGCCAGGCTGCTTCAGCTATTTTAGAGGTGGACATTAGCAGACTTTAGCATTACAGATTGGGGTACACAGGAGAGAAGTCACTATAGACGCTGTGTAAGCAGGGGTTATTGAAGGGAGCCAAAAATAGAAAAGTTAAGTTCTGTGAGCATTGTGTTCTTGGCAAGAAGATGAAGGTGAAGTTCGGGACAGCCATTCATAGGAAGAGAGGCATCCTGGATTATGTGCACACAGATGTTTGGGGTCCCACCAAGACTACATCACTTGGTGGTAGACATTGGTTCGTCACGTTTGTTGATGACTATTCTAGGCGTTGTTGGGTGTACACCATGGTGAAGAAGAGTGAAGTCCTAGATATATTTGTAGAGTGGAAGAAAATGTTAGAACTACAGACTGAGACAAAGATCAAGACGTTACGATCCGATAACAGTGATGAGTACACATCAGACCCCTTTCAGCAGTTATGCGAGACGAGGGCATAGAGAGACACTTCATAGTTAGTCATACACCGCAGCAGAATGGGGTGACAGAAAAGTTAAATCGGTCTTTGTTGGAGAAGATATGATGTTTGTTGGCGCATAGTGATTTGGAAAAGATCTTTTGTGCTGAAGCACTTTTATATGCGAGTCACCTCATTAACAGACTGCTTTCATCTGTGATTGAGGAGAAGACCTCTATAGAGATGTGGTCGGGAGAGTCAACACACGATTATGACAAGCTCAAGGTATTTGGGTGTCCTGTATACTATCATGTGAAGACTGATAAGTTAGAACCTCGAGCTAGGAATGCCATATTTATAGGATTCAAGCGCGGTGTCAAGGAATACAAGCTTTAGGATCTAGTTGATAGGAAGATTGTGCTGAGTAGAGACGTCATGTTCGATGAGGCTTCTATCTTGAAGTTTCCTAGCTCTCATCAGGTGGAGAGCGACCCGACAGAGAAAATATCGTTGGTGGTGGAGATCGATGCAGCTCCACATTGTCCAGATAGTACAGTATCCATTAGAGTGTCGACTGAGATGACACCAGGCGAGCACGGCGACGAGGAGGAGGATACGGGTATAGTTGTGCAGGATCAGGGACCGACGGTTCAGGTTCAGGGTTATATTACTGTTCGGAGATAAAAGAGAGACATACAGATGCCAGCATGATATACCGACACAGTAGTTGTATATGCACTTCCGGTGGAGAGTATCGATGAGTTAGTGCCTACCACATTCAGAGAGGCCGAGCAGAGCTCGGAGGCTGATTTGTGGCAGGTGGCTATGCAGGAGGAGATAGTCTCTCTTCACAAGAACGATACATGAGAGCTTGTTGAGCTTCCAAAGGGGTGGAAGACAATTGGTTGCAAGTGGGTATACACGAAGAAGGAGGGTATTGAGGGCACTTCATTGAGGTTCAAGGCTAGGTTGGTTGTGAAGGACTATGCACAGGAGGAAGGTATTGATTATAATGAGGTTTTCTCTTCGGTGATGAAGCATTCTTCAATTCGGATTTTGCTAGCTTTGGTGGCACAGTATGGATTAGAATTAGATCAGTTGGATGTAAAGACGATATTTCTTCATGGTGATCTTGATGAAAAAATATATATGACTCAGCCATTAGGATTCCGGCTGCAGGAAAGGAAAACCTGGTTTGCAGGTTAAAGAAATCGCTATACGGTTTGAAGCAGTCTCCTCGACATGGGTATAGGCGATTCGATGGTTTTATGCTTGGACATTCGTACACTCGGAGCCAGTTTGATCCTTACATGTATTTTTTACAAGTTAAAAGGATGTGCGTACATCTATTTGTTGTTCTATGTTGATGACATGTTGGTTGCCTCTATTTTCAGATCTTATATAGATGAGTTGAAGGCACAGCTTTCAAAGGAGTTTGAGATGAAGGATTTTGGTGAGGCTTAGCATATTTTGGGGATAGAGATCGGCAGAGACAAAGAGAAGAACAGAATTTGTTTAACACGGGTGGCTTATTTGAAGAAGGTTCTACAGCGATTTCATGTTAGCATGGATACGAAGTCAGTTAGTGTACCTTTAGGAGCCCATTTGAAGCTTTCAGCTGACCTCTCACCGAAGACAGTTGAAGATCGAGAGTTGATGTTAAAGACTCCATATGCAAGCATGGTTAGGAGCTTGATATACATGATGGTATGTACGAGGTCAGATTTATCACAGGCAGTGAGCATGGTTTCGAGATACATGCACGATCCAGGAGTGGGTCATTGGGACACCGTGAGATGGATTTTGAGGTACATTCGAGGTACGTTCAATGTTGGTTTGGTTTATGAGCGGGACACTACAGGTGGACAGTTGTGTATTGGTTATGTTGATTCAGATTATGCCGTAGATTTGGATAAGCGCCGGTCTACGACGGAGTATGTGTTCACTTTGATCCGTGCGCCGGTGTGTTGGAGATGCACCTTACAATCTACGGTAGCTTTGTCTATGATGGAGGCAGAGTATATGGCGATTACAGAGGTTGTGAAGGAGGCTATTTGGCTTTGAGGGCTTTTGGAGGAACTTGGTATATCGCAACGGTCCGTCACTATTCATTGTGATAACATGAGTGCTATTTATTTGGCAAAGAATCAGTTTTTTCATGCGAGGACGAAGCACATTGACGTTCGTTATCACTTCATTCAAGATGTTTTTGAAGATGGTGATGTGGAGATCATTAAGGTCCACACAAAGGATAATTCGGCGGATATCCTTACTAAGGTGGTTACGAGCAACAAGTTTGATCATTATAGAATCTTGTTGCACATTCGTGATTGTTGAGCCCGTTGACAGCCATTTGGATGAACTACGGGTGGCTTGATCCCTTGGGAAAGGGGGTACGTAAGCAACCATATTAGTGCAGCCGAATTTGGTGAGACGACGCATTGGTGCTCATGTTGGTGTCGGCTCAGTTTTGAGAATACTTCGCCGAGGTGGAGAATTGTTGGATAATAGATTCCTAATCTGTTTTGATAACAGGTTATTAGGATTTCTAATCTATTTTGGTAATATGATTCTTAATCTGTTTTGGTAACATGTTATTAGGATTCCTAATTTATTTTGTTTTTGGTTTTAGAATTCCTAGTTTGTTTTAGTTTTAGGTTTTATATATATATGGAACGCCTTAGAAGAGATTAGGATCATCAAAAAGAGGAGAGTTGTAATCAGAGATTAGAGAGACTTTTGAGCATTGTGAGAGGGAGATATTGTGAGCAAGTTGAGAGTTTTGGTTGAGGGTTAGTTTGTGAGTTTTATGAGATTGTAACCCTTTGTACTCTCATTGATTTAGTGGAATCTCCCCATCCTCTCCCCGTGGACGTAGGCAATTTGCCGAACCACGTATATCTCTGTGTTTGCGATTGATCTGTCGCATTTCAGTTTTGGATTGTGCTCGTGTATGATTAGTTATTCTTCTCCCGTGCTTACGACTTGTTTGGTGAGCGAGCACGCTTCCGCATAGGCGCGCGACAAAATTATCTCCCCCCCTCCTTAGGCATGTATCTGGAATACCAAGTGAAACAAACTCAAATACTCCGGGGTTGATGTTGAGAAAGCACAGACTTGACGTCAACAAGAAAAAATGCGGTGAATTCATCGAAGTGAGCGTGCACGCATATATAAATATTTTCATAACGAAAATAACCTTGGATTCTATTGGTTTTGGATTTGAACCTAGATCTTATTAGTGCATAATGATGCTAATCATGACCGATGTAAGTTCTTGGAGCTTGAATCATCCCATATTTCTGGCTAATCTCTCTGTTAAAGTCAATCACACAAATCTAAGTCGAAAATCAGCACTATCAATTTCGGTCTACATAAAGTAAATCATGAAAGATAAAGGATGAAATGTGATCAAATTATTTCTCTACACTAATATGAATATTTAATGAGCATTTTTCAGGTCTACCAGGACACGATCAATGTTGATTCATGTGTACCCTGAAAGATTTATCAATGGTATGGTTTTATAACTTACTTTTTCGCCATTTCAACACCATGTCCATCACATCATGCGTGAACCCTGTATCCTATCAATACATAAATACTGACACATTTATTTCAGGTAGCGGGTGGCATTGTTTTATATATTCCCGACATGGCGATATATTTTTGTATATGGCTTGCTGTAAAATGATATGATTTATATCCTTTATCGTTTTTTGCAATTTATTGGTGATTGAGGACATTGTTAATGCCTTTTTGGGAGAAATTTGGATCGCGCGAAGCTTGAACGATCTCAGAAAAGAGGATGATTTTCAGTTAGATTTCAACGTGCAATTTCGACGGACCATAACTTTTGATTCTCTTCATAAAATCGCTATTATATATTATGTGTTGGATAACAGCAGCATGTGGGGGCCACTTCACGTGAACAAGAAGTGAAGGACAGCATGAAAAAGTTGCGTGAAAGGATGAAGGTGGGGGCCACAATTGAAAATGTGTGAAGAGATGAGGCTTCGTTTCCGCGTGAAAAGAAGCAAAGCCCACCCGAATATCCCATGTATAAAACCCCATGTCTAGGTTTTTTCTCTTTTGGGCGTGCGAAGGCAGGGGAAAAATCAAGAGCTTTTTGGCGGCTGCAGAGGGCAGGTGCGCAGTGCAGGAGAAAGAAGAAAAGTGAGGCTACGGGAGAAAAAGTCAACGGCTTTTCTTTGGCTTCGTGCAAATAGGCTTTTGTGTTTTTGAGAGAGATAATTGTGTGAGAGGTCTGAGAGATTGTGAGAGGGTTTAGATTGAGTGATTGTAAACCCTAGTTGTATTCTCTACCCTCTAATAGTAGATCTCCCCCTCCTTGCCCCGTGGACGTAGGCAGTTTGCTGAACCACGTAAAATTGTTTGTTTGAGTTTGTGGTCATTGTAATAGTTTTAGGATCCCTCGACGCGCAGTCCTAGAGCTGACGAGAGGAAGAGCAAATATCCCACTTTGATGGGATATTAGGCTTTCAGATTCTTGTTCCCTTTGAGAAACAAGAATTCTTATCGATCTTTCTCTCTTATTGTGCACCAGAAACTCTGCCGAAATTTCCGCTGCGCACAACAAGTGGTATCAGAGCCCAGATTCCAGATCTAGGGTTTGGTTGGAGGAGTAGATCAATTTAGAGGCTCGTTTAGGGCTTCGTTGGTGATAAAGGTGGGATCTTTTGGTAAAGACTCTATCTTTCAGTTTTGGATCTATTCTTTGTTCGTTGGTGCGTAAGATGTCGGGGAAAGAAGGTGCTTCGGGTGTCGAGGGTGGTTCTTCTGGCGATTCAGAGTTTGAATATCCACTCTATGAAGATAGATGTGGAGAAATTTAATGGCACAAACAACTTTGGATTATGGAGATGCGAGGTTTTGGATGCGCTGAACGCGCAGAATTTGGAGGATACTTTGGAGCTAGATGGCAAGCCAGATGAGGTTGAAGAGAAGGTTTGGAAGAAGATGAATCGAACGGCGTGTGGTGTGATTAGGTCTTGTTTGACTCAAGATCTAAAATATGATGTGATGAATGAGACTTCTGCGAAGAAGATTTGGGAGATTCTCGAAAGCAAGTATTTAACCAAGAGTGTGGAAAATCGTTTGCATTTGAAGAGGAGACTTTATCGTTTCCAGTTGAAGAAGGGAACCTCCATTAGAGATTACATGAACCACTATACAAAGCTTCTTGCGGATTTGGCGAATGTGGATGTCAAGATTGAAGATGAGGACAAGGCGTTGCTGTTGTTGAGTTCCTTGCCCGACGAGGAATATGAGACCTTCGTTCTTACTCTGATTAATGGGAAGACATCACTTTCGTATAGTGAGGTCACCGCTGCACTTGTGAATTATCAGCTTCGAAAGAAGGATAAGGACGCTTCGGTTGAGCCGGTAGCGGAGGCGTTGGTCGCAAGAGGGAAGGGTCCAAACCGAAAGAATTGGAAGTCACAGTCTAGAGTAGGAAAAGATCAGTGTGCTTGGTGCAAGGAGACTGGTCATTGGAAGAAAGACTGCCCAAAGCTCGACGAATGGATAAAGAATAAGCAGAAGGGAAAAGGGAAGCAACCATCATCAGAAGCAAACATCGTATCGGATGGTAATAATTCTGACTCTTCTATTTATTCGCTTTCTATCAGTCCTACAGATAGCTATTCGGAGGAATCTGAATGGATGTTGGATAGTGGTGCGACCTATCATGTGTGCCCTAGAAGGGAATGGTTCTCCAGTTTTGAGAAGCTGGTGGATAGTGGTGTGGTGTACATGGCTGATAACCGTGCATGCCAGATCCTTGGGATAGGAAGAATTCGCATAAAGATGTTTGACGGGACTGTTAGAGAGTTAAACGATGTGAGATATGTTCCTTCTTTGAGGAAGAACTTGATCTCGATTGGAGCTTTGGTTGGAGAGGGTCTGAAGGTTCGTGTTGAGGACATGGTTCTCGAGATTGCGAGGGACTCTCGTATTTTGATGAAGGGCGTCAGGAGAAATAACCTGTATTACTTGACTGGAGGTATAGTGGCAGGTGGAGAGCTGGCGACTTCTATTGATTTGACTAGACTGCGGCATTTGGGGCTTGACCATTCCAGTATTGATTCCTCGCATAAATTGAAAGAGGGTGTAAAGACCTGCAGTTTGAAGTCCAGTGAACATGTTGATGTGGGCAAGAAGACCGAGGTGAAGTGTGGCACCTCTATTCACCGTGCTAAGGGTCGTTCTGGAGGAGTTCACGTGGATGTTTGGGGGCCTTCCAAGGGGGCATCATTGGGAGGTAATAGGCGTTTGGTTTCCTTTGTTGGTGGCTGTTCTAGGCGTGTTTGGGTTGTAACCAAATCTCCTATGGATAAAGTCCTAGTAGTCTTCAACAGATTGAAGAAGTGTGATATTGGCAGAAAGGTGAAGGTACTCCATTCTGGTGGGAGGTACAAGATGGACCTGTTTCTGCATTGGAGCCGAGCTCACGGCATTGCGAGACACTTCGTTGGAAAGGAAATCTTAGGGCAACTAGATAATGTGACAAATTTGAAGAACCGTGCCTTGCTGGAGGAGGATCGGTGTTTGTGGTCGAGCAATGGTTTGTAGAAAAGTTTCTGGACAGAGGCTTCGACATATTTGGGTCATCCTATTAAAGAGTTGTCAACTGCTGTGATAGGAGGTAAAACTCCATTGGAAGATAGGTCTGGTAGTGTCACTTTGGTTGAGGCTTCGATGAGGAAGCCAATTGACTCTCAGCAGGTGGAGAGTTTTGGACAGACCTTAGAGGTATCACAGCGGGTGGAGAGTGATGCTACTCCATATTGGGTGGAGATTACTCCACATACTCCAGATCATCCTGCATTGTTTGGGATTCCAGCTGAGGTGACACAGCTTCAGGAATAATTGGTTTTGGATGCAGATGATGAGTTAGGTTTTGATTTGAGTGCAGCTGATAGATGTAGCTTGGATATGGTCATTGGTTCACCTCAGGTGGAGGTGTTTGAGGCCATTGGAGGTGCTATCAGCCGCAGAGTTGATGATATTGAAGAAGGGTTGCGAACTCTTCTATTGGATTGAGGTCGTTCGCGGCCATTTAGGTGAACTACGTTCGGCTTGATTCCTTGGGCAAGAGGATACGTAGGCAGTCTTATGATGCAGCCGGTTTGGATTTTGATGGGGTGAGATCGATTTGGTGAGTTGATACTGACATTTGGAGAGTGTTTGCATTCTCATTTGGGTTCTCGACTTGTTATAGATTGAGTCTGTTGTCGTGAATTGTTTCACGGTGTACTGGACACAACAAGTGAGACATTTGGTTTGGTTGGTGTCGGCTTAGTTTTGAGAAAACTTCGCCGAGGTGGAGAATTGTTGGATAACAGTAAACCCTAGTTGTATTCTCTCCCCTCTAATAGTAGATCTCCCCCTCCTTGCCCCGTGGACGTAGGCAGTTTGCCGAACCACGTAAAATTGTTTGTTTGAGTTTGTGGCCATTGTAATAGTTTTAGGATCCCTCGATGCGCAGTCCTAGAGCTGACGAGAGGAAGAACAAATATCCCACTTTGATGGGATATTAGACTTTCAGATTCTTGTTCCCTTTGAGAAACAAGAATTCTTATCGATCTTTCTCTCTTATTGTGCACCAGAAACTCTGCCGAAATTTCCGCTGCGCACAACATTATGTACTTTCAGAAAGCTTAGGAAGTGCTCTACAAGTCAAATGGCACCAAGTATCGGGGTCAAATGAATTCCTCTTCAGGCTCAAACTGCGCGTCGAAGAGTTTTGGTTCAATTTAATTTCTAGTTTTATGGAACATTTTTTATAATTTAGGAAGTCTAAGTGTTTTAGAAAAGGTTACTTTACGACTTTTGCTTTGTTTTATGCCCTATATAAGGGGGACGAATTTGTGAACTCTTTAATTAGACTGATTATTATTATTTCAGAAGTTTTTCTATTCCTAGGGTATTTTAGGGTTTGTGCTATTTTGCTCGTACGAGAACGTGTAGTTATATTTTCTAATTACGCTTCTGCTATATCAATGACATATCGTGATTTTCCTGATATATCTGGTGATATTCTAGCCTCAAAAAGATCGATTGAAATGTTGTAACGTCAAATTTGGCTTTTATTTTAATTTAAAAGATTGCTTGTCTGTCTGTTTGTGTGTGCGTGTTGGAGTTAGGGCTACATCATTTGGTTTTGGAGTTTGGTTTAAAGCAAGTAATGATGACCTATCATGAAATCATGAATTTTGGATTTTGCGAAATTATTTAGCAATGACTCGAAACGACTAAAAATAGCCAGAAATTGTTAGTTATAGCTCATAAAGTTATGAATTTTAGAGACTGTAAAATTATTTGCCAATGGATAGAAATAACTAAAGTTGGTCACAAATCATGGGTTATATAGCTTATTAAATATTTAACTTCGGACCCCACAAAATTATTTGCTAATGGATAGAGATAACTAAAAATGGCTAAATTTGTGAATTTTGGCAAATAAATTTGGTGAGTCCAAAATTCACTATTTCTTAAGCCATATTCTATAATTTTTGGGCATTTTTAATTGTTTTTACCCATCAGCAAATAATTTTATGCAGTTTAAAATTCACGATTTCACAAGGTATAACTCATGATTTTTGGTTAGTTTTAGTCGTTTTGACCTGTTAAAAATAATTTTGATGAGTCAAACATTCATAATTTCTTGAGCTATATTTCACAAATTTTGGTCATTTTAAATCATTTCTACCCATCAACAAATAATTTGCAAAGTTTAGAATTCATGATTTCATGAGTTATAAACCATGGTTTTTAGCCATTTTGAATTGTTTCAACCCATTGGTAAATGATATCGCGGAATCCAAATTTCACAATTTCATGAACTAACCCATGATTTTTTTAGCATTTTTAGTTATTTTGACCAATTAGAAAATAATTTCAACTAGTACAACCTTCATGAATACATGAGCTATAATTCGAGAGTTTTGGCTATTTTTACTTGTTTCTCCCATCAGTAATAATTTTGTGAATTCCAAAATTCACGATATCATGAGCTAACTCATGATTTTGGGCTATTTTATTTGTCTTGACCCATCAGCAAATAATTTTACAGAATACAAAATTTAAGATTTCATGAGCTATAGGTCGTAATTTTTAGCAATTTTTAGTTATTTTGAGCCATTGATGAATAATTTTGCATAGTAAAAAAAATTCAAGATTATATGAGCTATAACCCTAGATTATTGACCATTTTACTTAATCCTAATCATTGATAAATAATTTTACAAAGTCTAAAATTCATAATTTCATGAGCTATTATCCATGATTTTTGGCAATTTTTGTTCGTTTCAATCCATTGCCAAATAATTACGCAGAGTAAAAAGAACTTAAGGTTTTATAAGCTAAAACAATGATTTTTGGCCACTTTTAGTTATTTTTAGTCATCCCAATACATTGGCAAAAAATTTAGGGGTGACCAAAATTTATGATTTTGATCATGAGCTATAACTCACGATTTTTTACTATTATTACTCCTTTTCACCCTTAGGCAAATAATTTCACAAAGTTCAAATTTCACAATTCCATGAGTTATAACCTATAATTTTTTTATCTTTTTTTACATTTCTATCCATCAACAAATAATATTACGGAGGCTAAAATTTATGATTTTATGAGGTATGATATTTGATCAATTTAGCCGTTTTGACCCATTAGCAAAAAGTTTCGGTGAGTCCAAATATATGATTACATGAGGTATATTCCATAATTTTTTGGTCATTTTTAATCATTTTTACATATAACCAAATAATTTCGCATGGCTTTAAATTTACGATTTAATAAGTCACAACCCATGTTTTTTGGCCGTTTTTAGTTATTATGACCTATTAGCAAATAATTTTATGGAGGTCAAAACTCATCATTTTATGAGCTATAACCCACAAATTTTATCAAATTTTATTCATTTTGACCCATTGTCAAATTATTTCACAGTGTCTAAAATTAAGGATTTTATGTGCTATAATCCATGATTTTTAGCCACTTTTAGTTGTTTCTAAAAATTGACAATAATATTTGCCGAGTCCAAAATTTATGATTTCATGAATTATATCTTATGGTTTTTGGTTATTTCGATCCATTAGCAAATAATTTCATAAAGTTAAAAACTTAGAATTTAATAAGATATAACCCTAGATTTTTGGCCATTTTATGCATTTTAATCCATTGGCAAATAATATCATGGAGTTCAAATTTCATAATTTTATGAGCTATAGCTTATGTATTTTAGCCATTTTTTGTCTTTTTGGCCCATTGGCAAATAATTTCTTAGAGTCTAAGATTCACAATTTTATGAGCTATACCCTACAATTTTTACCCATTTTTAGGCTTTTCGACTAGCAAATAATTTAGGGGAGGCCTAAATTCATGATTTCATGAGATAAAACCCACGATTTTGGCCCTTTTTATTTGTTTTGAGCCCCAGGCAAATAATTTCGTGAAAGCCAGAATTCGTGATTTCATGAGCAATAATCCGTGATTTTTTTTACCATTTTAGTTATTTTTATGTAAAACCTTAAAAATTTGAAAATATTATTTATATTCTAATTATCTTATCTTCTTTGAATTGGTAACCAAATAATTTATTCTATTCATAATGAGACTTAACACGATATTGGATAAAATAGATACATTTCATATAATTCAAATCCTTTGTTTATTTCAGTTCTTAGAGAAATTAAAAAAACATATGCTAGCCAGCACCTAAAAGTTTTTGGACTTTGTAAAAAATATTTTCCAAATTTTTTAAATTACAAAAATGATCTTACAAATTCAAAATTTTATTAAAGCATCTTAAAAATTATAAATTTTACTTATCTTAATTTAGTGAGAAATCTGAAAAATATATGCTAACTAGAAATAGAAAGTTTTTTGACTTTGGATAAAATATCTTGTAAGTTTTTAAAATTATAAAAAACACCCCTAAAAATTTAAAATTTATAAAAAAAACCTTGAAAATGTCAAACTTATAAACATACTAAAAACCTACAAATAACACAAACAACCCCTAAAGATTTACGAAATTTGCAATACACACTCTAAACTTTTTATAAATTGCAAAATAAAACCCTTAAAATTGTAAAATTTACAAAAATCCTGATAATTTCTAACCTAACATTACATTAAAAATATAGGAATTATAAATATTCCCTATATAATTTATAATTTATAGAAAACACCCTTAAAGTTTTAAAAATTCTAAACAAATATTAAAAATTTAAAATTTACAAAAAATAACCTGAAAATTTCAAATTTATTAGTAAATTAAAAGCATAGGAAGTATTAATAGTCTATAAACAATTTACAATCTGTAGAAAATGCCTATAATTTTAAAAATTACAAAAAATCTTTTAAAATTCATACTTTTATAAACAAAACACCATTAGTATTACCCATAAATGTTTTGGAAAAAATTTAACTAATTGAAAATCTATTAAATTTAAAATTTATAAAAAATACCCTTAAAGTTTAGTACATTGTAAATTACCCCTCCAAACTTTAAAAAATTCAATGATTTTTTTGTAATTTCTTGATTTCAATGTAATATTTAATAGTTTTGTGTATTTATAAATTAAAAATTTTAGAGTATTTTTCTATACTTTTTAAAACTTTTGAGGGTGTTTATTTTGTAGTTTTCTAAATTTTTATTGTGTTTTCAGTATAATGCACATATACATCAATTAATAATGATATTGAAGAATAAGTCATTCTTAAGATTATTAGACCATAGTTAAGTGTGCACATTACTATTCCTAGGTAGTATAGTTTATATATGCAAAAAATTTTAGACAATCTATATAGTGGTTAAAAAGATTTTGACTTTAATGTACTATTTTTTACAAATTATATTTAATGTGAACCCAACATATAATTTTGACTGTGAAATTTTAATATATTTGATTGATTGACTATATACGTATATAGACCATAGATTATTTTACTTTCTCATATGAGCTAACATTTAGTGCTTAATAATTTAAATTATTACTTTTAAATTCAACATAAAGAGGAGTTCTAATAATATTTATTTATTTACCTACAGCACAATACAATCTTAATTTCTATTTTTTGCTAGAGATTTATTCCATAGTTACGCGTATCAAATTAGTAACTAAAATAATAATAATTTATGCTTAAATTACGATGTTTGTAGTTGGTCACTCCCTATAAAATTTTTATGAAGATATATACATTACTTTCTATAGCTATTTGTATTGCATATGTATATTTTATAAATTAGTTCTTAATTTAACATATTATATTACTTTTCTTATGTAGAAATTTCTTCTTTGACTTTTAGACTGTGTAATCACTATATTACCATTCTAGCATAGAAATGACCTCACTCTAAATGGCTTCAAGCCAATGTTTGAGTTACACTGAAGTATATACTATTTTTACTATATGTATATATTTTTTAAGAAAATCATGTCAATACTTTTTAAATAGAAGAGAATATTCTAACCTCTGATATTATAAAAATTAAATATAGCCAATTGAATGATTAGTGTAAGACCTCAAAAATTTTTATATGAGTGTGATAAATAATAATAAATGTGTTGGATTGTGATAAGTAATATATTTTGATGTTTGAGTGTGCTAGGAATTGATTTAAAATCAATTCAATGTATATATGTGAATATACTAGTGCAAATGCACAAATCATGCACGAAGAAGAAATCTGGTAAAATGACCAGTTAAGAGTTTATATGTTTTACATACTGATGCAGTTCGAATCTGGAAAAACTCAAAAGACAAAAGTTATAGATCTCTTCAACAGATTTCTAAAAAATCTTAAATCACCTCATTCCTATGTCGGATGAGAAAGTTACGGCTAATATACTGAGTACAGAAACATGCATTTTACCGTGACAGAACTTCCTGTAGCTTGTGCAGGTTTGAACTCCGATGTTTTTCCATTTTCAGGTCATTTTCAGCTATGTATAAGATTTTTTTTATGTGGTTTAAGATCTATACTAAGATCCATGCAAGTGGAATGTAGTGTATGGCACTACATTAAAAGAGATTCACTTTCCTTAAATCATGGTAAATGCCTTATAGTGCTCTCCTTAAAACATGTAAGATGTTTCGTCATGTCTTGGGCATGAGCTGGTGCTGGATGTCAACACTCCTCACTACCATAAAATATATGTGATTTGTACTGTCAAAAGCCAAAAATAAATGCATGATTTCTCTCTTCATTTTCATCTCTCAAAAACAAAGAAAATAATAAGAAATCCGGTCTGAAGTTCTCTCTTACAGAAACATTAAACCCTTTTCTCTCTAAGGGGATCTTTGTCAAAGAGCTCACCTCCCAAACATCTTTACCAATTTTCCAAACTCTCTACAAAACCTCTCTTCCTCCTCTCAAAACATTCTTGCAACTTTTGAATTGTTTCTGACATTGATGAAGAGAAAACAGGGGAGTGTTCCATGTGCCATGTTTTTAGAGAAGACAGGGGATAGCGGTTTGTAGTAAGGAGGGATCTTGCACGAACGTTTGCTTAGGGATTTTTAGCGACATCGAGGCAAGATCACCCTCATCCAAACCTTTCTTGTAAATTAGTTAAAAATTTAAGAAATTAAATAATGATATTTTCATGCTTGAGCTTAAACTGTTATGCTAGAACAAATTTGATTTTTTATGATAATTTTCAATCTAATGCTAGAACTGCTGCACATGTATAATGTTTAACTAAAAACTGGGTATAACAAATGAACTCTAAATTAAAATAACCTAGTGCAAATGAAAGATATGTGAATCTAGTTTCTGAAACAGAAAATCATTCTTAGAAAGAGTTTGTAAGAGAAAGATATACTCTTTTTATTAATGACATATCCTGCAGAAAACTGTTACACGTGTATGATCTTTAACTGAAAACTGAGTATAGAAAATGAACTCCAAATTGAATTAAACTAGTGCCAAATGAAAGATATGTGAATCTAGTTTCTAAAACAGAAAACTATTCAAAAAAATAGTTTGTCTAGAGAAAGATATGCTTAATTTACTAATAATATGTCCTGCAGAAAGCTGCAGATATGCTGATTTGACAAAATTAATATATTACGTGAAAGTTTTCTTTGAGTTTTGCTCTTTAGTATTTAACGCACGATTTCTACGAAACATATGCAATTATGTGGATGGAAGTATGTTGCACGAGATTTATACGTAGTGCATGCGTTTAGCTATAGAGCTCTTATAGCTTAATTTCGATATTAGTGAGATACGTGGGAGCACGTATCATCGGCGAATTTAATGAACTATGGGCGGCTTGATCCCTTGAGAGAGAGGGTACGTAGGCAACCATATTGGTACAGCCGAATTTTTAAATAATGACTATTTATTTCATTAGGGACGTTAACCTTGGGTTTTGCATGGTTATGCGCAGAGGTTGATATATCTAATTGTCGATCTGCACGGTGATGCGATGAGTGATACCTATTTTTCGATCCGCACGATAATGCGATGATACCTATTTTTTGATCCACACGATGATGTGATGATATCTATTTGTCGATCCATACGATGATGCGATGATATCTATTTATTGATCCACACGGTGATGTGATGATACCTTTTTACTGATCCGCTCGATGATGCAATGAGTTAGAAGAAGTTCAGAGAAATGATAATTTTACACATTTTATAACTTGAGTATTTGGCGGATGTTTGTTGGAAATTTATAATAAGAAAATGAAAGAATTGAATTTGAGTTTATTCTTTCTAACTGCTTAGAAAAAGAATGTTTACAACTCTCTCATCTCTAACTGATTACAATTTGAATTTCCTGATTACAAAAGAGAAGAGAATCGACGGAAATCCTCCCCTTTGTTTAATTCTGGGTTCTTCATGATGGCGATGAGATGCCTCCCTCGAATACTCGTGTCGAGTTTGCTTCTCGCCGAACATCTTGTTTCACTGGAACGCTATCTTCTCCTCACGATTTGACACTGTGGAGAACTTGCAAAGCAAGTTTGAAATTAACTCTTGATGAGTTGATAACTCTGAATGAGTTTGAAAAGCAAGTTTGAAATTAACTCTTGATGAGTTGATAACTCTGAATGAGTTTGAAACTCTATGAAAGAGTTGATTTAACCGAATTGATAACTCTGAATGAGTTTGAAACTCTATGAAAGAGTTGATTTAACCGAAATCGGTTTATAAGCCAATGATGAAGAAAGCTTATGTTGTCGATCTCTAAAGTTTTAGCAATTCCCCAAAAAAGCCAACCCCGAACTCAGTTGAGTTTACTCATATTTATAGAGGTTTTAGGGTATAACCGCCCTCTAAAATCTCTCCTTAATGGGGTGTAACCGACCCCATTTTGTGGAAAACGGTTTTAAAACCATTCAAGGGTTTAAGGGGTGTAACTGCCCCCTAAAATCTCTTCTGGGTGGAGTTGTGATCCCCTCAGACCGTGGGAAATGGTTTTTGGAATCGTTTGAATAAGTCAAACGTAGAGAATAGTGTTCTAGGCCCGAACTCTGGGTTTTAGATTTGAAACATAGAGTTGGGCCTATTTTAGTGACTGAGAATGCACAGGTCGTGCTGCATTTTGATTTTGCAATGCAGGTCCGACCCGTGCGTTTTGATGTTGCAACGCATGTTCGACCCGTGCGTTTTGATGTTACTTGTAAATGCTGTTGATTGTGACTCATGATGTTGATTGTAACTTCTGATGTTGATTGTGAATGCTGTTGATTAGAGCTTTCATCAGTTATTACGAAGGTCGTCAGATTATAACCTTCATCGATCTACGTAAAAGTCTTCAAATTGTAGCCTTCTGGAAGCCGTCGAATTGTAACTTCCATCATTGTTGTTTGATGGGGATTAGCTATCTGTTGTGATTTTTAGACAGCCTATAGCGGATTCCAAAAGTGTTGCTACTCATTGTTGAGATACCTTGTTACGCGAGTACACGAGATACACATGATGATGTCTATTATGATGCTTTACTTTCCAGTCATATTTCGATTGCTTAGTTCAGGGTTAATATTTAGTTAATTACTACCTGAGACATACGGTATATACATGAGGGTTTCTTTGTTTGGATTATTTTGCTCGATGTACTACGTCTCGAGTTGTAAGTTTCTAAATATTAATTCCATTAGATACGGGAGAAATGATTTAGGTAGATTATTCTTAATAGATAGAGCATCTACTTCATCTAGTAGCCCTCCCCCGAGGGCGGATGGAGGTAATCTTGCTAGCGTTCTGACGCTCTTATTGTTGTTCTTTTATTTTATTTTAAACTTTCAGGCGGCTCAGAGCATCGGAGAGTCGCAAGGTGACGAAGTTCTTGCATAGTCGCCGTTGTGTATTTTTACTATTATGGACTCCACAGTTGTCTTATGTTTTCATTTAGTCATTTGAGTTTGTACTCATATTGTTAAGGCAATTTACCTTAGTACGATTTCTAGTCGATTTATATTGAGACATATAATGTTATTTTAGACTCCAGATGTATATCAGTTGTATTCCAGTTTAGTTTATTTGGGACATGATTTCATTTATGAGATATATCATTTTGTCTCATGTTTATAGTATTTATTTCCCTTATTTGCCTGTTTTGTACCTTCATTTATATTGGTTTCCACTAGAGGATATTATTGTGATTGGTAAAGCATGTTGTTGCACAGTGAAGGTGCATGGCAGGTTTAACATCTCTGGGTTCACCTTAGACTGCAGCCAAGTGTAAAAACAGGAGCGTCACAATTAGCAAAAGAGAATTTACATCAAAAAAAGTGTGAATAATAAGATAAAAAGAAAAAGTAATGGCATTGCCAACAGTACTACAAATAACAAACTATAATATAAAGTAACCTATTTTGTGGAGCCCAACTACTGGCTATAAGCATCGAGGTTTTCATATATATACTTTATAATTTATTAAAAAGGATCATATAATTTAATATAATAAAATTGATTTAATATTGAATAGTAATATTATTGTAATAATATCATTATTAGAAAAAAGTTTCTTCATGAATCGATATGCTCTTTATGATATATAAGCTATGCACTCTAAATTCTTGTGCCTTTTATAGAGCCAAAAAGTTTGAATACGAGCCTCTAACATGTTGCTCTAACAACAGCAAAATCCACTTAGGAGATATTGATATTTTAGATGAGTTATGTATCCTATATACAATACAATTGTCCTAGGCAAATGAGTTATAATAGCATTTTTTATTCACATCGTTTGGGGTAAGATTTGATAGGGATCTTACATTAAAGAAACAAAAAAATTATATTTAGAGCACATAGAGAAATATATTATAATCATTATATTCTAATTTCGTAAGAAAATAATTTTTTATAACTTTTAGTTTTACTTCTATGATACAAAGAATGAGCAATTAAATTGAATGAGAATATTAGATAATATAAATATCCTCTAGTTTGGGGTATTCATTCAGACCGTTAGTTTGGGGAAAGTTTAATGGACATATTGTAAGTAAATTCATATACAAAATTCTTTTGCAAATTGAATAATCACGCATCTTTTGAAGACTTCAAGATACTAATAAATATAGATATTGTACTAAATTAATGTGTTTATAACTCATAAATAGTAGATCACGTAACCACAGTCTAGGTTGAAGAAAACAATGATAATATTTTATTTGAGAGAGAGATTATTGAGTTGATGATCAATCCCACAAAAAACTTTGTTTTCTTTTTTTATTTCTACTCTATTTTTATCAATTTAAATAATCATGATATTCAACCACGTGCATTACACGTGCATCTCAACTAGCATGTGTGTGTGTGTGTGTGTGTAAATTTGCACCAATATATAAGACCTTTCGAGTTTGCTTTAATGTTTGGTTCGGTCGACTGACATAAAGATCAGTCGACCGATCGGCACTTGGTAATTTTTGTTTGATTTCGGGTCGGGTCTATTTTGTATGTATATATATGTGTATACCCGACTTTCTCCTCTTTTCTTCTTCATCCCTCACGTTTGAGCAGCAGCCACACTCCTCTCAAAACCCTATTTCTAACAGTTTGAAAATTTTGGAGAATTTCGTGAAGCATAGATCGTGAGGAGGGCGAGATCTATGACTTTGGTGAAGGAAGATCAAGTTCCTCGCACGTTTGACAGATCAAACGAATTCAAAAGGCAAGTTCATCTCTTCCCAAACTCATCCCCTTAGATTTTCATTTTTAATGGTTTAACTCCTAAATTAATGAATAGATCTATAGGTCCGAACACTAAATGAAGAAAAGACATGTAGTTGCTAATTGATGAACTGATTAGGACTAGAACCCTAATTAATCAACTAAAATCTGATTAGTGATGTTTAGGGAGATTAAATCCCAAAATCCATGTTTTGTTTACGTATACTTGCTTGGCGAAGCCCCTACTTTGTTAAATACAAGATTTAAACATGTTTTCACACCCTATGATAATATTTTCACGAGTTCTTTATGAGAAAGTCGATTAACTTCATGAAAACTACGTTTTTGTTCCAGTACTCGAGTCGGACGACTGACCCTATGGATCAGTCGATCAATTTGACCCTGAGGATTGTATGATTTTCCTCAGGACGGTCGACCGATATACCATCAGTCGACCGATGGAGACTTTGCTGTTAGTGCATGTTTGTGCACGTTCGCACTCGGTCGACTGATGGGCAATCAGTCGACTGATCAAGTGTCAGTCGACTGATTCCCAAGGTTGGTCGACTGGTCTGCTGTTTTTTTCTTATGGTGATCTTCCACGCATGTTTGGTCGTGAACATGAAGAACGAGCCACCCGTCGATACACGTGCGTGACCATGAGAGTGCATGTTTAGGGTTTGACCATGCACGAGCCTTCGGAAGTGCGTAGTCTAACGTTTTGTGTTTTTCATGATAGGGAGTGACGATTGTTTCGGTTTACGATGGTTTTGGATGCTTGAGTGCGTTAGTCCGTGCACCGCAAGAGAATGCAAGCGACTACACTCTGAGTGCTTTAGTTCGTGTACTGTATGAGATTTAGTGGGTGACTACACTCTGTGATGCATCACATCATTATTTCAGTGGTTGAGTGCTCATGTCCATGAACTGCATGATATTGTGTGTGACTGCACTCCGAGTGCATTAGTCCGTGAGCCACATGGTATTACAGATGACTACACTCTATATCGTTGGGATGCCTAGGACTTAGGTGAGCATTGATTATAGATGTGGTCCAGCATTGTGGCTTCCATATGTGATGGTTTATACTTTGACAAGTTTCTCAAAGGATTGTATATTTTCTATCGTGCCACCTACCTGAGGGCAATGTGAAATACTACAATACGACATGTACGACATATTTTTGGATGAGGTGTTAGTAATGTATTTCTTGGTTGATTATTTTATTCATAGGATTTTTTGGGAGTTGACATTTAGCGATTCACAATTATATATATATAAAGTGAATCTAAGGTGACACCCTAGGCTCCTACCTAAGGACGCGGCCTAGAATCATATTATTTCCTAATTTTTTTTTGCGATCCGCTCCGTTTAACTTGATTTACACATTCTTAAACCCAAACACACCAATTTTTGGGTGAACCCGTTGTGTTTTAACCATTCGTTTGAGCCGTACAAAAAGTTCTATTCATTCGAAACCGTTAAAATTGCAGCGAGTGGATAAATGGTCAAAACACGACGGGTTCACCCTAAAATTGGTGTGTTTGGGTTTAAGAACGTCTAGATCAAGTTCAACAGAGCGGATCGTAAAAAAAATTAGGAAATGATGTGATTTTAGGCTGCGTCATTAGGTGGGAGCCTAGGGTGTCACCTTAGATTCACTTTTCCCATATATATGATATATAATATTATATATATATAATATATATATATTATAATATATATACTTGTTCCCATATATATATATATATTATAATAATATATATAACCCTAGGCTCCCACCTAAGGACGCGGCCTAGAATCACATCATTTCCTAATTTTTTTTTTGCGATCCGCCCCGTTGAATTTGATCTACACGTTCTTAAACCCAAACACACCAATTTTGGGGTGAACCCGTTGTGTTTTGACCATTCGTTGAGCAGTGTACAAAAAGTTCTTCATTCGAAACCGTTAAAATTGCAGCGAGTGGATAAAGGGTCAAAACACGACGGGTTCACCCTAAAATTGGTGTGTTTGGGTTTAAGAACGTCTAGATCAAGTTCAACAGAGCGGATCGTAAAAAAAATTTAGGAAATGATGTGATTTTAGGCCGCGTCCTTAGGTAGGAGCCTAAGGTGTCACCTTAGATTCACTTTTCCCATATATATATATATATGTATATATATATATATATGTATATATATACATATGTATATATATATATATATACATATATATATATATATATGTATATACATATATATATATATATATAGGGAATAGTGAATCTAAGGTGACACCCTAGGCTCCCACCTAAGGACGCGGCCTAGAATCACATCATTTCCTAATTTTTTTTTTGCGATCCGCTCTGTTGAAGTTGATCTAGACGTTCTTAAACCCAAACACACCAATTTTGGGATGAACCCGTCGTGTTTTGACCCTTTATCCAGTCGTTATAATTTTAACGGTTTCGAATAAATAGAACTTTTTGCACGGCTCAACGAATGGTCAAAACACAACGGGTTCATCCTAAAATTGGTGTGTTTGGGTTTAAGAACGTGTAGATCAACTTCAACAGAGCGGATCGTATAAAAAAAAGGAAATGATGTGATTTTAGGCCGCGTCCTTAGGTGGGAGCCTAGGGTGTCACCTTAGATTCATTAGTATTTTATACTCCTAACCCCGTCCCCCTGGGGGCGGTGGAGATGTTCTTGCTAGCGCTCTGATGCTCGTTGATTCCATCTTTTTCAGGTTGCGGGTTAGGGATTCAGAGAGCTGCAGATTGACGGAGACTCCGCATAGTTATCGTCATTCATAGATAGTTAATTAGTGCTCCACAATAGTTTATTTACTATTTTAAGTCTTGTAAAGATGTATTTTATTTTGGAGGTTGAGTGTCTTTATACTATTCAGTCGACTCTTTCGTTTTAGAGACTCATTGTTATCATCTCAGATTATCAGTTGTTCTTTATTTTCCTCTGTTGAAACAAATTTATAGATGTTGTTGGATATCTCTTCTTTATATTTCTATTTCTTGTATTATCATCTTTGTTATATCTGTTTATACCCTCACTTCTTATTATTTGACATCTGCTAGAGTGATATTAATGTGATGGTGAAATATGTTTATGCACAGTGTTGGGTGCATGACAGGTTTGACATCCTTGGGTTCACGTTGGACTGCAGCCATGTGTGAAACCAGGGACGTCACAGTTGGTATCAGAGCTCTAGTTCTAGTATCTTTAAGATATGATGTGTTGAGTCGTTGAGCTAGTGTAGAGTTTCCTAGGGCTCATATTTAGAGTTCGCTAGGAATTCTTAGATTGAGTGAGGCCGTAATGCGCATGATTTGAAAATTTTGAATTTTTTTATGCTTAACGTACTTTAACTATAAAGTATTTTCGAGAATACTATGTTTTATATGTTCCTATTGTTATATGCTATAATATTCTTATTTGTGGTCTCATTTACTATGTCGAATTAGCTCTCCCCTGAAATTATAGATGTCAGGACGAGGACGTGGTCGTGATAGAACCCGTACTCAGGGAGCTGGGCAAGCTGAGTCAGAGCCCGAGCTACAGCAAGCTGCACAATATTTGATTGATCTCATGGCGCCGATTGTAGCTAGACTGGCAGCGCTCGAGGAGCGAGTCACGAACCAGGTTCCGCCAGTAGTACCACCTCTTGTGGTTCCACCACCAATCGTGCCAGCTGTGCCTATTGCAGAGGCATCATGCAAAACCCTAAAATTTTGAAATTATTATGATAAATAGTGATAAATGATTTTTAATATGATTGATGCTATTCTGGGATGAATGTGTATGGTTGTAGTCGATTTGAGATCAATTAAGTACATATTTACATATGTTTGATAGTGTAAACATGCACAACACAAGGAATCAGTCAGCAGAGGTACACCTCTGGTCAGTCAACCGATGGCAAGCCATCAGTCGACCGATAGGCACTTATCAGTCGATTGATGGCAAGCCATCGGTCGACCAATGGGTGCACCGACTGGGAATTTGGTTTAAGGTCAGTTTCGTTTTGTTTCGGCCCGTTTGTGTATATAAGTATATATATACGATATTTCTCATGTTTTCCTTCATCTTTCACATGAATAAACAGCCACCCTCTCACCTCAAAACCCTAGATCGTATTTTGGTGAATTTTGCAAACTTTGAGAAGCAAAATCAAGAGGAGGGAGAGATCATGGGCTTTTCGACAAAGGATGACCGTGTTTCTTGCATATTTGGGGAGTTCAACACGTTTTGAGGCGAGTTTCATCTCCTCCAAACCCATCCCCCATTTTTAAATATTTTTATATGATTTTATTGGATTTCTAAACCTAGTTTATGTATAAAGATCACTTCTTTTTAAACTGCATGATATAAAGATCTAATCTTTTTGATTTAAAAGACATAAAATGAATTCTCAGTTTTGGATTTAAGTGTTAAACGTGATATAATATGAGTTTTTGTTCAAGATAGTTGTTTTCTTGATGGTTTTACAATTAGAAGCATGCTAGGGTTATTAAATCCCCTTAAATAGACTTTTAGTGTGTTTTCATGTAGTAGGTATAACCCTAATTATGTTGATTTAATTTTTATAGATGGGCTTTATTTAGAAATTTCTAGTTTTGATGAATATAAGCAAACATACAACTTTTTCCCCGAAAATTGGTTTTTTTGCCCAGATCGGTCGACTGATCACCAAGATCATTGGTGATCAGTCGACCGATGTTAACAAATAGGGGTTTTGATTAGCTCGGGTCGGTCGACCGATCATAGACTACCAGTCGATCGATCAGGGTTGTTGTGCACGCTTTGTGCAAGCCATCAGTCGACCGATGTCACATGATCAGTCAACTGGTCTAGGTTGTTTTGAGCATGTTAGTTTTATTTCATGTGTTTTGTTCGTACACATGAAGTATTTTCAATTTATTAAATCTAAAAGACAAGTTGCATAAGGAAGTTAAAAATTCAAAAATTGAACCATTGTAACTACAGTGGCACGCAAGAATAGTCCCGACATCTCAATTGCGTACAAGCAACATTTGTATTGTAACTATAGCTACAAGGTACCAAACATCCCCTTAGGCAAAAGAGAACTCAGATCCAAGTTCTCCGTAAACACATAATATCCTCACCAATAGCCTTCATCTTCTCAGTCTGCACTCCGCAATGTCTGAAGTCTACAGCCACTGAACTACCAGAGCAAAGCCTTGTTCATGACAAGAAAGCTGCAACGATATTGACAGCAATGGTGGCTTTCTTTGGTGGCAACAGAGCTCCAGTTGCCAAGAACTCAACTGCGCCAAAATGGGCCCTCCCTTCACCGCAGCTCCACCAGCAAAAAGAAGGAAGTCAGGGCAGTGACCAGATTCATCGGTGAGCTTAAGGGAAGGTCACCGCCTCGGTTGCGTGGCAGGGCTCTTGATGGCCGTGACGGCATCCCAGTACCCGGCTCAGGGATTGCCAAACATGACATGTGATCATACAATATTTTCAAAGCCGAAATATTTTTTATTTTAACATTCATTAACTCTGTAATCCCCCCAAAAAAATTCAGCTTGAGAGAAAAACTTGTGCTAAATGCAACATAGAAAAAGAAACAACTCAAACTTGAGATGCTACTAAGGAAGCATAACTTGGTAAACCCTCAAGTTATTGCTTTTGAATCCCAAACTTTTTTTTCTAAGAAACAAACAAACTGTAGAATTTTCAGCAAGCGGCCATAATTCTTCAGACCTCGTTCTTGCGATGCTTTTTCTTGGGTTTTTTTGTCAATTCACCCGACTTTCCTTTGCTAGAGCTATTATGCAGCTGTTTCTGCAAAAAAATACAAGTAAAATCTCTTTCAGCAATCTTTTTATCACCTAAAACAGTAGAAGGAAGAGCCATATGATAAAATATTATAAATAATTTGTGGGAAATGATTTGTATTGTATGACTAAACTAGAACGCATGTTAAAAGGGTAATTAAGGAGTGCAGCTACCTTCTTCCTCCTCTGGCTTTGTCGCTGACGACCTTTATCTTTTTTCACTGGAGCAACTGGTTCCTGAAAAATAAAAATTAAAAATTATCATCAATGCTAGAGAATTTAACAGTTCTATTGATTTTCTAAATGTTGGCTGAGAACAACTTTAAAAAGGCACCAAACGAAGAGGAAACAAATTTTAGTACCAAACAATATTAGAAGACAATTTGTAATTCTAGAACACTCTACAATAACATTGTAATATGGAAAGCTTCTAGAGATAACTAGGACTAGAAATATGACAAAAATAAGATATATCTAGAATAGCCTCGGACCAGACTGAGACACCCGGGGGGCATCCCGGCCAGGACGAAACACCCGAAGGGTGTCTTGGCTAAGGGTGTCTTGGCGATAAACGCAGCGCCGGAAGAACCTCGGCTATTCGTCAAAGCATCGAATAGATCGAGAATCGAAAGAGTCAAGAGTTGAAGCTAACCAATTAAGGAGTGCAGCTACCTTCTTCCTCCTCTGGCTTTGTCGCTGACGACCTTTATCTTTTTTCACTGGAGCAACTGGTTCCTGAAAAATAAAAATTAAAAATTATCATCAATGCTAGAGAATTTAACAGTTCTATTGATTTTCTAAATGTTGGCTGAGAACAACTTTAAAAAGGCACCAAACGAAGAGGAAACAAATTTTAGTACCAAACAATATTAGAAGACAATTTGTAATTCTAGAACACTCTACAATAACATTGTAATATGGAAAGCTTCTAGAGATAACTAGGACTAGAAATATGACAAAAATAAGATATATCTAGAATATAGGAATATTATAATATACTCTAGAATGTTTCATGTAAAATTTCTATGCTCTAGATAGTTCTATATGTGCCTATAAATAGGCAATGGATGTAAGCATTGTGAAAAAAAACTTTGAAGCAATTAAAACAAAGTTTCTTCAAGCTAGCCTCTTCTCTTCCAACTTCTCATTTCCTTTCTACTTCCTCTATTCTCAATCATCTAAAACTAAAATCAATTACTCATCTAGCTTCCGCAACTCCAACAAATTTGGTATCAGTCATCATATTCCACCTCAAATCAATCTTAAAAGCCTTTAACCTATCACTACCATTCTAAATGGCAGCTTTATCACCAATTGCCCCTTCTCTTTTCAACTACTCTAAAAACTTAGTCCCCATTTTCGACGGCGAAAACTATATCTTCTGGAGCCTCCAAATGAAGACACTTTTCATTTCTTAAGAACTTTGGGAGCTTGTCGAAGAAGGCTATGAGGGTCTAGATAACTCGGCAATATTAGCATCACGACACCGGCAAAGCAAAAGGAGTATAAGAACAAAAAAAAGGATGCGAAGACGCTTCTCTTTATCCAACAAGGGATAAGCAAAGCAATATTTCCCCACATAATGTCCACATCAAAATCAAAGGATGCATGGGACATACTCAAACAAGAATTCAAGGGCTCCGATAAGGTAATCTTTATCAAGCTACAATCTTTATGGAGAGACTTTGACAACATGAAGATGAAAGAAGATTTTGAGATGACAGATTTAGAATTGATGAGCTATTTTATGGGAATACAAGTAAAACAAATTGAAAGAGAAATATTCATCAATCAAGAGAAGTACTGCGAAGATCTGCTGAAGAGGTTCAACATGAAGAATTGTAATCTAATAGTTACACCAACATTGCTAAATGAAAAACTATCAATGAACGATGGAGCGCCAAAGGTGAATGCCTCAAGTTACAAAAGCCTAGTCGGATCGCTAATCTACCTCACAAATACAAGGCCGGACATATTGCATGTTGTAAGCATTGTGTCCATATACATGAGCAATCCAAGTAAGCTACACTATGGAGAAGCGAAGCGGATTCTTCGATATCTTCAAGGTACAAAGAGTATGGGAATAAAATATACAATAGAAGAAGACAATGCATTATCTGACTACACTGACAGCAACTGGCCTGGATGTATTGATGATCACAAAAGCACTTCAGGATATGTCTTCACTCTGGGATCTAAGATAATATCATGGACCTCAAAGAAACAACATATCATAGCTCTCTTATCTGTAGAAGCAGAGTATATCTCACTTACAAATGCCGCATGTGAAGCAGTATGGCTTCGAAGGATTTTATCTGATTTACAACAAGATTAAGAGTCACCGACTACTCTCTACTGTGACAGCAAGTCAACAATAGCCATGATAAAGAATCCAGTCTTCCATGCCAAAACCAAACATATTGAAATTCGTCATCATTTTATCAGAAAGCTCGTTGAAGATAAAGAGATCGAGCTAGAGTTCATCTCAACAAATGAGCAGCTAGCAGACATCTTCACAAAAGCATTACCCTTCAAAAATTTTATACTATTTAGAAATGAGTTAGGAATTACAAATTAAGGAGGGGTGTTAGAAAATAATTTGTAATTCTAGAACACTTCATAATAACCTTGTAATATGGAAAGCTTCTAGAGATAACTAGGACAAAAAATATGACAAAAATAAGATGTATCTAGAATATAGGAATATTATAATATACTCTAGAATGTTTCATGTAAAATATCTATGCTCTAGATAGTTCTATATGTTCCTATAAATAAGCAATGGATGTAAACATTGTGAAAAAAAAATTGAAGCAATTAAAACAAAGTTCTTCAAGCTAGTCTCTTCCCTTCCAACTTCTCATTTCCATTCTACTTCCTCTATTCTCAATCCTCTAAAACTAAAATCAATTACCCATCAAGCTTCCGCAACTCCAACAGACAACGTGATCATCAATTCGTCATTTAGAATAGCTGAGGGCCTGAGGCAGTTATTGACAAGACAAGTACTTGTCATAAAAACCAAAATACTAGTTGACAGGTAAGAATACTCAACTTGTGCGTTACTACAATTTTAAATTTTAGCGATAAGGGTTAGAATCATCCTGTACTAGAAAAGGGTATATGGAGAAGAGGGTAAATGAAATTAATTATTAAGTATACAAGCTTCAGGAAAAACAAAGAAACAGTGACCAACCTCAATTCAGAGTAAGTATTGAAGATCAAGTAATACTTAGGAATAAATATTTTCGTTGTTTATGAAGTATCATTGATCTATTTGTTATAATTTAGGTACCTGAGCTAGAGCAACAGTTCGAAGATGCCTTTCTGCATGAGTTTCTTGGTCCTCCTCAATCTCACCATCACTATTAAGCATCAACTTTAACCTCCCCTCGTCAAGTAGCTTCTTTGACCGAGCATGTCTCTACAAACCAAAAAAGATGAAATGCTAAAAACACACCATGTACCATAACCATCAGATGAGAATTGAAGTTTTGAGACGATGAACAAAAGCATGTTCTATGAGTATTCATCCAAGTAATTGCAGTACTCCTACGTCCTAAAGCAAAATAAACAATGAAACTGACACATTTGAAACAGTAAAATAGACATGACTGGTCATAGATACTCATTTGTGCACATGCATATACTACTTCACTCAAACTCTTGAAGTTTTCAAAGAGGAATTTATGGATTTTAAATCATTGGTGCACAACATGTTTCATTATGGTGCCTTTATGAGTTCCTCCAACTTTGTTTTGATGCATGGAACGCGCTGGAATATAAAGATATCATTGGCCAAAAACAAGGGGCAAACTTGTATTAAGACTTCCAAAGATTTAACTAGAAGCGAAGAAACCATGCATTATTCACAGATATATGATCTACCTTTGAATTAAGGTGTGCCTTGACAGTGTCTTCGCTTAAGCAGACAATTCTTGGGCAAAGCCTGCACTTGAACACTGATTTGCATTTCAAGATACAGTCAGCAAAGTCAGTTTGAATTTGATCATTTAAATTCACTTTTGAAGCTTCTTGATCGGTTTCTTTAGTATTAGCTTTCTTCATGAGCTGACCATCCGTAATGTTTTGTCCACCTCTTTCAATACGGTCTTCATCGCTTGTAAGCAAACCTAGCATGGGTTAAGGCTGTCATTGCATGAAATTTATATATTACTAAGAGTTAAGGAAAACTAGGTATCAATGAAGTGGTATTCCTCAGGTAGGCTATCAACAAGAACTATGAGCCTCCACTAAAGATTGATCAGCAGGATATTTATTACCAATGCTTACTAGAACTCAATACCATATAAAAGAATAACACTGTGATTGTAACTACTTATAAATTTCAAATGTGGAACAGCTGATCTATCACTGTGCATGATACAGCACTATATTCCATCAAAATACATTAGGTATATAATCTGGAAACCTTGTGACTTTTAGCGCTAAAATTTCAAATGTGTAACTAGTTTACAAGGTATGTCAACAATGGCAACGGTTTTATTAGTACTTATCCATGATTGAATCTCTGCAATGTCCATGTAATGCCAACCTTTTATTTTTATGCAGACTATGCACGCTTGATGGAGCCACTAGAAGTTTGCTAAAGCCATTCCAGGCATCCAAGAGGGATTAGGAGCTAAAAGTACAAACAAGACAAGGTTTAGGTCATAGGATGATTGAGAACCTGGAACTTTAATCATGATTCATCATGTAAACTGTTTAAAACCCATGCATGCCAAATGTTTTGGATTTAAATGTAGATTCAAACAACCATACTACTTGCCATCCATTTTCTCCCAGTTTAATTGTACAGGCAAGAAATCGTAGACACTACCAAGGGTATAGGTCAACTCAACTGGAGTGGGACTTTGATGGGGATCACATGAAGATAACTTTCGAGGATCTTACAGAAAGAAACCGTAGTGTGATTACGATTTAGTTACTTTATTTCAGAAATTTTAGTTATAACCTTATCTATTTTTATGTAAACTTGGATCCTTTGTGCCTGTAAATATCTATCCTCAAGTTATTTGATTGCTTTAAGTGGAATTTGCATATGAATGTTCTCCTAAGGCTTGAAAACAAAATTCTAACCTATATCCCTATTTCTCCATGACAATGCCTCATTCTCCTTAAAAACAAATACATCTCAAATGCTAACCCTAATCTGGATGTCCCTTTGCATGGGTACCATCCTTCTCCTTTCAAACTACGGGACACTATTCAAAACCTAATTCCTTCACTAGTTGTCACCTCCTTTCATCGCATCAAAGCTCCACTTCAATCCTCTCCACTCCTTACAAAAACAGCACCAACCCTTCACAAATTTTAAACTCATAAATGGATCCCTTCTTTACTTTAATCCCCTTTCCACTCAATCTAGCAGACATAATCTCAAGAGTCTCATCTCCAAAAACCTAACACTTGACATTTATTTGACCTTAGAACCATAAAAGTATTTCTTCGATCAATTTCCTTTCATTTTATTGAGACTGTTGTAAATATATTAAAAACAAAATTTTAAAATGACCAATTCCAATTTTTATGTCAAAACCAGCCCAGCTATATTTAATTTCCAAAATCGACTAATTTTCATCTGCTGAAAGTTTGTTATTTTTAAAAAAAAGTACAGTTCTTAGGCTTTACAGGATTGTCAACCCGTGTAATTAGCAAATTTCACTAGTTATATGGGATTGGCAATCCTGTATAGTTTACTTTAAAAATTTTTACAAATCCCATAGTTTGGTCAAGTGGTCTATAGTGTTAAGCACATATTTGACAAGTGGTCAAAGTGGCTTATAAGTCACTTTCACATGTTTGGCAAATAGCAGCTTATTTTTTGGTGGCTTATAAACCACAAGGGTTGACTAAGTAAAAGTTCACCCCTCATCATTTTAAAATTCCAAATCCTATTTATCTATGTCCAATCCCATATAAGTTTCTTGGTCACTTTGACAATAAGCCACCCATTTGCCACACACACTACTATTAAAAATGGATTAAAATCCAGAAAATCTACCAAACATTTTGGCTTATAATGCACAAATGGATTGTAAACCAATTGGATTATAATCCAAAGTTGCCAAACACGCTCTTAGACTTGAGCTTTGTTTTAAACGGGTTTAGGTTCAAATCCCATGTCTATCAAATAGTTTTCCTTTTATATTTTAATTAAACTTATTCTCCACCAATTATAAAAGATGCAAATCACACATGGGATTGTAAATCACACATGGGATTGTCAATCCCGTATGTTCGGATAAGCAAAATTTTATAAACATACAAAGGAAAGAAAGAAAAAAATTAAACACATCCATATATGACAAATGTGAGTTTTGGACCCAGTCTTTTTCAAAGAGAAGCTTAAAAACCTAGGTTTAGACCACTCGACCTATTGCATTATTTGCCAAAATATGTAAGTACAATATACGGGATTGCTAATCCCGTATATAAGTGAAATTTGCTAATTACATGGGATTGACAATCCTGTAAGTAAGTCTAAAAACTATATCTTTTTAAAAAACAACAAACTTTCAACATACATTTCTGACATGACTGAAAATTGGTCGATTTTGGTAACTAAACATAAAATAGGCTGATTTTGATTTTAAAAAAAATCGGAATTGGTTTATTTCAAAATTCTCTCCATATATTAACAATCTAGCGTACTAAGAGGACGATCAAGAAAAATGATTTTCATACTTAACAGATATTTTTAAGTTCTAGAAACTTTATTTGCAAGTGTACAGTTTGTTTCTTTAGGATTTATCAATACCTATTTGACTCTTAGGATTGCTTATCATATGTGAGGTTCCCCTCCGTTGATCACTTCTCATCCTTTTTTACTCTGTGTCACATCAATCTTAAATTAAGTTTTCCTATCATTTAATTTGAATGAAGAATTTAAGCCAAGTCTATCTCAATGCATAAATATACACATAAACCTCTATAACCAAAAATATTATGCAGCTACAACACATTTCCGTTGCATACCATTTACATATTATGATCATTGGACTCTAGATTTTACATGTAGGAAAATAACAAAAAAAAGGCAAATCACATCTAATTATCACTATACATGAGAAAAAACATCAGACTAACTTAATATAACATTGTTGTCCCCTTATAATGTCACTTCCCAGTATATATATCTCATGTATAGCCACTCCACATGATGGATGGTTATGTAGCCACTTTTGTCTCGTTCCATTGTCTCTATCATGCAAACATAGAACACAACCTCATTTATAGCTTTAGACAACCATCTGATGCATTGAAAACAACCAATATTTTCTACCATGTGCTCAATCCGGAAATGATATCTTAAGGACTTACTCTAGCTATATGATATATCATTGATCCTGTATGTAAAAGCAAAGTTGTGTTATGCATACATTTCTTGGCGTAAAGATGCTCCAGATTACTCTAGCTCTGCCATGGATCATATATGTCAAAGCAAGGTTGTGATATGCATACATTTCTTGGCATAAAGAAGGCCCTTACAAGAAATTGGGTCCAGCCCTTTCGTTAAACATAGTTATTACTATTCCAAAAACATCATACTCATAGTTTACATGGAACATGGGATGGTATACGGAATGACGCAGGTCAAGTTAAGATTGAGCAAATTTTATTTGGATTGAATTATTTAATTTGGTACTTAGTTTAGATTTTATTTAGGAGATTCAATTTTAGTTGATAGGGATTTACAGCTTGAGAGTTTATCATTTTAGATGTTTTTGTTAGATATTTGGTTAGGATAATATTTTCAGTTTAATTAGATAAGGTTTAGGCGACTCAATATTATCTTTAATGTTAAGTTTATTCTATAAAATAAGATGCATCCTCCATGAGGAAAAGACAATGATTAATGGAAATATGTGAGTTTTAGAGATCTCTCTTCGAAGCATGAGTTGCTAGGTGTGAAGCCATTGTTTTATAGGTTAGAAGTTGTGTGAATCTGGTCTACCCCATTTTATCTTTTTTTATCTTAGATTTCTTTTTATTTAAAAAAGTACTGCTGGCCCATTACTATTCATGGGTTGATGTTCATCCGGTCCATTTTCCAATCGTGTTTTTTTTAATTCAATCAGAATTTGATCCTCGTCAATTGGTATCAGAGCAAGTTTAGCAGTCCACGACAATCATGGGTAAATATCTACTTCATCACAACTTGAATTTAATCATTTGAAATTCGGCAAATGCCTTATTTTTATGGATTTGATAGATATGAAGAAAGATATTATTGTGAGCTTTGGATGCAAGACTTATAAGATTTAGTTATTATTTATGATTTGTCAGATTAGGAGATGTATAGTATACTAAGTGTGGGTTAAAAGGAGAAGCTTGGGATTGATGGTTTCATAATTGATGGTTTTATATACAGTGTTTTCAAACGAGTGCGTCTCACTGCGCCTTAAATGCCATGTGATGCGGAGCGATGGTAAAGCGCTCTGCATCTGATACAACAGCGCCTTTTGTACCTCACAAGTGACCTATGCTTCGCGTAGGGTGCATGCTAGGCATAGCATCATATAGTTTTGTTCTTTAACATTTCAATCGGGCTTTTATACTCGATGACTCATATCCCAAAAAGTAAAATAAAATCGTTAGGCCTTTATAGTAGCTTAATTGAGGACCATAAGTTCACCTCAATTTTAGTCTTGATTTGACTTTTGATTTTATGAACTTCGCTCTATGTTGGATGTGTTAGCATAAGAGATTGAGACTTTTTTTGTGATTTCATAGTAGATACTATTTATCTTGACATGTTTTTATGTGAAAATATAAAAACATGCTTTTTCATGTTTGATAACCATCTTGAAAAATTATGTGGTATTGTGCGCCTTGCTTCACTCAGGCACGCGCATCATATTGCGCATTGTGCATGTACATGTGAAGAGACTTTAGGCCTTGCATTGCGCCTTGCGCATTGATAACACTGGTCATATATACACTCGTGGTCACCGATGAAGTTTCTGACCAAAAGGAGATATTCTAGTTATCCAACTAGAACTAGAAAACATTACTATTTTTCTTCAAAGCCGAAGACAAAAGTGTCTCATACCCAGTCAAATGTGGGTTTACAATACGAACCCAAGTCAAATCCAGAGTCAATTAGAGTCTACACCAAAAGTGAAAGTGGAACCTAAACCAGATTTAGAAGCAAAATCATTATCATGAAGCCAATACAGTACCTGAATCAGAACAAGATCCAGAAGAAGAAGAAAATCAAAAGATAGATTCAAAGCACGAACTTGAACTCAAGCCTAAACCAAAGGCTGAGCACAAGGCTGACCCAGAGATCGAGCTTGAATCAAACCCAAAACCCGAGTCTAAAATAGAAGTGCAATTCGATATACTTCCAATTTATAGTAATTCGATAATAGAGTTTGACATTCCAAATTCTCTGCTACATACATGTTACTGAATTATGCAAATAATTTTAAAGTTCTCGTAGTGCATACAATAATACTACCCACTAATTGAAGGAATTTTTATACTCCCCCTTTATAAAACTCGAGGTTTAGTTTTCTCTAACAAGGAGATATTTGATGCATGACAAGTTAAGATTGAGTTAATTCTATTTGGTAATTTAGCTTGGATTTTATTTAGGATATTTTAGTTTATCTTTTTAGATGTCTCTATTAGACATTTTGCTAAGATAATATTTTCAGTTTTATTAGATAAGATTTAGATGATTTGATGTTATCCTTATTAAGTTTATTCTATAAATGTAAAACCCCGTAAATTTAAAAATATTATGATAAATAGTGATAAATGAGTTTTTATTATGATAAATAATATTTATTGATGAATGAGTATGGTAGTAATCGATTTGAGATCGTTTGAATACATATACGAGAGTAAACGGGTAAAAAACATGCAAACATGCACAAAACCTGTAACTCAGGTTGTGCTCTGGTCGGTCGTCCGACCCAAGCTGATCGATCGAAAGATGTCACTGAATCGGTCGACCGATGCATTGTGGTCAGTCGACCGAAGTTTTCCCAGTTTGACTTGGTTTCGAATTTTTTTGATTTGTTTCGGGTTTACCCATATATATATAAGAATATACACCCGAAATTTTTCTTTTTCATCATATTTCCTGAACCCTAGCAGCCACCATCTCCCCTCAAAACCCTAGATCATATTTTTGGCGAATTTTGAGAGCTTTGTGAAGCGAATACCGAGAAGAGGGCGAGATCGTTGGCGTTTGGCGAGGGAGAACATGTTTTCTTGCATTCTTGGGGATTCCTGCACGTATTGAGGTGAGTTTCATCTCCTCCAAACTCATCCCCTATTTTATTTGGTTTTTATGTAGTTTTACTTGGATTTGTCGGACTTTAAAACCTAGTTTAAGTATAAAAATCGCTCTTTTAAATTATATGATACAAAGATTCGATCTTTTGTTTTTAAAAAGTTATAAATGAACTCTCTGATTTGGATTTAACATCTAAAATAAAGTTTAACATGAGTTTTTGTCGAGATTTACCAGTGATTTTAAAGGCGCTCAAAGGCGTGCACCTCGGGCGCGAGGCACTTCGGCGCAGCAGCACAGCGCTCTGCATCAGGTACGGGGCGCTACGCTTGCGTCGGGCGCGCGCCTGGGGAGCGCTCCGCACCGCTTGACGCAAGGCGCAAAGCGAGCGCCCCATTTCCAGGACCGCAAACAGTAGGGTTCGGGTACAAACCCGCTTTCCAAACTTAAAACCGAAATCAAAAAGGGAAAAAGAAAAACAAAATCAAGCTAGGGTTCTCGATCTACTTACCTTTCCTCCGATAGCGCTCCAACTCGTCTCCACTCGGCAGCAGCAAGCCACGGAGGCGGCGACGGGCGACGGGTGACGAAGACGACGGGCGACTGCGATCGACGGCGCAAGGTAAGTGATTTTGTTTTCCAAATTTGTTCTTTTCTCCTTTCTCTTTGTTTTTTCTTTCGTTTTCCAGCTTTTTATTTCTCCTCAATCCTCAACGAGAAGGTTATTTTACTGTAGTTCTTTGTTTTTTTTCTTTTTTTCCTCCAGCCTTAGTTTCCTGTAGGTATATCAAGTTGGAATGGCCTTTTTCTTTTTTACTATAGCTATTTTAATTTTTAACAGTAAAAAGCAATTGTAGCAAACATAATATATTAATAGTTAAAAAAATTAATTGTATGTACTATGTAGGTTGTAACTTGGTGTAAATATATGAACTAAAGTAAAAAGTAACTGTATTTTAGCTATTTACTCTATTTAATGTACCTATTTTACTGTGGCTATTTTAACAGTGAAAAAATTAATTGTATTCGATGTGAAATCTTTTTCAATTAATTATTTCTACTTTCTAGTAACTCATAAATGTGCATATGAGTGTTGAAATGCTAACTAACTTACAAAGAGAGATTTACGAACTAATTGATTGCTTCTTATTAATACATAATTACATCAGTCATAATTGTTTTGGTGTAGATGTCTTCATACTCTGGAGTGCGCCTCGCTTCGTTCGGGCACGCACCTTACGCATACAAGCGTAAACTGACTTTGCGCCCCGCATTGCGCCTCGCGCATTGAAAACACTGATATTTATTAATTTTCATGATGTTTTGACGAACATGAACATGTTAGGGTTTATATAAATTCCCCTAAATATAATAATTGAGTTTCATATAGTTAATTGAACCCTAATCACATTAAACAAGTTTAATTATATGTTTTCTCATGTAAAAATATTAATTTGTAGCATTGAAGATCAAAACCTGAAACTGAGACTCACGTTAAGTCTGTTCGGGTCGGTCGACCGAAACAAAGGAGTCGGTCGACCGATCCTTGTTGTGTTGCATGTGCATGTTGTGCATGACGTCGATCGGTCGACCGACGGCCTACTTCGATCGACCGATGAGTTGCTATTTTGGGTATTTGTGTTTACCACGTTTGTTTGATCGCAACTACGAAATACGAGATGCGCGTAGATCCATGTACGTGACCATGTGAGTGTACATGTATTTGTTTGGAGCACGCAAGAGCGTTTGGAGGTAACATATATCTTGTTTTGTCATAATAGAGTGACATGTATATTGAAATTTATGACTATGTGGATGCTTGAGTGGGTTAGTTGGTATATCGCAATGAGACCGCGGTAGACTATACTCAGTGTGACTAGTTAGTATGTTGCAATCAGACCGCGGCAGACTACACTTCGTTGTGCATCATTGTTTCCGGAATAGGGTGATATACCTATTTTTGCAGAGTGATTGAGTAAGATGGTTGTTACCCCAGGACATTGTGAGCGCCTTACAAGAGTATCGTTGATTCTGTTAGAGGACTATACAGTTTGCATTCATGCTCCCATGTTAATTACCCGAGAGTAGGATAAAATTCAGAGGATGTCATTCACGACATTTTTATGCGAGATGATTTTATCGGATGTTTATTGTACATATGACTGCGCCACCTACCCGAGGGTAGTATGATTTGACATGACTTATATTGGTTGAGGTTTGGAGTTATATTTTCTTCTATTTATTGTTTCATGCATAGGATTTGGAGTTAGTATTTAGCAATTCACAATTTGAGATACGATGTATATACATAAGGGTTTTCTTGTTTGGATTATTTCGCTCAACGTACCCATTCTCGTGTTGTGAAATTCTAAATATCAATCTCTGCTCTGATACCAGGATAGGTGTTTTATATATTTATATTATAAGTACTAACTTGTATCTTTCTTATATACTCCTAACCCCCTCCCCCTAAAGGCGGTGGAGATGATCTCGCTAGCGCTTTGACACTCGTTGTTTTCCCTCTTTTCAGACAGCGAGTCAAGCGCACGGAGAGTCACAGGTTAGTGGAGTTACGGCCTAGAGTCCATCATTATTTATATTAGTAGTTTATTTCATGCTCCAAAGTAGTTAGTGTTTATTTTCAGATATTTAGAGTTATATTTTATTTTGAAAAGGTTGTGTGCCTTAGTACCAAGGTTATCGATAGCGGATAGCGTCACGTAGTGGTGAGGTATCGCTAAGGCTATTTCGGGTTATTACGGTAAAATAACGGTAAAAAACGTAAAGTCAAATAGCGATCTAATTTAGATATGTATAAATACTAAAAAAATTAAAGAAAAATCTAAGAAATCTAAAAGTACATATTGAATGATTTAAAGAGATCCTAAACATGAAATAGAAAAATAGCGGTAAAAAACGCAAAGTCAAATAGCGGTCTAATTTAGATATGTATAAATACTAAAAAAATTAAAGAAAAATCTAAGAAATCTAAAAGTACATATTGAATGATTTAAAGAGATCCTAAACATGAAATAGACATATAACCATCACGTAATACCGAAGATGACTGGAGGAGTCAAAAAGTTATCATCTTCGAGAAGAACTTAGCGATGACAGGACTGTCCTAAGAGCTCACGGTGAAGGAGATGAGAGGAAGTATCAAGGTAGGTGCCAGAGGCTATGAGAGGTGACGAGAGTATGTTGAAAATCACAAAAAATGGTGGAATGCAATGGTCAAATGTTGAGTTTAATTTTAAAAAAATAAGCCTCAAACCGCTTTTAAATAGTAGTCAAAAAGCAAATTTCAAATGCAATCGCTCACTATTTACCGTTATGACACACTATTGACCGCTTTTGCGAACAGACATATTCCGTAATATGTCACCGCTATTGCGCGATAGCGTAGCGGGCGATAACGTCGCAGGAAGGGACCACTAACGCTATTAGCGTCGCTATTACGGGGCTATTTACCGCTATTTATAATAGTGTTTATTACTCTATTCAGTTGACTCTATGTATCGAGATATTTTGCATTTGATTCAGTTTGTCAGTCGTACTTCATTTTAATTCAGTTGGAACATGATTGTGAGTATCTAGATATCTTTTTCCTTTATCATATTCATTGCAGTATTACATTATTTTATCTGCTTTGTACCTACACTTATTTATTATTGATTCCAATATAGAGACATTACTGTGATGGTGAAACGTGTTGTTGCACAGTATTGGTACATGTTTGACATTCTTGGGTTTATTTTGGACTGTAGCCTTGTGTGAAACCAGGGGTGTCACAATAAATAAGTGTATCCTCTATGAGGAAAAGACATTGATTAATGAAAATATGTGAGTTTGAGAAATCTCTTTGAAGCATAAGTTGCTAGGCTTGAATTCATTGTTTTACAGAACAGAAGCTGAGTGAACTTGGTCTTTCTAATTTATCTATTTTTCAACTTAGAATTCTGTTTATTAAAAAAAAGTACTATTCACCTGATACTATTCCTAGGTACTGCTTATATGATAATGTTCATCAATCCATTTTTCGATGACATTTTTTTATTTAAGTTCAATCAAAATCCGTTCCCCGTTAGGGAACCATAAGTGGGGTTCAAACGTCTCGAAACGAGGAACATTAACGATCTCATTTATGGAACACAACCCAGATCACCAACTCCAACAACTTGATTTCAAATTCAAACCAATTAAATTTTTTTTAAAAATAAGCACTTTCCAAAAATTAAACACAAAGCGCGAGAACTTAAGCAAATAAGTATGTATGCCATAATTGCAACATGATTCTCATTTTTTCCATTATTAATATCAACTAACATATTCTTTATAGAAGTGGTCACAGGGTTAGGCTGGCCCAAAAGCTTGCCAGGCCCGGCCTAAAAGCCTGCCCCGCCCGGCCCAAAAGCCTGCCCCGCCCAGATTATTTGTCGGGCGGGCTAGGTAGATCAAAGTCGGGCTTCACTAATTTTAAAAAAGATAATTTAAGTTGGGTAGGCTTGGGCTTCACTATAAGGATTCTCTACTTTAAAAAATATATTTCAAAAAACATTTAAGATGATTTTGGGTAAGCTTGGGCTTGGCTCCACCCGAAGCCTATCGGGTTAGGCTGGTGGGGAGGGTTCGGGTGGGCCTCAAGCCTGAAACTAAAGAGCCAAACCTGACCCCAAAACCCCAAGCCCAGTAGGCTCAGGTTAGAGCTAGCCCAAGCCCAACCCATGACCAAGTCTAATTTCTTGAATTTGAATCTTGCATAATCTTATATTTCTATACTTCAAAACTAAATCTAAAGTGTACCACGTTTTCTAGTGTACTGTATAAGCCTACCCTTCATCCTTGATTCCAAATAAGTAGAGTATTACACATGTTCTTGTCCATGATTTTGCACATTGTTTAAAGGAGACATAAGAATACATTATAGAGGAAGAAATAACATTTTCTACTGGATCACCAGGAGACACAAACCTCTCACAATAAGAACCAGAAACCACGAAGTTTAACAATCAAATTGCTTTGCATCTAGCAAAGATGCATGCATACAACACTCTAATCTCTTCAAAAAAAAGAAATGTCTTTTGATAGCAAAGAAAAATTGCCAGCTTAAGTAGTGTACTTGTCAATGCAAAGAGTAGGGACTAGTGGCTCAAAGTCAAAGTATCACTATAAATCACCATTTTTTCACATTTAGTAAAATCGCATACATATGTATCGATTAGGAATGCAATGTGCATTAGGTAAATAGGTACAACGAGATCATGTTGGTTAGGGGTAAAAAAATAGTTCAGATATATCAAATCCACAACCATATATAAACGGATGCAGATATGGTATTAATGTTTAACATAGGTCGTATATGAAGCCAAAACCTAGTGTTTTAAATATCGACCGATAAACCGTTATTATCAGCGATTTCTCGGTTTTGGAGGCCTTCCACTATGATAAGTTTGATTTTAAATCGGTTATCGTTTTTGGATGTTTATCGGCGATAATGCAGCGATAAAGTGAGTTATTGGCCGATATTGTCGACTCAAAATATCAGAATTATTGGCATTTGGTTTGGGTTTGCTCTTTGGATGTCTAAGAATTATAAACTATTTGCGGCTTTTGGAACTTGGTTGTTTGGTGATTAGCTTATGCTTGTTTATGACTATTGACATGACTCAACTATTAAATCTCATCTTAGTAAGTTAGCTTTAATCTCGTGAATACACAATAATTATATTAATGATTCTTCATTCTTTATGTTATCTTATTATTTGCTTGTATGTTATTCAATTTTTACAAACTATGCACTCGAATGGTTTCATCGTGCGATCAAGAAGCAAGTTTCTACTATTAGTTAGTAATCCTAAACATAACTATTTATATTTTGATATGTTTATATTTCATTAAATATGGTTAGATTACATTTTAGCATATTATAATATGTATATACACTAGCCGGTAATATCACTCCGATAAATTCTACTTATCCTCGATATATCCCCAATATCCGCTATCTGATATTGATTTTTACCGTTCGATAAATCCCCGATAACCGATATTTAAAACCTTGACAAACAAATATGGTTTATGATTTTTAGTCGGACATGGATACAATACAGATATTACTTTGAATTTCGAACACGGATATGGATATTCGGATTTGTTTATGGATACAGTATGAAGATGGATATAGATCCGAATATGGATACATATATGTATTCAGCTTTGGGTATGGATTCAAATATGAATTCGGATATGGATATTGCCAACTTTTTGTTTTCTTAATAACCTCAAATATGGTCATTTCTTTTGGGAAACGTGGATTGCGATTTTACTAAGATAATCAATTGTGCATTATGGACTTGTTGATGGTCAAATTTATGTTCTACAATAATTTGATTATTTGATAAATGGTGATTAAAAAAACTTTGCCCTTCGAGTCATGCACTTGGATTATGGCCATTTGAGAATTCAATTGTCTTGGTTGTATTGGCTATTGTAAATTACTTTTAAAATTTGATAGTAGGAAAATATATTGTAATTTTTGAGTCGTGTTTATCTTTTTGGAGCAAAATAAAGCAATTAACATACGGATCTCTCTTATATCTAATGCATATTCATTAGCCAAGTTTCTGATTCATATTTGCAATCAAATCTGTATCCATCTTTCTAACATTCATACCGTATCTGTCTCCATTTTTGCTAATATGATAATGCCTTTCCTCATTGAAGGAAAACCGTAACCATATCCATATTCATTTTCAGAAAGCGGACACGGATATGGTAAGTGACTTAGTGACATTATCCAAACCGTGTCCGATCTGTTTGCACCCTTACTATTAGGATTTGCTTATGTTATACCTCAAATAGAATGTGGGTTCCTGCAGAAGATCTTTTACGATGTAATCTTTTTGTCAAGTCGCTGGCTTTTTATATATTTGGTGGTTTTCTCTTCAACTGTATAAGTTCAATCTACATGACCAAGACAGGTAACTCTATGATCCATCTAACTCCTTGTTCGAAGCCACCTTGTAAAATCATGGTCTGATATACTAGTGCATCTTATTTTCCAAACAATTCCATTTTGAGGGCAAAAGATCTTAAATGATTATCCTACCAGTATTAACTAAGCATAATCCTGGAACTAAATAAAAATGTACGCAATACCTGAAGAATCCACCTTAACCTCATCCCCAGAGCTGTTTTCACTCTCATATCCTGAACCTGAAAAAATGAAAGATGAGGTCATGACAACTAAAGAACATTTTGAATTACAAGTAAATGTTGGACATATATGAAATGCAATTAGAATAAAAGATGCAAGATAATATGTAGTAATCCTAATAGAATCAAAGGAGGTTCATATTTAGTGAGAAACCGAACCAGGAGATGGAGAATGATTCTTTCTTCGATTCCTTTTTCTCTTAGTCTCTGGTCTCTCCCTTTCAACTGTTACATCTTCTTCTGCTTCTTCTAATTCTTCTTCTTCCTCTTCTTCTTCAACTTGAGGAATGGAATCGGAATCAGAGTCGGAGTCAGAGGAATCAGAGCTGTCATCGCCGTGGGTTCCTCGCTTGTAAAACCGCCGCTTTATCATTTTGAGAGAATGAGAGAGCTGCTCTTTCTAGACTTTTATCCTATAATTATTTAAAATAAATTGGATATGAATATTTAAATAGGTTCTACTGATTCTTAACTGAATTGAATTGATCCATGAATTTCTAATTCGATGAGGAAATCGAAGATTCATGAAAATATTTCTTATAGCATTGATAGAACCAAATACTGTTGTTATCGTTATTAGATTAGAAACATAGAACCTGTGTGGTGAATTAACCTAGCAAACACAAATAACCGGATGCTTTTACATAACCAACAGCCAAAATGTGACATAGTAGCTAAGTAATAATAAATAGAGCTTTACAAATATCATCAAATACTCCACTATCATGTTTAGTGTCATAAGATCCTGGGTGATTTTAGGTTACATTAAGAACAAATTTATCTTGAACAAAACGAGAGTAATAATATTACTCAAAATATCAAAAACAAGTGGAAATAAACACCTAAAAAAGAATGATTTGAGGGGAAAAAACAATATCTGAGACGTCAAACAATACGACACGACAAACGAGCTCGCAGCGCACAAAAGTTATCTAGGAGAAGAGAGAGGCAAGAAAGAGAAAAAGAGCTTCCCCTTCTTTCTTTTTTCTGTTCCGTAAGGTTTCTTAATATAAAATCTTAGTCATCCAAATAATCTTGATAGAGGGTAAAATGGTCGCTATGTAAAAATCTTTTTTGTGCTAATTCCTCTCCCCTTCATTGCAGCCCGATTTTAATGGTAAAATTTCCACCTCTATTACTTTCCCCTCATCTCTAGTACTCATTCAAAAGAACTCCCAGAAAAAGTAAATTGTTAACTTCCCACTCTCCTCCCTCCCGTTATGCACCTCCAAATGGAGTTAGGTTTTTGTTTTAGATGGGACGATTGTATTGATGTCGGATCAGGAGCTAAGAAGAGATACCAGAAAATCCTAGGGCTTCATTTTTTATGGCAATGGAAGTATTACGTATTTTTATATTTTTTGGGGGTTATTGGTATAATCCTCTACGTTTCTTATAGCACTAGTATAGTGCGCACGCGCTGCACAAAAACATACTTGTTTTATGGAGTGAATTTATTTCTAGGACTGGAAAATAAGGAGTTGACTCAAAGGAAATTACAAATATTTAAAGTAGCATTAAAAGAAATTTTGAAAGTTTACATATAATTAGCTAGTATGTAAATCAAAAGTCAAATCGGTAGGAACAGTGTGATGAATCATGATGGATATCAGGTGATTATTCATTGTTGACTTTTAAGGCAAGGATGGGTAGTCTATGAAGCACAGACACGCCAAACATGGCCCCGAGTCCGTGTCCGACGCGTGTCGGATGCGGACACGCGTTCGACACGCGTCGAACACGCGGTCAACTCTATCACGATGCGGTTAATGCCCCGCACACGGTCCTTGATTTCATTCCCGACTCGTTCGCCGAGCTCGTTCGCGAAACCAAAAAAGAATACCCGAAACCCAAACCCAAACCCTAATTTCATTACTACCCGTCCCCGACCTCACCCAGTCTCTCCGACGATCGCTCTTCTCGTCCTATGCCTCTCCCTCAAGATCGCGATCTTCCATCGTCCTCTGTCTCTCTCGAGCTTGAATCGGCTCTTCCTCGTCCCCACCGCCAACCGACAAAACCCAAACCCAGAATCCCTAGGTCAGTCTTCTCTCTTCCGATCTCCCTCTCTCTGATATCTCTTCTCTCTACTGCATCCTCGTATCTATTTTCTCTCTTTCTCTAACATCATCACGGAGGGCGAGGGAGGGGAGGGCGAGGGGAGGGGGTTATAGAGGAGGGAGTCAGGCGGATGATGTGAGGGAGGGGAGGGGAGAGGGTTTTTTAATAGAGAGTGAGCCAGGTGGATGATGGGACGAAGGGAAGGGAAGGGGTTTATAGAGAGGGAGCCAAGGGGTGATGGGACGGAGGGGAGGGGAGGGGAGGGTGTTTTTTAATAGAGAGGGAGTCAGGGGGATGATAGGATTGAGGGAGACAGGATGGATGATGGGATGGAAGGGAGGGTGTTTTTTAATAAAGAGGGAGTCAGGGGGATGATACCATGGGATTGATGGCTATTGATTTCTTTTCCTTTTTTTAATTAATATAGGAAAATGTTTAATTTCACAAAACACACCCGACTTTAGGTTTTAATGCACAGGATCCCCAAACCGTGGGTGTTTCACTATAAGCCCCATAAATTTATCTATATAATAATAATAATATTAAAAAAATTTAGTTGTGTCGTCATGTCCTATTTTTTTGGGTTTTGCTGTGTCTGTGTCGTGTCCGTGTTGATGTGTCCGTGCTTCATACTAGTCTTAAATTAGACAGTTATTAAATCATGTTTAGTTATTGGGTTAGCAAGTAATTAACTTGTAACCGTATCCACTCTTGTGTCCTATATACTCTATTCTTTCTCATGAATAAAATTAATCAGCCTATTTCATAACATGGTACGAAAGAGGAGGTTATGACATAGATCTTAATCTCAGCCCTCCATCTAAAAGTCAATCTAATATCCACCGCCCAATACAAACCCTAACCCTAATCTACTCCAGATACCCTAACTTCACTGGTCCAGCAACACCAGTAGGGCTTGTTATTGCTGTCAGCAACCCCCCTTGTCGGCATCGCTGGCCCTTGTGGCCAGCCATTAGCCCTTCACCGACAACCTAAGGGACACGATCTGCGCTACTGCTGCTGTTTTCTGCTTAGATATGCGCTGCTACTGTTTTTTCAGCCAAGATCAGCCCAAATCTAAGTTGTTGCTGCTGTTTTCTGCCCTGTTGGCTATTTTCTATGCTAATGCTGCTGTTTTATGTCCTGTTTATGCTGTTTTCCACCCTGCTGCTGCTGTTTGAGGAAGCTGCTGTTATTGTTTACTGATGCTCTTCATTTTTTGATGATCTGAAGTCAACACGAACCTCTAATTTCTAATTTTTAGTTGCCTTATGGAGTCAATTTGATGCTCCTTACGAGATCTACATGCTAATTTGAATTTATCTAGCTATCTGACTACTGATTCTGACTGTCTACTATTTTACTATTTGATTGATTGTGATGACTTCCTCAGAGAACTCAAATGTGCATATTTCCTCTATTACTTCTCTTGCTCTAAAGACTGTGGCTCCCAAGACTTTGTTGGGAACAACTATGAAGCTAAATATATCTAACTACTAGATGTGGTCTCAAGCTTTTCAAATTTTTATTGGTGCACAGAACAAGTTGAAGCACCTACTAGAAGATCCACCAGCTTCTACAAAATCCAGCTATATTGATTGGAGATCTGAAGACTACAGTGTTATGACCTGGCTTCTCAACAGCATGGAGGAGAAAGTCAGTTTCAGCATCATGTTCTTGAAAACTGCTAAGGGATACCCTCAGGGAGATGCAAGGGAACGAGAAGAATATGTTGAGGGTAAATGAACTTTAAGCTATTCACTTTACAATAGAGAGATAGGTATGTTCCTTTAGTTAAAGGATTTACATGTATTTGTTTAAAAAAAGGTCCAAAGTTGGTAGTATAATAGAACTTTTTTGTAATGGAATAAAGACCCAGTGTTCTCTACCATTCGTGTGCGACTTTTTTGTAATGAAATAAAGACCCAGTGTTCTCTACCATTCATGTGCTTTGTACTGACGATGCATTAGAATATGTGGAAAATGATGTTTCTAGATTTTGTGCCACTAATGGCATCATTCACCAAACTTCATGTACTCACACTTCTCAGCAAAATAGTGTTACTGAACAAAAGCACAGACATATTCTAGATGTAGCTAGAACTCTAAGGATACACATGCATGTTCCAAAATATTTATGGCCTGATGCTATTTTGTGTGCTTGCCATTTGATTAATAGGATGCAATTTTCTATTTTTACTGAGAAAATTCCTTTCCAATGTATTAATCCTACTAAGAGCATGTTTTTGTTGTTCCTAAAGTGTTTGGTGTACATGTTTTGTTTAGGATTTAAGCCCTGGTCTCGATAAGTTATCTACTAGGTCTATTAAATGTGTCTTTGTTGGGTGTTCTAGAACTCAAAAAGGATATATGTGTTATAATCCAGCACCTAGGAAGTATATTACATTTGCGGACGTTACCTTTTTTGAGTTTGTACCATATTTCTCTTCAACTTGTACAAGGCCTCCACAAGCATCTAATCCCCTTTCTCAGCCAGTGCCGAGTTCTGTAGTTGAAGCTAAACTTGCAACAAAACCTCTACTGGTGTATGCCCGAAGACCGAAAGTTCCTGCTTCCTCCTCACCCTCAGTCGAACTCATATCTACATTACCAAATCCTACCCCTCAGCAATTCTCTGCTCCTTCTGACCTTGATCTCCCCACCCATTGCCCTCAAAAAAGGTAAACAATCTAGTACTACTCATTCGATCTCTCATTTTATTTTTTATGATCGTCTTACCACATCCCTTTGTCGTTTTGCTTTGTCCTTATCTACTATATCTATACCTAGATCTTATGAGGAGGCAATGTTAGTTCCTACTTGGAAGCAACCTATGGATGTGATGGATGCACTTGTTTCTCAGGGGACTTGAGACTTGGTGCCTGCTCCTGAGAGGGCTGATGTAGTTGGTTGTTGTTGGGTTTATACTTTAAAGTATCAACCGGGTAGTTTTGTGGATAGATATAAAGCCAGACTGGTTGCTAAAGCTATACACAAACGTGTGGATTATAATACTTTGAGACCTTCTCACCTGTTCGGCAGCATTTGTATCATATTCTCCATTGCTATTAGTATGGAATGACTCATGTTCCAACTGGATGTCAAGAATGCCTTTCTAGATAGTGACCTTTAGGAGGTGAATTATATAGAGCAACTTTCAGGATATGTTGCTCAGGGAGAGGATATTGTATGTAGGCTGAAAAAGATAATTTATGGGCTCAAACAAAATCCAATGACATGGTTCGACAAGTTCAGTAAGGTAATTTCTGGTGCTGGTTTTCAGAGATGCAGCTCAAGTCACTCTGTGTTCATTCATCATACTACTTCTAAATTAGTAGTCTTAGTTGTATTATATGTCGATGACATCTTACTAACTGGAAGTGACACAGTTGGCCTAGCAGAAACCAAAGAGTAGAGGAACCACTTTGTGACTAAGGATATGGTCAAGCTGATATACTTTCTTGGGTGACGTATCTCACAAAAAACATGGGCTACTTCTTTCTCAAAGAAAGTATGCCTTGAATCTTTTGGAAGAGACTGGTCCTATATAGTGCAAGCCTGCAAGAATCCTAATAGAAACAGAGGAGGATTTTTGGTTTGAAGAAATCAAACTCTTTGAAGAAACTAAACAATATAGGAAATTGATTCGCAAGCTAATATATCTTATAGTACTAGGCCTGATATATCTTATGCTATTAGAGATCCGAGTCGTTGCATGCACAAACCTAGAGAGGTTCACTGGAGAGCAGCTTTAAGGATCTTTGTTTATGTAAAAAGCTCTCCTAGAAAGGGGTTATTGTTAAGAAGAATAGAAATGTACATATCTCAGCTTATTCGGACTCAAGCTATGCAAGAGATAAGGGAGACATGAAGTATATTACCAGATATTGTTTCTTTATTAGAGGAAACCTAGTGACTTGGAGAAGCAGAAAACAAAATGTAGTATCTCGGTCTAGTGCGGAGGCCGACTATACGGCAATGGCGCATACTGCATGTGAGATAATGTGGTTGAGAAATATAATGCTAGAACGTAGCTTTGTACACCCTGAGCTCATGCCCATGCGTTGTGGTAAACAGTTTGCTATATACATTGCCAAGAATCATGTTTTCATGAGAAGATGAAGCACGTCAAGATTGACTGTCATTTTATTAAAAAAGATGCAATGATGGAAAATGTGATTTGTATTCCCTTTACACCTTCTTCTGAACAATTGGCGGATATTCTCACTAAGGCAGCGTCATCCAAAGTTTTTATATATTGCATAGCAAGCTAGGCATGATTGATATCAACACTCCAGCTTGAGGAGGACTGTTAAATTAAATAGTTACTAAATCATGTTTAGTTATTGAATTAATGGGAAATTAACCCGTAATTGTATCCACTCTTGTAGCCTATATACTCTGCTATTTCTCATGAATAAAATTTTTCGATCTATTTCATAACAAGTGGAATTGTGGTTAGATTAATGCATAGCCTTGCTATTATGATATTATCAATCTATCTATCCATTAGTGCTCGAAAAGTCAAGATTTGATTTGGAAAAAAATTGTTTCTTTTGATTATTAAATTATATTATAGTTTAATAGTATTATAATATTTAGTAATATTAATTTTCAAATTATTCGAATATTTAATCATTTAGTACTATTGACATAGCTATGGCACTCGTTAATTAGGAGAGAGATAGAAAGAGGTCGGTGAAGAAGAGAGAGAATGAGTGGGGTTCATTGGGCCCTGCCCTCTATATATATAATTTAATGACAATGATTTCTCTATATTCACCCCCAAATCTATCATGTTCTTAATTGCCCCTCAAATCTTGTTATTTCTAAAAATACCCTCCAAATCATCAATTTTGGGTAAAACTACCTTTCATTAATTCTGTTATGATATATCCAAGGAATATTCCATATATTTATGTTGGAGGTGGTAAAAAAATTATAATGACTAATTTATTCTTTATTACCCAAGTTTTTGCAATTATGTTCTTACCTTAAAAGCCAATTTGTACCTGCAAACGTTAAAACCCAATGCCCTGATTCGCATCTCCCCTTCTTCTCCATTATTTATTCCTCTAACAAAAAGCTTGCATGAGAGTGTAGTCCCTAACCCTCTCCATCTTTTTTCTTCCACTCTCATGGTTAATTACAACACAGAAAAAAATGAATTAAATTACCTTTTTAATTTTTTTAATTCCAATAATAGACAAAAAAAATGAACTAAATTCATAGAAAATGGATTTTTAAAAATAGCAATTATAGATCCATAATCAACCACACATAAATAGACTAAAGAGTAAAAAAATAGCTTAACATTTGAACTAAAACAAAGTGATTAACAAGCTAGCATTGAATGAAGCAACAAATTAAACGAAAGTTGATCAAATTGAACTAAATATACTAAACAGATTACTAAAAATTACCTACAACAGTGAAAAAATAAAAAATAACCTCGGAGATGGACGGAGAAATGGCTGTGGTTGCCGGAGAGGGAGATCCCGTGCTTCGCCGCTCGCCAGAGGCGCTTGGTGGAGGAGTCGCGCTTAGGGTTAGGGTTTAGGGAAATAAACGAGAGAGAGGGTTTAGTTTTGGGTTTGGGATTGTGGGTCGGGTTTGGACCAAAATACCCCCAATTTTGCTAAGGTACGCGGCTACTTTTGACTTTTGGGTTTTTGCATATATACCCCTCAAATCTTCTAGCCCACAAATTTTCTATGTTTGCAAAATTACCCTCTGCATCTTGGTATTTGCAAAATACCTCTCAATTCTCTCACATTAATTATTTTACCCCTTTTGATTTACAATTTTATTTTTAAAAGGGGAATTATTGCAAACCTATGGGATATTTGTTAGAAATTTCGACATTGTCTTGTTTAAAACCAATATTCTTAAGTTGGAGTGTAGAAAAACCTAGTATACTAGTTTTGAGGGATAATTTTACAAATATCATATTTGTGAAATAACTTTGCAAATATTAAATATTTGAGTTGTATATACAAAAACCCCTTTCATTTTATACACCCTCAATTGCATATTATCATGCTTTTAGACCTAATAAAAGTTTTTTAATAGTATGAGCACAATAATAATATGGGTATTGCTACAGGGACCCCAAAATAGGGACCCCTGAGGGGACAGGTGATGTGTCAGCCCCTGGGGCTTGATGCACTGTTCGTGCATCAAGCCCCCAGGGACTGACACATCACATGTCCCCTCAGGGGTCCCCTATTTTGGGGTCCCTGAGGAGTTTTCCTAATAATATTCTCCAAAGACTGTCATGTGGACTGTCAAGTGCTAGATTTACTAGGACTTTTGTGCCTTATATTCAACCAAAGTCTAAAAATAATCACCCCGTGATGATTCTGACAGAGAAAATTTATCATATGCAAGTGCTAAGCCATATGACGGATAGAATATAAGTAAAAATTGTAGTATCCGGATAAAGTTTTGGCCCACACAATACTAAAGTCATACAAGCGAGCTTCGCAGTCACGCGAACTCACAGAAAATAGATTCCTAATCTGTTTTGACCTAGGGTTTCCCTATAAATAGGGAACCCTGGTCGCCACTTAAACGCGAGTTTCCAGAGCGATCTGCAGAGCGTTTTTTAGCGGAGATTTTTACAGCGTCTTGAGCAGCGATTTTTCAGAGAAAAATCTCACGTCTTGAAAAATAAAAAGAGAGTTCTTTTTTTTGAGTGGTCTCAAGGAGTTTGAGATCATCTATTGCAAGCTTTGTAATCTTCTTTAATATTCAAAGAAAAATTTTTGTGTGGCTCTCGAGGACGTATGCAAGTTACCAAACCTCGTTAAAATTTTGGTGTTCTCTCTTCTATTTTTCCTTGCAAAGTTTTTCTATTATTTGTTGTGATTTCTTCTTGTCTTCTTTCAATACAAGATCCAGAGGGAACATTCCGCGAGAGGTTTCATTTGACAAGTTGTCGATAGGACGAATCCCAACAACTGGTATCAGAGCCTCGTTCAGATCTGTGTGTAAGCAATGGCAGAAGAAATCAAATCAAAAATTGAGAAGTTTGATGGATCAGACTTCGTCTACTGGTTCACAAATGGAGGACTATTTACACCAGAAGGATCTTTACCATCCGTTGATGAGTAAAGCGAAGGGAGAGAAGAAGGATGAGATCGACAAGGACTGAGAAATATTGAATCGAAAGGCTCTAGGATAGATCCGATTATCGCTCGCAAAATCAATCACATACAATATATTAAAGGAGAAGACGACGGTGGGGCTTATGAAAGCGCTCGCAATAATGTACGAGCAACCGTTAGCTAAAAACAAGGTGCATATCGTCAAAACGCTCTTCAACCTTAAGATGGCAGAAGGATGTTCCTTCACGATGCATCTCAATGAGTTCAACACAATTGTTAATTAACTCATCTCAGTCAATATCACGTTTGATGATGAAGTGCAGGCCCTATTGATACTATCATAGTTGCCAGATAGTTGGGCAGATTGTGTGATCGTAATCAGCAACTCGGTAGGGAAGGAGAAGTTGAAGCTAAACAAGGTTGTTAGTATGATTCTATCCGAGAATGTTAGAAGAAAATCACACAAATCAGAAGGTTCAGGTTTAGCCCTAAGTCTCGAGCAGAGAGGCCGAAGCCGTAATAAGGGTAACCAGAACAGAAATCGATCAAAGTTGAAGAAGAAGAGGTCGAACTCGAATGTGAGGTCTATCAAAGGGAAATGTTGGAACTGCGATCAGGAGGGCTATATGTCTTTACTCTGTAAAGTATCAAAGAAAGATGTAAGTAAGCAGGAGGCTCATCTTGTGCAAGATGCATTGATCCTTGCTATGGATAGTGATTCCGATTCATGGGTTATTGATTCGGGAGCCTCATTCCACGCTACTGCTAATAGGAAGCTTCTTCATAACTATGTAGCAGGGGACTTTGCGAAAGTGTACTTGGGGGATAACGAGCCATGTAGTATTGTAGGAAGAGGTGGCGTGCAAATACAGATGAAGGGCTCTAAGTGGAATCTGAAGAACGTCAGACATGTACCGAAGCTGAAGAAGAATCTTGTTTCAGTTAGCCAGCTTGGAGCAGAAGATTATGTTACAACATTTACTAGGGATGCAAGGAAAATCTCCAACGGTGCTATGGTAGTTGCCCGTGGTAACAAAAACCGGAACACTCTACCTAACTTCACATGTGAGTGACACCTCGTAATTACAGCGGGCAAGAAGAGTGCAGATCTGTGGCACAATAGGTTGGGACACATGAGTGAGAAGGGTATGAAGATCCTACACTCTCAAGGAAAACTAACCGGCATTGATTCAGTTAAAGTTGGTGTTTGCGAAGGCTTCATCTACGGGAAGCAGAAAAGGGTCAGCTTTCGGAAGAGTGGAAGACCACCTAAAGCTCACAAGGTAGAGCTTGTTCATATAGATGTATGAGGTCCAGCTAGTGTGTCTTCTCTTGGTTGTTCGACGCACTACGTTACCTTTATCGATGATCACTCAAGAAATGTGTGGGTATACTTCATGAAGCACAAGTCGGAGGTATTTGGAATCTTCAAGAAGTGAAAAACCATGGTGGAGAACGAGACAAATCTAAAAGTAAAGTGTCTGGGATCAAACAATGATGGAGAATACGAGCTGGAGGAGTTCAAGAAATTATATGCTCTGAATGAGATTCATTTAGAGAAAATTAATCCAGGGGCACCGCAACAGAATGGTGTTGCAGAGAGAATGAATTGAACATTGACAGAGCGTGCGAGGAGCATGCGTCTACATGAAGGTCTGTCAAAAACGTTTTGTGTGGACGTGGTGCATACAACAACTTACTTAATTAATCATGGACCATCAGTTCCATTAGACTTTAGGATTTCATAAGAGGTTTGGAGTAGCAATAAGGTTAATCTCTCACACTTGAGAGTCTTTGGTTGCGAGATATATGTTCATATCAGTGACCATGTCATGGACAAGCTAGAAGCTAAGTCACAAAAGTGTACATTCATTAGATACGACATTAATGAGTTCAGATATCATCTTTGGGATGAGAAGAACAGGAAAATCATCAGGAGCCGAGATGTTATATTCAATGAAGAGGCAATATACAAGGACCGAGACAATGCAAAGGATAATCAAAGCAGTAGGAGCAGCACTAAGGATGCAGGTGCATCCAAGTACATGGATTTGGAGGAACTTCCAGATGGAGGAGACAATATCAGTTCTGACCGAAGAACGAAGGAGACTCTAGGTGCAGACACGACTACCCAGGACAAGGAGCTTAGGAGGTCATCCAGGGTACCTAAACTAAATCCCAGACATCTCTCATCATTAGATTAATTAATTTTTGACATATAGCGGAGAACTGGAGTGCTATGAGGAGGCTATGCAAGTGAGTGAATCTCAGCAGTGGGAGCATGTGATGCAAGAAGAGATGGATTCTCTCCACTCGAATGAGACATGGGAGTTAGCTCAGCTATCTACATAGAAGAAAGCCTTACATAACAAGTGGGTTTACCGGATCAAGCATGAGAGTGATGGAAGTAAGAGATACAAGGCCAGATTAGTTGTGAAAGCATTCCAACAGCGGGAAGGAATGGATTATACGAAGATATTTTCCCCCTTTGTGAAGCTTACAACCATCAGAGTGGTGTTAAGCTTAGTAGTTGCTAAAAATCTCTACCTTAAGCAGTTAGATGTGAAGATTGACTTTCTTTATGGCGACTTGGATGAAGAAATCTACATGAAGTAACATGTTAGCTTCATTGAGGAAGGTAAAGAAGAGATAGTGTGCAGACTCAAGAAGAGCTTGTACGGTTTGAAACAGGCTCCAAGACAATGGTACAATAGTAGTCTTATGTACGCAATGGTTTGCATGAGGTCGGATATCGCCCATATAGTGGGAGTTGTGAGTAGGTTTGCAAGCAACCCATGGAAGAAGCATTAGGAGGCCGTGAAGTAGATATTGCGCTACTTAAGATGGACTACGGATATGCTACTGTGTTTTGGGAGAAAGGAGTTGGTACTATAGGGATACGTGGATACAGATTTTGTCGGTGATTATGATACGAGGCGAAGTACCACGGTGTATATTTACACCTTAGGGTCGACAGAAGTGAGTTGGGTCTCACGTCTGTAGAAAATAGTGACATTGTCCACAACTGAGGTAGAGTATATCGCAATAACTGAAGCTAGCAAAAAGATGATTTGGTTAACCGGATGTCTAGAAGAATTAGGTCTAAAGAGGGGGAACGGGGTTCTTTATTGTGATAGCTAGAGTGCTATACACCTTGCTAAGAATCCAGTATATCATGCCAGAACGAAGCACATCGACGTATGTTACCATTTTGTACGCTCACTGATAGAAGATGAGAAGTTACTATTAGAGAATATTTTGGGGAGCCAAAATCATGCAGATATGTTGACAAAGGTAGTGACCATTCAGAAACTGGAGTTGTGCACAACTTCAGTTGATCTTCATACGTAGGAGATGAGGGTGAAGCCACACTGAAAAAAATATTAAATTGAAGAAAGAGATTCTTCGGGTAGGAGAAGGTGCTTGCTAAGTTGAAGAGAGCTTATTGACGGAGGTTTGGTCTCCAAGTGGGAGATTGTTAGTTTCAGGTGTAGATCCAAACCTTAGAACAAGCATGCAAAGCAAACATTTCTCTAAGTTAAGAAATCAGGTGAACTTGATAGTTCAGGCGAACTTGGAAGTTCAGGCGAAGCTCGAAGCTGAGTTCAGGCGAACCTGCAGTTCAGGCGAGCTTTGGAAGTTCAGGCGAACTTGGAAGATCAGGCGAGCTTTGGAGGTTTAGGCAAACTCCAAGTGTAGGCGAGCTCCAAGTGCAGGCGAAGCAGTTCAGGCGAGCTCCAAGTGCAGGCAAAGCAATTCAGACGAGCTTGACTATGTTCAGGTGAGAATAAGTCATACAGGCGAGCTTCGCAATCAGGCAAACTCAAAGAAAACAAATTCCTAATCTGTTTTGACTTAGGGTTTCCCTATAAATAGGGAACCCTGGCCGCCACTTAAATGCGAGTTTCCAGAGCGATATCCAGAGTGTTTTTTGGCTGCAATTTTTGTAGCGCCTTGAGCAGCGATTTTTCAGGGAAAAATCTCGCGCCTTGAGAAATAAAAAGAGAGTTCTTTTTTTTTTGGGTGATCTCAAGGAGTTTGAGATCATCTCTTGCAAGCTTTGTAATCTTCTTTAATATTCAAAGGAAATTTTTTGTGTGGCTCCCGAGAACGTAGGCAAGTTGCCGAACCTCGTTCTTTTATTTTTTTCTTACAAAGTTTTTTTTATTTGCTGTGATTTCTTCTTGCTTTCTTTCAACACAAGATCCGGATGACACGTTCCGTGAGAGGGTTCATTTGATAGGTTGTCGATAGGACGAATCCCCAACAACAATGGCTAGATGTATCTTTTAATTTTATTCATTTTCACTGCGTGATCTATATTTATATAGATTACAATATCACACATGTGGTATCAGAGCCAACTCCATCTGTGTTGTTTAGTATTTTTTTTAAAGGTTTTGAATCATATTATTGTTTCTTATTTCCACGACCAAAGAAGAATTATTTGATCTAGCCTATGCAATTGGTGTAGCACTGTAGCAATCGAAATAAATAAAACCGAATAAAGGCAATGATTAGTTTAGGAACTAGCCTTTAAAAATCGCAAGACTTGTTTTGTCCTCTTGTCTTCATATCTATGAAGTTTATAAAAGCCATATCTCTGTTGCTTCACAGTGAACGCTATCGTGCGGATCTAATAAAGTATAACAAAAAAAATTCACCATGTGATAGCGTTAGATTTGATTCGTTGCTTATTTTGGTCATTGTTAAGGTAATTTTTTTTATTTGTTTGTTTTGCATATTAAAGTGTACTGTTAGATCAGTTTTTGATTGTCATGTTTTCGGTACATCTGAAGTAGGCATGATCTATTGATCTGTGATCTGTCCAGTTCTTGATCCGAAGTTAATCTCTCCACATGCAAAATATTTGGTTGTGGTTTATGTTATTACAGTAAAATACAAATATTTCAGTTCACTAAGGTCCTAGAATTTAAAATACCTAAAGTTAAACCTTCAAGTTTGTTAATATTTTAGAATCAAAATTTACGCGACTCTTTTACTTTTTAAAGTTACCCTCTTTTCTGTAATAAAATATGAACTTGAAGTTTGGTTTATGATGTCTTCAAGTAATAATGATTACCGAACAACTTAAGAGTAGCCATGGCATCTTAGGTCATGGGGATAGTCAAATAGTGATTAACACACTTCATTAAGTATTCACGACATCTAAGTTGCAATTAATTCAAAAAAATAGTAACTCGGCCCCATGGAAGTTATTATTGTTTTGAGTTAATTGGAATAAGATATCAAAATAATATTAAGAAATGAATTTTTCCTAGGACCATAACGTATGAAATAATTTATTTCTTGATATCATTTTTTATTAGTTTTATTAATAAAGTAAGAATAAATTCATGCGTGATTCTACCTTTGCCCATAGGAAGGTTTGAATTTATTTTATTTTAAACTGACATTGGTTGTTTAGAACTTAAGTTTTATTTCATAGCACTAGTTTAAATTTCTTAATTATTGCAGCTACTCCTACTGTTTATGTTGTACCAATACTATGTGGTGATAACTTTGATGATTGGAAAGACAAAATCATTTTTCTCATTAGGGTGCATGGATCTAGACGCGTTGCTTCGTGTGGATCAACCACCTGATCCTATGGAGGAAAGTATGCTATATGAGAAACAAATGTGTAAACGGTAGGAAAGATCAAATCGATTGAGTTTGATACATATTAAGTCTCATGTCAATAAGAGCATCTAAGGCTCTATTCCAGATTGCCCTGAGACCAAAGGCTACTTGAAAGTCATTGAGGAGTAATTTGTTAGCTCGGATAAAGCTATGGCCAACACCTTAGTGAAGAGGCTTTCAAGTAAAACATTCAATCACTCTAAGAGTGTGCGTGAACACATTATGGAAATGAGGGACACCACTGCTCAACTCAAGTCCCTTGAGATAGAAATTTCTGAGTCGTTCCTAGTGCATTTTATTTTGAACTCTCTCCCTTCTAAATATGGGTCATTTAAAATTCCTTACAACACACATAAGGACAAATGGTCTATGAATGAATTATTGATCACGTGTGTTCAAGAGGAAGAGAGGCTAAAGCATGAGAAACCTTAAAGTGCTCATTTGGCTACACATAATAAAGGAAGCATTGTTGGGTCCTTTTGTTTTGATAATGATTAACAAATAATTTATAACTAATGTTGTTTGTCTAGTGTTTGTGTTTTGTATTTATTCTATGCAAACAATATGATAGAAGATGGATAGAATCGAGCATTCACGATCATATCCAATGGAGGTTGGCGGAATAGTGGAGTGAAGCAATGTAATTCATGTTGAAGATCCAAGTTCAAGATTCATCCGCAAAGCGTACCAAGTCGAGCTCATTAATTGAAGACCTTAATCAAGCTTGGGTATATAGCTTATAGTGTTTATAGTATAGGTTTATACTTGTGTGTTAATACTTTAAGCTCATATTAATCACACACAAGTATTTGTTGATTTTATCAAAATATAGGTGTTTTTGTAAAAATGTTGGTTTATTAGTTTATAGACTTCAATATTAGTTTATACATATTTTATTAAGTCTATAAAATCAGTTTATAGAGTTTCAAAACATGGTTTAGACAAAATATTAAAACAAGTGTGTTTACATTTACATGTTTTGGACTATTTTGAAAAATGAAGAGTTTTCTCATTTGGGAGGTGATTTTTAAAAACCAGTTTTTGTAACATGTGTATTATCATGTTTACAATCATTTTCTAAAGTTTTATATTTTTCTGATTTTATTTGCTATTTTTAAAAGAAATTTGAAAATCAGATTTTCTGTTTTAATCAGGCTGATACAGTGTTATCAGTCGACTAATGAATGTGTTCAGTCGACTGAAGAAATCATCTGGAATAACAAAAAGTTTTTGTTTTGTTTTGGTCGACTGACCAGTCGACTGATGAGGTTATCAGTCGACTGATGAGGTGTTGCTGGCCTGTAACGGTCAGCTCATCAGTTGATTGATCAGTCGACCGACGGCATAACGGTTAGTTTTTCCATATTTTCATGTTGCCATTATTTTGTCTTTTTGCTGGGATTTCTTGGGTTTTTGGGCTTTGTTTCTTGATCCTATATATACCTCTTGCCCTCTAACATTCTGAGGTAATCAAGAAAGTTTTTTAAACAAGTTTAAAGGGTGTTTAAGTTTGTTTTAGTGTTTGTTTCAAGTTTGGTTTGTAAAGATAATTTCACAAGAGCTTGAGGAGATCATCCGTTGGTGTTTGAGCATTCAACTCTTCTCCCTCCCTCTCTTGTTATCTATAGAGAAGTTTTTCTTAAACTCAATCCTAGCTATTTTATACGTTTGAGCATAATTTCATAAGCTAGATTTACATTGAGTTTATATTTGTTTTATCTCTTTGCTTATACACAACCATTGAGCTTATTGTATTTGCATATATTGTATAATTGGATTGTGGGATTGTGTGACTTAGAGAGTGAGCCTACATAGAGTTCTCATCCATTATAGAGAATAAATTTGTTGTATTTGTGCTTAATTGTGAGGTTCACTTTGTATTACACTAGTACACTAAGAGGAGTGTGTGGTGAGAGACGGGGTCGTCCTAAGAGGAGTGGGATAGGTGCTAATAAATAGAGAGAGGTTGTAATTCCTAACACTTGAGGGAGACATGGGCTAAAGACCAACACTTGACGTGGTAGTTAGTGTAGTTCTATTGTGAGATTGTGAACGTTGATCTGTGAGCATTGAAAACTGATATTGTGTAGTGTAAATGTTTTCGGGTGATTGTTGAAAACCCGGTGTGATAGTGGATTTCTCCCCGGGAGTGGGGAGCGGAGACGTAGGACGGAAGTTCCAAACTCCATGATCATATTATGTGTTTGCATTGTTTATTTGCACACTATCACTCTTGTTTGCTTGTTGTTTATTTTACCATTGTGTTAGTTTATATATCCTTGCTCATATCTTGTTGAATAGCATTTTTGCTAGGATATTTATTAATTAGTTTTAAATTAGCATAAATCTGATTAGATTAGCATAAATTCACCCCCTCTAGGGTTCTTTCCTAGTGGCATTAGGGTGCTTTCAAGCATGAGAAGAACAATCACGCTCAACAAGGAAAGAAGAAGCAAAATGTGCCAAGGAAGAAACTTGGTGATAAGGATAAATGCTTCTTTTGTAAAAAAAGGTTAGGTATATGAAGAAATATTGTATTAAGTACAAGAAATGGTTCGTAAAGAAAAGTAATTTTATCTCCTTTGTGTGTCATGAATCCTTTTTTTGTTGAAGTTTCAAATAATTCATGGTGGATTAATTCTGGTTCTACAATTCATATTGTCAATACTATGCTGGACTTTCTCAACCTAATGAAGCCGAAGGGAAATAAACAGTGCATCTATTCAGAAAACCGGATGCGTTCACAAGTCGAGGCTGTGGGTACCTTTAGATTGATTTTGAAGATCGGTTTGATATTGGAGTTAGAAAATGTCTTTTATGTTTAGAATTCTCTAGAAATTTGATTTCAAATTCTAAATTAGTTTCTACTGATTATGATTTTTATTTTGAAGGAATATATTTTGATTTTTATTGAATAAAATCCATGTAGGTGATGGAATCTTAATTGATCTAGATCCCACATTTGAATTGACTTACCTAAATATGCATGTTGATATTGACATAAAGTGGAATTTTATTAATGAGAAAACTCTTCTACCTTATAGCATAGGAGATTGGGACACATCTGCATAGAGCAAATTAAAAGATTAATAAATGACGGAGTATTAAAAACTCTTGAATTTTCTGATTTTGGTACTTGTGTGGATTGCATTAAGGGAAAACAAACCAACAAGTCGATTAAAGGTATCAAGAGGAGTTATAGTATTTTGGAGATCATACACATTGATATTTATGGACCTTTTACTACTTCTTGCCTAAATGGTCAGAGATATTCTATCTCATTTACTGGTGATCATACCATGTATCTTTAGACATTAGATGCCTTTAAGAGCTATAAGGCAGAGGTAGCGAAACAAAAGGATAAGAAGATTGAAATTGTAAGATCAGATAGAGCCAGGGAGTACTATGGCAGATACACAGAAAAGGGACAAATACTAGGTCAATTTGTAAAATTCCTCAATGAAAAGGGCATCATTACCCAACATACAATGTCTGGTACACGACAACAAAATAGTGTATCAGAAAGGAGGAATCACACACTTATTGACATGGTGAGAGCATGATTACTAATTCTAATCTTCCTAAATCTCTTTGGAGTGAAGCCTTGAAAACTCCAGTATATAATTTAAATAGGGTTCCATCTACGATTGTTCCTAGAATGCTATTTGAACTATGGTATGGATGGAAGCCTAGTTTAAATCACTTGCACATGTGGGGTTATCAAATTGAGGTGGGGATTTATAATCCACACATAAAGAAACTTGATCCAAGGACAAACATTGGTTATTTATTGGCTATGCAGTTAACTCTAAAGGATATTGGTTTTATTGTCCTTCACACTCTACAAGAGTAGTTGAGGATTCTGAACCTAGTGGGAATACATTTCCTCTTAAGATAGAATTTGAGAAAGCACATGAGGAAATCAAGTTGCATAAAGAAAGAGATTTGGTTATTCTTTAAGGAAACCAAACAGATGACTTTGACAAGAAACCAATTCAACAGCAACCAGCCTACAGAATTAAAGTTCATAATAAAGCTCCTATTGATGTAAATTAAGACGTAGGTGTTTTCTTTAGGAATAATTTTCTTTGTTGCTTCCATTAAATCGTTTCAAAGAAACAAAAGAATTTACACGTGTAACTCTTTTCTTTACAAAGAAAACAAAATCGAGCTCTCTAGTAACACACACAGAAACTCCTATGTAGTAGTCTCTGCTTGCGTGAGATTATTTGCATGTGCCGGGGATGCGTTATTATAGGCAAATAAAATTGCCTTTATTCCTAACAAAGGAAGTCTAAAAGTTTGCCTGCAGGACTGAACCTCGCCTGAATATTCAAGTTTGCATGAACAAAGCTCATTTTGCTTGTTCGCCTGAACAGCCAAGTACACACAAAGTCAAGTTCGTCGGACGTTGCATACCAAGTCAAGTTCGCCTGAATAACTCGACTTTGTTAGACCCTAATACCACTAGTAAAGAACCCTAGAGGGGAGGTGGGTGAATAGGGTTTATGCTAATCTAATCCGATTTAAATGCCAATTAAAACTTATTAATAAATATATTCTTGCAAGATAGATATACAACTAATTATGAGCAAGAATATGCAATATGAACAAATGGCTATATCCTAGCAATAAGATATACTATGAGATATATGCAAGGATATACAAAATACTCAAGGGTAAACAAACCAAACTAGATAGTGGGTTAAATAAACAATGAGCAATATACAAAGACGATATAAGATATGAACATAAAAAATAAGTGCGCCAATGCAATCACAAACAAATGATATGTTCACGAGGTTCGGTTCCCACGACCTACGTCCCCGCTCCTCACCTCGAGGAGATCTCCACTATCACATCGGGTTTTCTACGTTTACCCGAAAAACGTTTACACCTCACAATACAGTTTTCTAGCTAACCAAAAACTCTACACACTCGGTTATCAAGTCAACCGACAACTCTCACAAATCCTCACAAAGTACATACACAAGCTACAACCTCAAGTATTGGTCCTCACGTATCGACTTCCGCAAGTGCTCGGAATTATCACCTCTCACTAGGCCACCGACGCCACTCTTCTCGGTATCGACTCTGTCCTCACCACACACTCCTCTCGGTGTACAAGTGTATTACAAAGTGAACTTCACAATTTAATCACAAAAATATAAATTTGTTCTCTACAATAGATGAGAACACAATGAAGGCTCACACTTAATGTCACACAAACCCCACAACCTAAATTATACAATGTATGAAAATACAATAAACTCAATGGTTGTGTGTGTAAACAATGAGTAAATCAAAACTAAACTCAATTATGAAAATCTAGCTTATAAAGACGATAATCAATAAACAATGTAAATACAAAGCTAGAAATTAAGTTTGAAAACTTCTCTATAGATAACAAGAGAGAGGGAGAAGAATTGAATGCTCAAACACTAATAGATAATCTCCACTTGCTCTTGTGAAATTCTCTTCACAAACGAAACTCTTAAACAAGGCTTAAACACCTTTAAACAAACGTAAACAAACTTTAAACCTTTGTTAAACTTTCTTAAAACATTCTCTTGAGTTAGTTAAAATAGGTAATGTAAAGGGGTATATATAGGCATGAAGAAACCAGCCCAAGAATCCAACTGAAAAGAGAAAAAAGCCCCCAGAAAACACTGCTGGAAACTAGTCGTTACTGTACAACGGCTCTTTCATAAGTCGACTTATGAGTCGACTTATATGAGTCGACTCAGCAGAAGAAAAATCATAACTGCGCTGCACTTCGTGAGTCGACTTATGAGTCAACTCAAGAGTCGACTAAACATGCACAGACCTGAAGTGCACAGAAAAACTCAACTTTAAACTGGGTTTAAAAATATCAAATAAATTCTAAAAATTATAAAACTTTGGGAGATGATTGTAGACATGATAATAAACATGCTACAAAAACTAGTTTTCAAAAAGGACCTCGCAAATGAGAAATATCATAATTTTGTAATATAGTCCAAAACATAAAAATGTGAACACATGAGTTTTGACATTTTAGCTTAACCATGTTTTGAAATATTACAAAATGATTTTGTAGACTTAATAAAAGATGTATATGATTATTGTTAAGTCCATAAACCAAGAAAATAGTATTTTCTCAAAATTGCATATTCTATGCAATATATTCTTAAACAAAATAGAGTATGAAACATATGATTATATATATGAATGTAAATTTGTTTCATATCTATATAGTTATACCAAAACACATTAATAAATATGTAATATCATATTTATAAGCATGAAAACTTAAAACTATGTATGTATATATATGTATTAGAAACATATATGTATATGTATGACTACATATACATAGAAACCAAAAACTAATATTAATAAAAAAACATAGGACGATATATATATATATATAATAATAAATATATATATATTATATATAAATATATATATATATATATGAATACCACAATTCTGTGTTGTATATATATACAAGGAAACCATTATAATGTGTGTGTATATATGTTGAGTTAAAGTACTTAACACACATAATATAAAACCTAAAAAATGTTACCCAAGCTTGATGCTTGATCTTCAATAAGCTTGACTTGGTACACATTGGGGATGAACTAGAACTTGGATCTTCAACTTAATTTGCATAGGCTTCACCCACTATTCCACCAACCTCTATTTGATATGATTGTTATGGCGCAATTATCCATCATCCAACTTGTTATTTATCTACGAGTAAATAAATACAAATACTAGACAACAACATTGAAGTAAATATTTGTTAAACATCATCAAAATAATAAGGCCAAGAATCTCTCCCTTTTTGATGATGGACAAACAATTTACAAAAAGAATATATGCATGAAGAAAGTGAATATATAATATTATAATTATCAGGCATATAAAAAGAATATACTCATAATATTTCTCCTCCTTTGACAACATAAAAAGGGGATAAAAGATGAGAGAGTGAAAGCGCCCCTATCAATATGCATGGGTGAGTATATATTATATATATATATATATATATATATATATATATATATATATATATATATATATATATCACTATATATATATATATATATGAAAACCACAACTTGTGTTGTATATATATACAAGGAAACCATTATAATGTGTTGTATATATGATTGAGCTTAAAGTACTTAACACACATAATATAAAACCTAAACTAAATGTTACCCAAGCTTGATCTTGATCTTCAATAAGCTTGACTTGGTACACATTGGGGATGAAGCTAGAACTTGGATCTTCAACTTAATTTGCATAGGCTTCACCCACTATTCCACCAACCTCTATTTGATATGATTGTTATGGCGCAATTCCATCCATCATCCAACTTGTTATTTATCTACAGTAAATAAATACAAATACTAGACAAACAACATTGGAAGTAAATTATTTGTTAAACATCATCAAAATAATAAGGCCAACAATCTCCCCCCTTTTTGATGATGACAAACAATTTACAAAAAGAATATATGCATGAAAGGAAATGAATATATAATATTATAATTATCATGCATATAAAAAGAATATACTCATAATATTTTTCCTCCTTTGACAACATCAAAAAGGGGATAAAAGATGAAGAGAGCAAAAGCTCCCCCTATCAATATGCATGGGTGAGTTATATATATATATATATATATATATATAATATAGTATATATATATATATATATATATATATATATATATATATATATATATATATTTGAGAATACCACAACTTGTGTTGTATAGTATTACAAGGAAAAACATTATATAATGTGTGTGTATATATGATGAGCTGTAAATACTTAACACCATAATATAAAACCTAAACTAAAGTTACCCAAGGCTTGATCTTAGATTCTTCAATAAGCTTGACTTGGTACACTTGGAGATGAAGCTAGAACTTGGATCTTCAAACTTAATTTGCCATAGGCTTTCACCACTATTCACACCCTAACTTATTTGATATGATTGTTATGGCCCGGCAATTCCAATCCATCATCCAACTTGTTTTCATCTACAGTAATATAATACAACATACCTAGACACAACAACATTGGAAGTAAACTTATTTGTTAAACTATCATCAAAATAATAAGGCCAACAATCTCCCCCTTTTGATGATGACAAATCATTTACAAAAAAATATATGCAGTGAAGGAAATGAATATATAATATTATAATTATCATGCATATAAAAAGAAATATACTCAATAATATTTTCCTCTTGACAACATCAAAAGGGATAAATATCCGAGAGAGTGAAGCGCCCCCTATCAATATGCATGGCTGAGTATAAAAAAAATATATATAGTATATAATATATATATATATATAATAATATATATATAAAATATATATATATATATATATAATATATATATACATAATATATTATATACATATATACATATATATATACTATACATATATATATATATATATAATAATATATATATATATAATTATATATATATATATATTATATATATATATATATATATATATATATATATATATATATGTTGATTTACTCCCCCTATCAAAATGCCATATGGAGTGTATGTAATAAAGATCATGGCAAAACATGTGAGCAAGCATAAATATAAAAATATGCTAAACACAACTCATATGCAAAAGAACAATAAGAACACATGTGTATATATAACATCATGAAGGGTGTTACAAAGATTTTAAGATGTATACATACAAACCAAACATTTATCATACTTACCCCAAGGAGATAAAATGAGAATCCAAAAAGATATCATTTGAAAAAAAAATGTTTATGAAGGAGGATTCATGAAGTAAAATAATTTGCTTATAGGTAGGGGGATCAAGAAAATAAATCATAACAATGTATGTATTTATGAAATCAAAAGAAGGGAAAACATGAGGATCATGAAAAAAGTTTTCAAATGAAAACGAATCAACCAAATGAAATCATAAATCAACCATTTAAACCAAAAATGATGTTTGATCAATAAAGGAAGTTTTCTTTGTAGAACTTGATCAAACCACATATAGAATACATTATAAAGCATAAGTAGATGATCCATAAGCACAAACATATTAATATCAACATAGAAGTGATTTATAATGAATTCAAAAGAACAAATCAAAACAAAATTTTCATAGTTCAAAAATGGATTACAGAACACACAAGAATTATGAACTATGGATTTGAAAAACTAAAAATCATCTTTGATTTTAAAAATTAAGAGAGATAACTATATCTGGCTCTTGAGCTAGTATCAACCCATATAAACATTTTAGCATCCGTTAAACATGATTTAGAAATAAATACCCAATAAACCCGGAGGGTTACATAAATATAAACCTCTTATGAAAATTGAAACTCATAGTCATGAAAACAAAAAGATTTTGATCAAAGAAAAATTATTTTCACATTTAAAATTTTTAAAGCATATTTTAAAAACCAAAAAATAAATAAAATAAAACACTAAGTTCTTGTTTTTTTTTAAAATCATTTTGGCACCCAAGCATTCTTGGTGTCAGATTATTTAGGGACATGACCCCTATCGATAAAGCTCAAAGCCCTAGGGTTATGAACACTTTTGGGCGCATGTGATGCACGAACACGGTCAAAGCAAAAATTGTGCAAATGATCTTTCCGATTGCAATAAGTGCATTGAAAGAGGCCCATTTGATTTTGTTGACCATAAACACGTGCACGAGAAACATTTGCAAACATAGATGGTCTTTTAAGATTATTTTACAAATGTGAAATATTTTGAAACAATGTTGGTCTACTTGAAATATTTTACGATTTAGAAACTTTTCACAAATCAAAACAAAATTTAGCTAAGTGACCAACTCTACCACAAAAATCACAATGATACACATTAGCATGCTTATGATGAACTTTATGAGAATGAGCATGTGAATGTGTATGTGATGAAGAAGCCTTATGAGATGCACAAGGAGCATTAATATTAGTCTTTGTAGGTTTATGTGCATTATAGAAAAATTTAGCAATATGGCCTTTTCGGCCGCAATTTGAACACTTGTAAATTTTACTATACATGTGTGCATGATGTATGAGATGTCTAGATGTAGTAGCATGAGACTTAGCACACATGTTCATAAGTTTCTTATGATTATCCATGCATGTAACAAGAGTTGAGTCTAAAGATGAAATGCGGTTTTTAACAAGATTCAACTCATCATTATTAGGCACATATGCATTTTTATTAGAAGTAGAACATAAATAGTCATTTATAAAGGAAGCAGTATCATTTTTTATGTTCTTTACTTCTAACATGTCATTATTTTTATCATGAGTCAAGTTAGCAATATCCAATTTTAAATTATTATTTTCCAAATTTAGCATATCATTATTTTCTTTAAGAGCATCATTCTCTTGAGAAATGATATCAAATTTGGAAGCTAACTTCTCATGATCGGATTTTAAACCTTCATGCTTGCTTTGTAAATCAATAAAAATTTTATGCAATTTGGTATAGGCATGCAATAATTTTTCACTAGCACATGCGAGTTCATCAAAAGATAAATCATATTCGGATTCAGACTCGCTTACCATACTAGGGTTATCCCCTAGTGGACGTGTGCATGATACTTCACTATTACTTGAAGTCGATTCCGCCACGACGCGTCGAATCTCCTCCAAGTCGTCTTAATGTGCTTCAAAAAGTTTCCATATTGTGTAAACACTATCAAAATGAGCAAGTTCGTTAGAAATACATGGTTCAAAAGCATTAAGCATGAATTCTAACACTAACTTGTTCATTGTAAACAGCTTCTTATCATGTTTGCTCAACTTGGATTTCTCCAACGTGGGCACAATATAAGCATTGTCAATAACTTTCTATAAATCAATATTTTTAGATTTAACAAATATTTTAAATCTAAAGTACCATTGAGCATAAGAGAAGTTTCTATATTTTGGAGCAACACTAGGATCATAGCCTAAACAAGATGCATCATTCATATTCATAATTTATAAAAATATGCAAGCAAGATACCAATAAATCTCAAAACTAGATTAGACAAAAAGATAACTTGGATATTTAACTCAAGGTGATTAGACCTTAAATCAAAGAGCACCAAGTTCTGATACTAATTGTTAGACCCTAATGCCACTAGGAAAGAACCCTAGAGAGGG
>NC_033800.1:141673617-141701186 GCF_001876935.1 Asparagus officinalis | reverse complement strand
TGTTAGACCCTAAGGCCGCTAGGAAAGAACCCTAGAGGGGGGGTTGAATAGGGTTTATGCTAATCTAATCCGAAAAAATATGTTCTTGCAAGATGATATACAATTACTTATGAGCAAGAATATGCAATATGAACAAAGGGCTATATCCTAGCAATAAGATATACTATGAGATATATGCAAGGATATACAAAATACTCAAGGGTAAACAAACTAAACTAGATAGTTGGTTAAATAAACAATGAGCAATATACAAAGGCGATATAAGATATGAACATAAAAAATAAGTGCGCTAATGCAATCACAAACAAACGATATGTTTACGAGTTTCGGTCCCCACGACCTACGTCCCCGCTCCTCACCTCGAGGAGATCTCCACTATCACACCGGGTTTTCTACGCTTACCCAAAAAATGTTTACACCTCACAATACGATTTTCTAGCTAACCGAAAACTCTACACACTCGGTTATCAAGTCAACCGACAACTCTCACAAATCCTCACAAAGTACATACACAAGCTACAACCTCAAGTATTGGTCCTCACGTATCGACTCCCTCAAGTGCTCGGAATTATCACCTCTCACTAGGCCACCGACGCCACTCCTCTCGGTATCGACCCCGTCCTCACCACACACTCCTCTCGGTGTACAAGTATATTACAAAGTGAACTTCACAATTTAAGCACACAAATATAAATTTGTTCTCTACAATAGATGAGAACACAATGTAGGCTCACACTCAATGTCACACAAACCCCACAACCCAAATTATACAATGTATGAAAATACAATAAGCTCAATGGTTGTGTGTGTAAACAATGAGTAAATCAAAACTAAACTCAATTATGAAAATCTAGCTTATAAACAAAACTAAACTCAATTATGAAAATCTAGCTTATAAAGACGATAATCAATAAACAATGTAAATACAAAGTTAGAAATTGAGTTTAGAAAACTTCTCTATAGATAACAAGAGAGAGGGAGAAGAGTTGAATGCTCAAATACCAATAGATGATCTCCACTTGCTCTTGTGAAATTCTCTTCACAAACGAAACTCTTCAACAAGGCTTAAACACCTTTAAACAAACTTAAACAAACTTTAAACCTTTGTTAAACTTTCTTAAAACATTCTCTTGAGTTAGTTAAAATAGTTAATGTAAAGGGGTATATATAGGCATGAAGAAACCAGCCCAAGAATCCAACTGAAAAGACAAAAAAAACCCCATAAAACACTCCTGGAAACTAGCCGTTACTGTGCAACGGCTCTTTCATAAGTTGACTTATGAGTCGACTTATATGAGTCGACTCAGCAGAAGAAAAATCATAACTGCGCTGCACTTCATGAGTCGACTAAACATGCACAGACCTGAAGTGCACAGAAAAACTCAACTTTAAACTGGGTTTAAAATATCAAATAAATTCCAAAAATTATAAAACTTTGGAAGATGATTGTAGACATGATAATAAACATGTACAAAAACTGGCTTTCAAAAAGGACCTCCCAAATGAGAAATATTATTATTTTGTAATATAGTCCAAAACATGAAAATGTGAACACACGAGTTTTGACATTTTAGCTTAACCATGTTTTGAAACATTACAAAATGATTTTGTAGACTTAATAAAAGATGTATATGATTATTGTTAAGTCCATAAATCAAGAAAATAGTATTTTCTCAAAATTGCATATTCTATGCAATATATTCTTAAACAAAATAGAGTATGAAACATATGATTATATATATGAATGTAAATTTGTTTCATATCTATATAGTTAAACCAAAACACAATAATAAATATGTAAACTCATATTTATAAGCACGAAAACTTAAAACTATTATATATATATATATATGAAAACCAAAACTTGTGTTGTATATATATATATAACTATATATATACAAGGAAACCAATATAATGTGTGTGTATATATGATTGAGCTTAAAGTACTTAACACACATAATATAAAACCTAAACTAAATGTTACCCATGCTTGATCTTGATCTTTAATAAACTTGACTTGGTACACATTGCGGATGAAGCTAGAACTTGGATCTTCAACTTGAATTGCATAGGTTTCACCCACTTTTTCGCCAACCTCCATTTGATATGATTGTTATGGCGTAATTTCATCCATCCTCTAACTTGTTTTTTATCTACAATAAATAAACATAAATACTAGACAAATAATATTGGAAGTAAATTATTTGTTAAACATCATCAAAATAAGAAGGCCAACAGACTTCGCCGGCAATACTAAGTTCTCCTGATAACTTGGTTCGCCTGAACTAGTTAAGCTTCGCCAGGTTGGCTCGTGCGAGGTTAAGTTCACCTGAATACTTAACTTCGCTAGCAGAGCTAAGTTCGCCAGATAACTTAGCTTTGCCTGAATCATCCATACCAATCCAAGTTCGCCCGAACTGTTTGAGCTTCGCTAGGATGGCTTGTGTGAAGTTAAGTTCACCTAAATACTTAACTTCGCCTATACGAATTAACCTCACCTGAACGCTTGACTTACGAAGTTCGCCTGCATGTTTCAAGCCTCGCCTGAACGCTTAAACCTCACCTGAATGCTTAAAGCTCGCCCACATGTTTCAAGCCTAAATGGTCAAGCTCACCTGAATTATTTGACCAAGTCAGCCACTAAAGTCTAGATTGTGGGTGCGGTTGCAACCATTTTCCCACGTTTTAGGAAGTGGTTACAGGTCATTCCTCTCTATAAAAAGCCATGAATTGCTATAGAAAAAGGGCTTTTTTCGGCAATTAAGAGATCTAGCATTAAGAAAACCGAACTTTGCATCTTGTGCATTCAGCCTTCACATTCTAGCTCGGGCATTCAAACTCAAGAGACCAAGCTTCTACCACATGCTGAAGTTTGCTCACAACCTCGTTCAAATCGTCAACGGGAAGCAAACTCGACTCAATCATCGAGGGAGGCATCCTATTGCCTCAAAAGATCCTACGTCAAACAAAAGAAAGATCGAATCAATTCTCTCTTCTTCTATGTAAGAGTGATTTCCGATTTGTAACAAACAATTCAATTAATATAAATTTGAGATCAATTTTTACGAACTACAGAAGAATGACGACTACAGTGGGAGAAATCATTCTTTCAGATGAGATGGTGGTGGCTCAATTTGACGAGGTTGCTGCACGGATGACCGTTGAGTCCCTCGTCACTGAGTTCGATCAAGCCAAGTATGAAGAGTACTTATCTTCGACTTCTTCTGGTGGCAAGATGTCACGAAAGTATAGTAAAGTCTTGTGTGTAACTCAACCCCAACAAACTAAGGCTATCATGCCCGAGAGCTCTATCCGAGCAAGCACTGGGGGTTCCATCCCCCCAAAGCGGCTAAGGCCAACCAAAAGGCCAAATATGCAAATCAAGGAGTTGCTCTTTGTGTTGTTAAGCAATCCACCCAGACTCCTATCTCAGAGGTGGTCGAAGTTCGTGTCGGCACAGATCATGCAATCATCGTTGATATGAATGCTCCTCTCTCAAAGAGGGTCAAGCAGAGGCGATGACAAGCCTGTGCTCGTCACGAGGCACGTGCCCTCATCTCCTATGACAACCTCAATTACTATTCAGGCCTGAGAAACAATGCTAGAGCCAAGAACAAGCATGAAGTTCCTAGTTCCGATGAACCACAATGCAAAGTTCCCAATTCTGACGAACTGCGCAGTTAAGGTTAACTTCACATCACTAGTGAGGGTTGCAATTCAGGCGGACTTCCCCATTCAGGCAGACTTTGTCAATAGAGCAAGCCCAAATCAATTGGCGAACCTCACCAGGTTCGCCTGATAGCTGAACCTCGTCTGCAAACTGAGCTTCGCTAGAAAGGTAAAGTAATAGTTCACCCGACAAGCGCACTTTATCAAGTTCGCCAAACAGGCGAACCTCGCTTGAAAGAGCAAGAGGTTGAACCCCTCCAACAGACTCGATATCGTCAAATAGGCGAACCTCGCCAGACTAGGCAGCCTCGCCTATCTAGGCAAGCTCATCGGATTCTAACACTTGGTGATTTTTCCAGTGTTCTTCCAAGTGCTCTCTTGAGCCCTTTTCTCGCAAGCACTCGTTTGGTCCTTATGACTCTAGGGGTTGTATGCATTGGCCCACAGTGGACTTTAGAGAGCGCTTGCCTCGCAAACACACTATTTACGAGGCGCCTCCTTAGTGCCACTGTGAGAGGCTTATTACGGTAGTACTCACTGACTGCTCGTGTGCTGAATTGTCAAAACTATCGGTGTTTGAGAGGCTCTCAGCGACCAGTAGAGGTAAGATCTTCCCACCGAATATGCAATCACCAGAGGAAACGAGCTTCTGATGACTTGGATCTCCTAGCTGCAACTGTTAATATGATAGGGAAGTCTAAGGCAAAGAATTTAGACTCTTCGGACGTTGAATTTTCACCGGGATTGAAAGGCATCCCCATTGAGCCTGAGGTTATCTACCAGCACACCCGTACTAAGAAGGGGGTTGTCATACTACTTGATTACAGGCGATTAGCGTTCATTTCGAATGACGAAGATGATGATTGCTCGGCAGTAATAATATCTCACGTTTCCAGTTCGATTCAGTGCAAGCACGCAAAAGTGCACATGGCTGAGGTTTCTGATGATATTGCCAAAAGGCTAGAAGAGCAACAAGCTGCAATTACCATGCAGCAAGCAACAATCAATGCTATGAATGAAATGCTCAAAAAGCTTCTAGAAAAGAAGGAGAAGAAGAAAAAGAGGACATCGCGGGCTCCCCCGAAGTCCTCAATAAAGAACAAAGAGCGGGAACCTACTCCTCCTCAAATGACAGAAGGAGAAGATAACTCTGGGTCATCCTCTGATTCCTCACCCGAGTCTTCGGAAGGGACATCACATTCTGGCAGCTACGCCCGAGATAAAAGGCTTGATGAGTTCCAAAGACAACTCGATGCCTTGAAGCTCCAGAAGAATATGAACGAGCTGGGGATGGCCAAGCCATATCCGATCCAATGGGATACAGTTCTCTATCCGGCAAAGTTTAAGCTTATAAGTAGTCCAGTTCGATAGGAAAGGTTCCCCCTCGCAATATATTTATTATTTCCTGGCTCAAACAAGATTTCTTACGGGGAACGATCCTATCCTGACTAAGTTGTTCATCGGAACCCCGAAGGGGGTAGCCTTTGAGTGGTTCCGCAAGCTGGAACCAGTCTCTATCAAATCTTAGGCTGACATGGAGAAGCTATTCCTGGCTCGTTTCTTCGATGATGACACTGAGGTGTCGATGCCCACTCTGTTAGCTGAAAAACAGAGAAAATGGGAGTCTGTTAACGACTTCATGAAGAGACTCAGAAACCAATCACTGCATTATCATGGTCAGGTCTCTGAAAGCACGTTGATCGAGATGTGCTATAATAACCTCTCGATCCACATTTTGTCCAACGTTAGAGTGGTAGAAATCCGAGCTTGGAAAGAGCTTGTTCGCCAAGGCGAGCAAGTAGAAAACATGCTCAAAAGGTTGGAAGCCGAAGAACCTCAACCTAAAAGAGGAGCTCTGGAGCAAAGTTTATCTAGAAATCCCTCTTGGTCAAAGGGTAAAGAGACCATGACTGTCAAAACTACTCCAGCCTCCAAGCTGGCCCAGAAGCGAAAACCTACCTCTTCTGAACCGCGATTCCAAAATCAATACGATTTCCAAGAGGACCAAGTTGCTACTATCCTCAATACCCTGGTCAAGAGCAACAAAATAAAGCTTCTAGAGGTGAGAAGTAACAAGGATCTGAACAAAATAGATGATCCTAACTATTGTACGTACCACAGGATGATTCATCATCCCACCTCCAAGTGTTATGTCTTCGAAGATAAAATTCAGGCCCTTTATAAGACAGGAGTCCTAAAGAAAGAAATGACGCAGAAGAAAGTGACTACGAATATGATCACTCTGAAATTTAGGACAGACCTCCCAGAAGTCCATGCGCCGGCAGGAGTCGTACCCATCCCCAAGGCGGAACTAAGTATCGTCAACACTGATCCTCTCAATCAGAGAGAGAAAGGTTTGGTACCACGGACTTTTCCGTCAGGACAAATGATGTGGGTCCATCCCGACCTCCTCAGCGACAAACAACAGACTTTAAAGCCCTCCAAGAAGTCCAAAGGAAAGGCAAAGCTCTACAACATCATCTTTGTAATTTCGGACGATGAAAAAGTATAAGCGATGGACCTCACCGACTCCAATGATGAGATGGTCATACTGGCTACTAGGGCAGGGAAAGACTTTGCTAAGCACCACCCTCCAATGGCAAAAAATCCTACAAAGCCACCAGCAGAGCCATCACCAGCAGTTCAGCCAGTGCTCGATAGGCCCAAGCAGAAAGAGTTGCGATAATATAGGGAACTGAGAAAGGAGGCTCCCTCAAGTTCAAGTAGTCAACCTTTCCAGTTCGATATGCTCACTCAGCTGGCCAATATTCTAGCCAGGATCACTTTGTATGAGCTCTTGTGGTTATCCAAGTCTACTCGGGAAGCTCTACGAGAAGCGCTAGCTGACTCTGAAGCTTTCGCAACTCATTTTCTACCTGCTCCCGAAGAGGAAGAAGGAAAAGAATGTCCTCAGTGTTTCCTGGCATCCAAACAACAAATGCCTTGCATAACGTTTACTACTAATGACATGCTCATTAAGACTACGAAGCATGACCGGCCATTATACTTTACTGGGTACATCCGTTCTGCTAGAGTGGATAGAATCCAAGTGGATCCAGGCTCTGCCCTGAATATTGTTCCCCTAAAGCTCATTCAACACTTAGGGGTACATCAGAGGCATTTATCTGTAACAAACACCACCATCTTTGTCTTTAACGCCACTGGAACCCGCCCATTGGGGAAGATTCGCCCCAAATGGCAGCTAGGCAATATGAAGACCGAGGTCACCTGCTATGTAATTGATACGGAACCCTCCTATAATATGTTATTGGGTCGGCCATGGATCCATAGCAACCTGATTGTCCCGTCTACACTACATCAATGCATGAAGTATGTGGATGATTACGGTCAAGTGAAGATAGTGTTCACAGAAAGATGACCCTTCAAAGGAGTCGAGAACCATTTCACCGATTCTTTGTTTTACCAGGATTACGAGTCGGATGAGGAACCATCGAGCAACGAATTCGAAAGGGGCAACAAGGCTGACATTGAGCCCGACTACGACGAGGGTCTTATCTTGAATGATATTGAACCCATTGTAATCGGCTGTGAAGGCCTCGATGTAGCTAACGCTGACGAAGCAGGTGAATTTGTCCTGAATAAAGATTATAACTTTGCTTATTTGTCGTCTGCTGAGTCAGAGTCTAGTATTAATAGGTCTAACGATCCAATTTTAGGGTTGTATACTAACTCTTCTTTACACTTTCATGTGCATTCGTCGTTTTTTAATAGATAAACAAACGATTGAGTCCTTGTGAGCCTTCTTTATTGTACCAACCCAAGATAGTGATCAGAAAAATACTATCTTTGGGAGGGTAAATCAGCCCTTGCGCATGCTTTGGGACAATTTGGAAGAAGACGAGACCACTCCCCAATTCTCGCGTTATGAAAAAAAGACCTTACGCATGATGGAGAACATGGGTTATGACTTCACATGCAATGAGGGTTTGAATTTCGGCAAAGGACGAAGAACACTTGTACGACTCTTCGATCCCAAAGGAAAACCCGATGATTATTTTCATAAAACATGTAGAGGTCTAGGCTACATCTCCCCTTCAGTAGAACAATACAATGATTCCGAGAAAGAATCCAAAGAGGTTCACTTTGTTGATTCATCATCACCGTCCTCGATGTGGGACTCAGATGTTAGCATAGGGGCTATATTCAAAAATCTCACAGTCAACTTGGCTATAGCTAACCCTACCGAGATCATAGAGAACGATTAGGTTCCGCTTTATGATAAAGCTTGGGACCTTCATGTGAGTGCTCAATGGAGAGGTCAGTTTGAACAACGCGAACCTCCCACAGAGGACAAAGTCCTTTAGATAAATATGGGAGATGAGGCTAACCCCAAATCCATATTTATAAGTGATAACCTACCTCACCAGGAGAAAGAAGACCTTATATCTATCATTCGGGAATATATTGATGTCTTTGCCTAGAATTACGATGACATGCCTGGCCTTGATCCCCAAGTAGCTATGCATCACCTTAACATCAAACTGGGTACTAAACCAGTCAACCAACAGCAAAGATGATTCCGTCCATAAATCATAGAGGTGATCGAAGCCGAAGTGAAGAAGTCGATTGATTTAGGCTTCATCGGAGAGGAACAACACCCACACTAGGTGACCAACATTGTTCTAGTCCTGAAAAAGAATAGAAAGATCCGTATCTGCATTGACTTCAGGGATCTTAATGCTGCATGTCCGAAAGATGAATTTACATTACCCATCACGGACGTCATCATCGACAATACGTGTGGTTTTGAGAGAATGTCCTTCATCAACGGGTTTTCAGGGTATAATCAAATCAAAATGTACCCTAAAGATAAGAAACATACATCATTCAGGACTCCACTAGGGATATTCTGCTACACAGTGATGCCCTTTGGACTCAAAAATGCATGCGCTACCTATCAATGCGCCATGAGCATAATCTTCCGAGATCACCTACAAAAAATAGTGGTATGCTATGTAGATGACTTGGTTGTGAAGAATCACAACAAAGATGATCATCTTCAAGATCTTAAAATGATGTTCTAACTTATGTGATCCCATTAATTGAAAATGAATCCTACAAAGTCATTTTTTGGGGATGTCGAGTGGAAAAATCTTTGGATTTATCATCACAACGAAAGGGATTCATATAGATCCCGACAAAGTGCAAGCTATCCAGGAGTTCTAGCCACCCAGAAATCTCAAAGAATTAAGAGGACTATAAGGACGTTTGGCATACATCCGTAGATTCATTGCAAATCTCTCCGGTAAATGTCAGCCCTTCTCAAAACTAATGAAGAAGGGTGTATCTTTTGTGTGAGACGAAGCTTATCAGAAAGCATTTGATGAGATCAAAACTTATCTCTTGAACTCACCAGTTTTGGCAACTCTGGTCTCATGGAAACCTTTTTTGACCTATGTGCGGGTGATGGAGCATTCTTTGGGTGCTCTGTTAGCATAAGATGATAACGATGACCACGAGCAAGCTGTCTATTACTTAAGTAGAACCTTACATGGAGCTGAACATTGGTATCCCATGGTCGAAAAAGAGTGTTCAAAAAAATACGACATTACCTAGTCGGTCAAACCATACATGTCATTTCCTGGATGAATCCCATCCGAGTCTTCATGACACAGCCCGGATCATTAAATTGGCACCTGGCAAAATGGGCACTTTTGTTATCCCAATATGATATATATTTCATACCACAGAAATCTGTCAAATAACAAGTCATCTGCGATTTTATGGTCAATCATCCGCTAGAATCGAAAACTAACTTATTCAAAGACATACCGGATGAAACTTATGAAGCCAATGCGACTTCTCAAAAGGAAGTTTGGCAATTATTCTCTGACGGCGCATCCTGAGCAAGCCCAGAAGGGACAATTATCGCAGGAGTGGGGGTCGTATTGATCTCTCCCTAAAACCTCGTGTTACCCCGAGCCTTCTCTTTAACAGAGCTGTGCTCCAGTAATGTGGCTGAGTATAATACATTGCTCATTGGACTTGGTCTTGCCAAAGAATTAGGGATAAGACATCTCGAAGCATATGACGAGTCCAAACTCATCGTTAATTAGATGACAGGGGAGTACGAAGTCAGGAATGAAGATTTGATTCTTATGAAGCAACTATCAAATTAGTCGAATCATTTAAATATTTTGACATTGACTACGTGCCGCATCACAAGAATACACACGACGATGTGTTGGCGGCACTTGTAGCTACTCTGACCAACAGCCAAGGACAAGTTAGTACATCACCATCGCAAGTCGACAACTCTTTTGACCGAGGTATGCTCTAGAAGTGAATGCAACTCACCAGACTACAGGTCAACTCGAACCAAGAGATTGGTGTTTCCCAATCATTGACTACGTCTTATACGGCATACTCCCTAAAGACGTCAAAGAGCAAGAGTCTGTTTGCAGACGTGCACTAAGATTTTATTACGACTCGACGACGAAGATGATGTACCGTAGGTCGTATGACGACTTGCTACTGTTAGCCTTTTTGTTTTGATGATGTTTAACAAATAATTTACTACTAATGTTGTTTATATAGTGTTTGTGTTTTTGGATTTATTATAGACAAACAATATATTGGAGGTTGGATGGAATTATGCCATAATGATCATATCAAATGGAGGTTAGAGGAATTATGGTATAAAGCCTTACAATTCAAGTTGAAGATCCAAGCTCAAGCTTTATCCGCAAAGTGTACCAAGTTGAGCTACATCGAAGATCAAGATAGCTTGGGTAATTTAGTTTAGATTTTATATTATGTGTGTTGGTACTTTAAGCTCAATCATATACACACATACACGTTTTTGGATTTTGTATATATATATATATATATATATATATATATATATATATATATATATATATATATATATATATATATATATATATATATATATATATATATATATATATATATATATATATATATATATATATATATATATATATATATATATATATATATACGTGTGGTTTTGAGAGAATGTCCTTCATCAACGGGTTTTCAGGGTATAATCAAATCAAAATGTACCCTAAAGATAAGAAACATACATCATTCAGGACTCCACTAGGGATATTCTGCTACACAGTGATGCCCTTTGGACTCAAAAATGCATGCGCTACCTATCAATGCGCCATGAGCATAATCTTCCGAGATCACCTACAAAAAATAGTGGTATGCTATGTAGATGACTTGGTTGTGAAGAATCACAACAAAGATGATCATCTTCAAGATCTTAAAATGATGTTCTAACTTATGTGATCCCATTAATTGAAAATGAATCCTACAAAGTCATTTTTTGGGGATGTCGAGTGGAAAAATCTTTGGATTTATCATCACAACGAAAGGGATTCATATAGATCCCGACAAAGTGCAAGCTATCCAGGAGCTCTAGCCACCCAGAAATCTCAAAGAATTAAGAGGACTATAAGGACGTTTGGCATACATCCGTAGATTCATTGCAAATCTCTCCGGTAAATGTCAGCCCTTCTCAAAACTAATGAAGAAGGGTGTATCTTTTGTGTGAGACGAAGCTTATCAGAAAGCATTTGATGAGATCAAAACTTATCTCTTGAACTCACCAGTTTTGGCAACTCTGGTCTCATGGAAACCTTTTTTGACCTATGTGCGGGTGATGGAGCATTCTTTGGGTGCTCTGTTAGCATAAGATGATAACGATGACCACGAGCAAGCTGTCTATTACTTAAGTAGAACCTTACATGGAGCTGAACATTGGTATCCCATGGTCGATAGTGTTTGTAATTCAAAAAAATACGACATTACCTAGTCGGTCAAACCATACATGTCATTTCCTGGATGAATCCCATCCGAGTCTTCATGACACAGCCCGGATCATTAAATTGGCACCTGGCAAAATGGGCACTTTTGTTATCCCAATATGATATATATTTCATACCACAGAAATCTGTCAAATAACAAGTCATCTGCGATTTTATGGTCAATCATCCGCTAGAATCGAAAACTAACTTATTCAAAGACATACCGGATGAAACTTATGAAGCCAATGCGACTTCTCAAAAGGAAGTTTGGCAATTATTCTCTGACGGCGCATCCTGAGCAAGCCCAGAAGGGACAATTATCGCAGGAGTGGGGGTCGTATTGATCTCTCCCTAAAACCTCGTGTTACCCCGAGCCTTCTCTTTAACAGAGCTGTGCTCCAGTAATGTGGCTGAGTATAATACATTGCTCATTGGACTTGGTCTTGCCAAAGAATTAGGGATAAGACATCTCGAAGCATATGACGAGTCCAAACTCATCGTTAATTAGATGACAGGGGAGTACGAAGTCAGGAATGAAGATTTGATTCTTATGAAGCAACTATCAAATTAGTCGAATCATTTAAATATTTTGACATTGACTACGTGCCGCATCACAAGAATACACACGACGATGTGTTGGCGGCACTTGTAGCTACTCTGACCAACAGCCAAGGACAAGTTAGTACATCACCATCGCAAGTCGACAACTCTTTTGACCGAGGTATGCTCTAGAAGTGAATGCAACTCACCAGACTACAGGTCAACTCGAACCAAGAGATTGGTGTTTCCCAATCATTGACTACGTCTTATACGGCATACTCCCTAAAGACGTCAAAGAGCAAGAGTCTGTTTGCAGACGTGCACTAAGATTTTATTACGACTCGACGACGAAGATGATGTACCGTAGGTCGTATGACGACTTGCTACTGTTAGCCTTTTTGTTTTGATGATGTTTAACAAATAATTTACTACTAATGTTGTTTATATAGTGTTTGTGTTTTTGGATTTATTATAGACAAACAATATATTGGAGGTTGGATGGAATTATGCCATAATGATCATATCAAATGGAGGTTAGAGGAATTATGGTATAAAGCCTTACAATTCAAGTTGAAGATCCAAGCTCAAGCTTTATCCGCAAAGTGTACCAAGTTGAGCTACATCGAAGATCAAGATAGCTTGGGTAATTTAGTTTAGATTTTATATTATGTGTGTTGGTACTTTAAGCTCAATCATATACACACATACACGTTTTTGGATTTTGTATATATATATATCAATATATATCTTCATATATACTTTTATATGTTTCATATTCTATTGTATTTGGAAAAATATTGTGTTTTCGGTTTATAGACTTAACAACAATAGTTTGTATCTTTTATCAAGTCTATATAATTATTTTATAAAGTTTCAAAACATGGTTTAGTCAAAACATCAAATTTATCTTTTATCAAGTCTATATAATTATTTTATAAAGTTTCAAAACATGGTTTAGTCAAAACATCAAATTTCAAGTATGTTCATTTTCATGTTTTGGACTATTTTGAAAAATGATGAGATTTCTCAAATGAGAAGTGCTTTTTGAAAATTAGTTTTTGGAACATGTTCATTTTTATGTTTACAATCATTTCCCAAAGTTTTATATTTTTTAGAATTTATTTGCTATTTTTAAAAGCACTTTAAAAATCAGTTTTACTGTTTCAATCAGGTTGATAATGTGTTATCAGCCGACTAATGATAGTGTTCAGTCGACTGATAAAAACACCTAAAATCATCAATAGTTTTTGTTTTTATGTTAGCCGACTGACCAATCGACTGATGAGGTCATCAGTCGACTGATAAGGTCGTCAGTCGACTGATAAGGTCGTCAGTCGACTGATGAGCTAAAAAATATATATAACGGTCAGCTCATCAGTCGACTGATAAAACTCATCAGTCGACTGATGAAACTCATCAGTCGACTGATGCTGTAACAACTAGTTTTTCAGCCTTTATTCTGTTTAATTTTTTGGTCTTTTTGCTGGGTTTTCTTGATCTTTTGGGGTTTCCTATATATGCCCCTCATACCTCAGACCAAAAACAATCTAAGAAAAGTTTTAAAAGAGTCTTACAAGTTTGTTTAAGGGGTTTTAAGTTTGTTTTCGTGTTTGTTTGGTTTGTGAAGAAGTTTTCACAAGTGGAGGAGATCATCTTCATTGTTTGAGCTTCAATCTCCATCTCTCCATCTTGTTTTTCAGAAAAGAATTTCTAAACTCTTTTCTAGCTCTTTATTTGTTTTGATTATAATTTCTATTAGCTAGAATTATATTGAGTTTAGTTTTGATTTATCTCTTTGTTACACACACCCACATTGAGGTTTTAGTATTTTCATACATAGTATATTTGGGGTTGTGAGTTTGTAACATTGAGTTGAGCTGAATTGAGTTCTCACCTTGTTTAGAGAACAATTATTTATTGTTGAGCATTAATTTGTGAGGTCACATTGTATTGCACAAGTATACTAAGAGGAGTATAGAGGTGAGAGACGTGGTCGGTCCCAAGAGGAGTGGCATTGGTAGTAAAGCCTAGTGAGATGTAGTAATTCCGAGCACTTGAGGGAGACACGTGAGAGGCTAATACTTGAGGGTATTTGTGTAGTTACAAGTGTGAGTTGTAAATGTTTATCAGTGAGCGTAGAAAACCGATTGTGAGGTATAAACATTTTTGGGTGAGCATTAAAAACCCGGTGTGATAGTGGATTTCTCCCCGGGAGTGGGGAGCGGAGACGTAGAATGGAAGGTCCGAACTCTGTGATCATATTGCTTGTTTGAGTTTGTATTGGTGCACTCTTTTTGTTCATATTTTTAGCCATTGCCTCTTTGTTTATATTGTCCACTATTTTGTTTACCCTTGTTTATATTGCTTATCCTTGCTAATAATTCATTGCATATCTTATTTATGTCCACTATTTTGTTTACCCTTGTTTATATTGCTTATCCTTGCTAATAATTCATTGCATATCTTATTTACTAGGATATTAATAAGTTTTTTATTTGCATATAATCAGATTAGATTAGCATAAACCCTATTCACCCCCCTCTAGGGTGCTTTCAGCTACTACGATGCCTGTTAACCAAGGAAGCACAAGAAGCCCTGAAGGAAGCCCATGATGGTACCTGCGGAGCTCACCAATCCGGACCCAAGCTCTGGGATCGATTGTAAAGAATGGGCTATTACTGGCCCAAGATGATTAGCGACGTTGTAGCTTATGCAAGGTGTTGCCACGCGTGTCAGGTCCACGCCAATTACATGCATCAACCACTCGAAGACCTACATCTGACAACGACTTTGTAGCCGTTCAAATATGGGGGATGGATATCATTGGACCAATATCTCTGCCATCAGCAAAAGGTCATCGTTTCATCTTAGCGATAACCGATTACTTCTCTAAATGAGCTAAAGCCTTTCCCTTGAGAGGAGTCAAAACTAGTGATGTGGTCAAATTCATAAACCATCACATCATCTACAGATACGACATCCCAAGACGCATCATTCATGATAACAGGTCATAATTTGTTAGTCATGTATTCACCTAGTTCTGTGACAAGTTTTAGAATTCAGAACCTGGCATCCACTACCTACAATCCATCGGCAAATGGACTAGTTGAAGCTTTCAACAAGACGATAGTTAAGATATTAACCAAGCTGACATCCGCCAGCAAGCATGATTAAGAGGAGAAGCTTAGTGAGAGTTTAAGGGCGTATCGCACTACGGTCCACACCCCAACTAGCACCACACCTTATTCCTTGGTATACGGATATAAAGCTGTATTGTCCCTGGAAATCCAGGTTCTGTCTCTATGCATGGCACTTGCAACAGGGATGACTACTGAAGAAAGTCATTAATGATGTTTCAAAGAACTGGAGGCGTTAGATGAAAAGTGACTTGAAGCTCAGCAACATATCGAGTTTTATCAGGCCTGGATATCTAGGGCTTTCGATAAGAAAGTCAAACATAGATTCTTCAAGGAAGGAGACTTAGTCCTTGCCATTTTCGATGACCGATGATACACAATTCCAAGAAGAAAGGAAAATTCAAACCCAAGTGGGAAGGGTCATTCATAGTAGAGACGGTCTATTCAAATGGAGCATATCGCCTTGTCAAACCAAATGGCGACAAGATCATGATACCTATTAATGGTAAATTTTAAAAAAAGTACTACTCATAGGCTTCTTATATACCAGTCGCTTCACTGCCAAGGTTCAAACACCATGGGTGTGACGTGATACGTGGCCTTAACAATATTGAGGAGCACAACCACCAGTGTTGTTAAAGCTACTAAAGATCTTGTAACTCCCACGAGGTCAACTAAGGTGACAACTATATTTCTTATTGCCCTCCAAATTCTCCTACCAATCCTCTTTAATAGGATGGTGGGTCCACCAAACTATCACGTTAACAGTCACCTCTGATAACCAATGTTCTCAAAATTCTCCTATCAATCCTCTTGAACAAGATGACGGGTCCACAAAGCTATCACGTTAACAGTCACCTCTGATAACCAATTTCCTCCAAATTCTCCTACCAATCCTCTTCAACAAGATGACGGGTCCACACAAAACTACCACGTTAACGATTACCTCTGATAGTCAACTCTTCAACTACCATCAAAAATACTCCATCAAGTAGTGGCCTACCATGCGATGAGCCCCTACTTGTTAATCGATCAAGATAGTGATCTACCATACGATGATTTACTATCTGATCTGCTCCGAACATTCTATCTCTTTAGAACGATCGAAGATAGTGGTCTACCATGCGATGTGCCTCTATTCTAATCACAGTCATTGTATTTTCACGTCACTGAATGACTTGATTATCTCCACACCGTTATTCCTACAAATAACATTGTTAGTTGAAAGTGACCTACCAAGCGATGTGCCTTATCAACCCCCTTATTCCCAAATAGCAACCTACCAAGCGATGAGCCGCCATTCAAATTTGACATCGTTATTACATTGACGATATCATCACCCTCCATTGGTCATTCTTATAAATGACCACTACCTAAAATAGCAGGCCTACCATGTGATGAGTCTCACTTTCAAACTCCGAACAACACAACTAAACCTAATCACAGCTTAACCTTTGTAATTACGATTATATCTTAATCCAACGCCCCGAATGGCTAAGGGTAGAGAAGAAGTCTTAGCGTTAAGTCTAAGAGAAACTTCTCGATAACTCACCATACTGAGGGGAATAGTATAGCTAGCCTAATTCAAATGGTAATTAGTAACAGCAAAATCAAATCTGTTGATAGCTGAAGGTTTGCTAAAAATCCTAATTATTAGTCAACAGATCAAATAAAGTGAAAACCCACAAGATATCAGGAGCGAAAAATCAACAAGAAAACTGAATTTATTCATAATGAGAAGTTTTCATTACAAAACTCATCCAAAAGAAAATCAACTCAAAAGCTTTTCAACTGATCTTCAATATCTTTTATGGCATTGGCATGTTCTTCCTCAACCGTACGAAGGATTTGTTGGCGGATATCTTCTTCGGTAAGTGAGACGGTGTCAGCTAGCTAGACACCTACCACCTTTAGAGCTCTATCTTTATCCTCGAGCTCGCTAAGAACCTGTTGCTGCTAATTCTCAAGCTCCTCCAATTCTATCAGGACTTGTGCACGAGCTTGCTTTTTGTCCACCAAGTATACATGCACCTCTACTATGATGCGCTTCACCTTGGATATAGATTGAGCTAAGTCTGCCAAGATGAAATTAGCCTTCTGGCATTCTTCTCTGATCTATTCGCCCCGTGTGGTAGCTCGCTCCTCCATCTCCTCCTTCAGTCGATTTTCTTGGGCCAAGGCCTCCTCCAAGAGGCGTTCCCGCTCTTTTAGGGATGCTTGAACCCTTTCGGAGGCCAGGCTAACAATGTTAGAATTATTAGAGTGGAGAGCGAGCAATTCCTGGATATCTTTCTCCATGAGCGAAAGACGGGTTTGGTATGGAGAAGCTGCATTCGCAGCAACTAGCCTAGTCAAATTGTCTACGTACATCTGTAAGACTAGTTTACAATCATCAAAGGAGCAGTCTTCATCCAACACCATCCTGATGCTATCCTAAAGAAAAGACTAGAAACTCTCGATAGTTCGATCTACGGCCATTTTTCCCATGCGTGCTACTAGAGAAAGTAGAGTTTCATATATGGATGGCGTTGTTGTAGAGGTTTGGAGTGAAACGCTGGTGGCTACTATGGCGAGAGTCAGAGTAGACACCACCAAAATAGGGAGCTCCACGACCATCGTTGAAGTCCTGACAGGGGAAAATGCTTGAGTTTCGGCAACCAGTTCAAGAGTTGTTGAAATATGGACCGAAGCTATGACAACAACAATGGCCATCGACAAAATTAGTGCTTCCTCTTCTTGAGTTGTAGCCCCTTCTGTCAGAACCAAAGCCTCAATTGGCTAGCTCACCTGCTGAGTAACGTGCGGTCGAGGCGAAGAAGAAGCTCCTGCATGTATGGACTCCAGCATACCAGTCCACCTTTCTAGAGCTTCTGGGGTTGTATCAACTACGATAAAGATTAACAAAAGAGGTGTTAGCATATTCAGTTGAGCAACTTTCCTAGAGCTATAAGTCTATACTATACAATACCTTGAACTGAAGCAGCAACCGCGGAAGCCAGTCCATGAGAAGAACTTAGAGCGCCCAGATTCCTGATAGAAGATTCCATCTCAGGAGAGTGACGAGAAGCATGTTTGCCTTCATCATAATCCATGAAGGTGACATCTGCAGCCTCTTTGCTATTGACGGAGAGCTCGGCTGCTTCTTCTTATTCTTCTTCTCTTTCAGTAGAGGAGATGGTAATGGCCACCTCCGTCATTTTAACTTTAATAATGACGGGAAATTGAACAAATGTGAGGCAATCACACCAAACATAATAATAAAAAGAGGAGTGAAGGAATGATTACCCTCCAAGATGATCGGCTGAGCGGCTTGAATCGCAGACTAAGCCAAAATTTGTGGAGCAACAGTAGGGGTCGACACCTTAACTTCTGACGTTAGCGGGGCTATCTTCATCTCGATGGCGGGGGCTAGCGAAGTGGCTTCTATATGAGTTGGGATAATGGAGGGAGTCATCTCTGAAGTAGATTGAGTTGTAGGAGTTGGCTCATAAACACTTGTTGCCTAGCCTTCGCTCGTTTCAGCAGTCACCGTCGCCTCTTCTTGGCGGGCTTTCTTTGTCATTGCCTCTTCAGAGGGGCTTGCCTCTGCCTCTTGCTGTCGTTTTGGCCGAGTTGTGAAGTTAGGAACGTAGTCAGAAATTATGTATTGCGACATTTACATTTGATTGGCAATTACGCCCCTAACTTTCTCCAGAAACATACCTGCTATGGTCAACTCCTCAGTCTCCTCTTCAGCAGTGATGTCAGTTTGAGAGGGGGTGTACTGGATTTGGAAATCTACCCCAGGGAAATCACATAATCCATCATCGGTGTTTGATAGAGATCAGCTATCCGTTGTGATTTTTAGACAGCCTACAAGGGGATTTGTGAACAGTCAGTTATCTGATTATATGAGCGTTGACTCTGTATGAGATGTGGACCAGTAACCTGTCATATGATGGCTAGTTATATGACCTTATTTCTTGGCTAGGTATGATTTCTTGTGAGTGTAGGCCAGTTGTTTTTCTTTTCATACATAGATCGGGATTAATATTTAATTATCTACAATTTGAGACATATGGTATATATATGAGGGTTTCCTTATTTGGATTATTTCGCTCGACGTACTACGTCTCTTGTTGTAGATTTTTAAGTATTAATTCCATCTAGTTATATAACCTTATTACTTGGATGATTATTCTGATCGCTTGCTGCATGATCGACTTGTTACTTGGTTGACTTTGTTAGATTTCCAGTTGTACGTTTCTTTGTCATTTCTGTTATTGTATCGTTTTCCGCTTGGGTTTTCATTCATTCTATTTATTTTGTAGGATCTTGCTGTGTGCCATGCACACTAACGTACACCTATTTTCTCTTGTGTACGTTATATTTAGGAGACGGACAGCCTCAATTCGGAATCGTACAAGAGCTAGAGGATTCTCAGCAGGAGAGTCTTGCAGACGGAGTAGAAGAACAAGCTGAAGCGTAGTGGTTTTCTTCCGTAGTAGTAGTTGGACAATAGAACTCTTTTATCATATTTTTCATTAGTTTGATAATAGATTTTGTATTTTTTAGCAGTACTTTATTTTTTATGGACTATGTATTTTTATATTCCTAGTTGGACCGTTTTTGTAATAAGGGTATGTTTGAGCCATATTTTTATGTCTATGAAGATCTACTTTTGATGATATGTCTATTTCTTATTCTGGGTTGTTATTATATTCTTGCTATTATGATCGGGGACCTGTGACTAATATTCTTGTGGTTAACACTTAGTGTATTTGATTGAGAAGAAAAAAAGAAAAAAAATAATGTATATTTCTTCTCAATCTAATACGTCGCGGGCTTGTTCACATTCCAGTTCCCCGGTATTTTGGAAAGCGGGGCGTGACAGGTTTTAGTGATGGCCCATGCAGGTCATAATCCTGAGTCTTTACTAGTAAGAATATAGTGGACAATTTAGACGCATATTATATTTTATCCGTAAGACTATAGTTAGCCATTATCCTTTCATCTCGATGAATTATGTCTTAGTCCCTACCTTATCACTTTTGACTCCGGATCTTCCCACTGTTTCTTGTCTCGTAACTTCCCACTATTCCTTGTTTCTTATCTCCTCTGCTTATAGATATTGTTCCATATCTGTCATTGGATTCTTATTTTAATTCCGAGGACGGAATTTGTTTTAAGGGGGGAAGAATGTAAAACCCCGTAAATTTAAAACTTTTCATGATAAATAATGATAAATATGTTTTATGCTGAAAAATAATATTTTTTGATGTTTGAGTATGATAAGAATTAATTTGAGATCAATTCAATATACATTTGTGAATATATGAGTGCAAATGCATAAAACATGCACGAAGAGAAATCTGGGAAAAATGACTAGTTAAGAGTTTCTATATTTTATGCAATGATATATTTTGAATCTATAAAAACTCAAAAGATTAAAGTTGTAGGTCTCTTCAACAGATTTCCAACAAATCTTAAAATACCTTATTCTGAGATCGGATGAGAAAGTTACAGCTAAAATACCGAAGGTGATTTTCTCAGTCAAACTAGGTTTCCTGGTTCGGGTCAAACGGGTTTATTTCGGGTTTGCCTCTATAAATACCTATGTTTTTCATGAAAATTCCTCTTTTTTATCATATCTCTAAACCTTAGCAGCCACCCTCTCCCCTTAAAATCCCTAGAACTTTTTCTTATGAATTTTGAGAGCCTTGTGAAGCACAATACCGACATGAGGGCGAGATCATCGACGTGTGGCAAGGGAGAACGTGTTGTTTGCACTTGTGGATTGCTTGCTATTTGTTTCAGAGGCTTGCACATGATTTTTAGGCAAGATTCCGATATTCTTTGACTCGTCATTTCAATTTTTAGATATTATGAATTAATTATATGCTTCAATTTGACTGATTTGATTATGTTACTGTATGAATATTGTGATAACTACGTAGGCTTGTTGATGATCATAATAATAATGATATTATGATAAGTAATTTAAAGGAATAATTATTTTGTATAAAAGTGGTTATTTTGAGATGTTTTTAAAATAGTTATGATGAGGAAATAGATTATTTTGGAAAAGGAGTTGGTTTTGAATAATTATTAAGATAGATAATTTAAAATAATTTATTTTGGAAAATGGGTTAGTTTTGAATAATTATAATGTTAAAATAATTTTAAAGGAAATTTTTGGAAAATGGATTATTTTTTAAAGGAATCTATTTTGGAAAAGATTATTTTTGGAATTAATAAATTTATGATCATGATGATTGGAAATTACGACATTTCATGTGTAATTATTTGATAGTTGTAGTTCCATCTTGCACTGTTATTAGTAGGAAATTACGACATTTCATGTGTAATTATTTGATAGTTGTAGTTCCATCTTGCACTGTTATTAGTAGTTATTCACGTTTCCTGTTCATGATTCATGATTATTAGTAGTTATTCACGTTTCCTGTTCATGATTCATGACACTGTTACATAGTATTCATTGCATTTATCACCCCTTGTTATAATTGAGAATCGCTAGGAGTTTATGACTAGAGTGACCTATGTGACATGAATAAGACCTAGAAGCTTGTGTGTTGTTGACATAGAAAAGCAAGAATAGGTGTTGGAGTGGGAAAGTCTTTGTTCATGTAATCGGATAAGGCTGTTGATATATCTTTCAGGCTCGTACCAGCGGATCGATGTCGCCACTGGGGTTGGTTTGTTGGGTCAAAGTAGATCAGTGTCGCTACTTTAGTCCGTGAGTTTGATATTCACCTGAGTTTAGCTTGAGTTCGAACCAGGCTGAAAACTGATTGCGTGTAGTCCTCTGATCGAGTTTGTGTAGCGGTATTGGATGCACATATGGGATTTGTGAACAGTCAGTTATCCGATGATATGAGCGTTGACTCTGTGTGAGATGTGGACTAGTGACCTGTTATAGGATGGCTAGTTATATGACATTGTTTCTTGGCTAGGTATAATTTCTTGTGAGATGTAGGCCAGTTGTTTTTCTTTTCATACATAGATCGAGATTAATATTTAATTATCTACAATTTGATATATATGGTATATACATGAGGATTTTCTTGTTTGGATTATTTCGCTCGACGTACTACGTCTCTTGTTGTAGATTTTTAACTATTAATTCTATCTAGTTGTATGACATTGTTACTTGGATGATTATTCTGATCGCTTGCTGTATGATCGACTTGTTACTTGGTTAACTTTGTTGGATTTCCAGTTGCATGTTTCTTTGTTATTTCTGTTACCGTATCGTTTTCCGCTTGGATTTTTGTTCATTCTATTTATTTTGTGGGATCTTATCGTGTGCTATGCATACTAACATACACCTATTTTCTCTGGTGTACGTCAGATTTAGGAGACGGACAACCTCAGTTCGGAATTGTATAGGAGCCAGAGGATTCTCAGCAGGGGAGCCTTGTAGACGGAGTAGAAGAACAAGCTGAAGCGTAATGGTTTTCTTCCGTAGTAGTAGTTGGACAATAGAACTATTTTATCATATTTTTCATTAGTTTGATAATAGATTTCGTATTTTTAGCTGTACTTTCTTTTTTATGGACTATGTATTTTTATATTCCTAGTTGGACTGCTTTTGTAATAAGGGTATGTTTGAGCCATATTTTTATGTCTAGGATGATCTACTTTTGATAATATGTCTATTTTTTATTTTGTGTTGTTATTATATTCTTGCTATTGTGATCGGGGACATGTGACTGATATTCTTGTGTTTGACACTTAGCGTATTGGATTGAGAAGAAAAAAAAGAAAAAAATAGTGTATATTTCTTCTCAATCTAATACGTCGCGGGCTTGTTCACGTACCGGTTCCCTGTTATTTTGGAAAGTGGGGCGTGACATGAATGATTCTGAATGCACGTGCATTAGAGAATCTAGAGAGAAACTCAGAGGGGGGTCTCCACTCCAAGAATCAAATTTGAGTCATACCACGTGGCGTTGACTCAGAAGATGCCTTTTAACTCGCAGGAGCAAAAAGGTGGAATTAGGATAACCCTAGACTGTCTGAAGGTTTGATTATCCAATTTAAGTTATTCTCTCGTTCATGGAAAGAATCAAGAGAGGATTCTGGTATTGGTCCTAACTGTCTGAAGGTTTGACCGAATGGGAGTTTGAGACGACCCTAACTGACTGAATGTTTGATCGTGCAAGTTTGAAGATAGTATAAATAACAAGAATGGTGTTGATTGTCAAAGTCGATCACTTTATTAATAAGGACATAGTGAGAGTGTTAGTGTCAAGTTCCCGATGGTATTTTCTTGCGAAAACCTAATACAATTTGCTAATTGCTATAGATTAGCAATTAACACACTATGGGATATCAAATACTGTGTTAGGATTTCAATAGTGGGAATATTAAATGCCTAGACACAGCGGAGGGATGTATGGGTTTGACCATGAAAGAAGGAAAGAATGTATTTTCTTATCTTTCACTTCACAAACAGATTTGAAGGAATTCAAATGATTTGTTACTGGATTAAAGCTAGTGAAGTGTGTTTCATATCTAAAGGAACCTTAAAACCTTCAAAGAAGAATTTTAATCTACTCAATAATGATTAATAAAAAACTATTCAGATGATCGGTTTTCATCTTAAATAGTAATTAACGCCGGGTTATCCTTAAGAATATTATATGTAGTATTCTCCAGGAACTTCCCGTCGATAGGCATTACCGCTATCATTAATACGGAATGATATATATGAATATGTACAATATGTACAATAATTCAAATTGCATGCATTTAATAGGTTATCCTGAATGCACTAGGGATACTACTTCTTCAGGAACTCCCCATTAATTGGCATCATAATCTCGTCACCATCTTGGGTGATCAAGTGATATGCTCCGTTTGAGTAGATCGTATCTACTACAAACGGTCCTTCCCATTTAGGTTAGAATTTACCTTTCTTCTTTGAGTTGAGTATCATTGGTCGCCGAACGGCAAATACCAAGTATCCCTTTTTAAAAACCCGTTGTCGAACCTTTTTATCAAAGGCTTTGGTGATTCTAGCTTGGTATAACTCAATTTGTTGTTGAGCTTCCCAGCATTTCTCGTCTAACATCTCGAGTTTTTCGAGGCGTTTTTGATGTTGCTCTTCCTTCGTCATCCCTGTTGCAAGAGCGACGCCAAGGGATGGATCTGAATCTTCAAGGGAAGAACAATCCCGCACCCATACACTAAGGAATATGGAGTTGCTCAGACTCCAAAACCCTAGAACATCAAACTCCATCTGTATCACAACAAGCAAAGCCTTAGAACAAAAACATAGCCTAAAGACTAAATTAAAAAATAAACAGTAAAACAAAACTGTACAAAATTAGTTAAAATATCTCAAAAATTTTAGAAATTTTGCCTCTTTGTGGACCGAAAGACTTCAGATATCGATCAAACTCACATGAGAGGAATCATGAAACCAGATTCTATTTAAAATCATCATCATATTATTCTATTGTTCCTTTGATTTGGTAATAATAATACAAATTATTTATTTTCACTAGGATAAAATTAGAATATGATATCTAAGGTGATCAAGGGAGTATTGGATATTGCATTACCAGACTAATTCTAATTAATTTGTTTAATCAAGTTATCTAGTTGGTGTTGATTTTTTATCTTTAAGAATCCAAATTTAATTACAAGTTGATTTCTATCCTTAGATACTCAGTCGAAAGCATTGTGGATTAAATATCCACCAATAAGACGGGCGTAAAGAATAAGAAACCAAAGCTCAAAAGGGAGAAGCTCGCATTTTTCATCGTGGATGGAGTTTGGATTTTGTGAGGATTAGGTTTTGTTATGGCGTTCCCATTCGCTAAAAGTGTAACCCAATGCCGAACAACGAACAAGTGTACTCTTACATGCTATGCCCCAATCAACTTGGTGGCCAGAGACCAATGGGGACAACCATTCTGCCGACTCGACGACTTGACGTTCCTTTATGTCAACTAGAAAGGAGGAACTTGTCGCCTCCCTTTTGTCAAAGACGACTCGCCACGAGTCCACTCGACCACTCGCCAGACTCCTTGCGAAGCCGACTCAAAAGAGGTTACTTCCCGACGAAGCTAAAGGTTATCTTCTGCCTCAAGCTTATCCTCTCTGGCAACGTGTCCATGTCGCATTTAATATCAGGCACATCAATGCCCCTAGCCCCAATAGCCTTCATGACTTATCAGACCACATAAGCATTGTCATGCTGCCAGTCACTTCTCGTTTAATGCTGAAGTGATCCATCCCCCACTCGCCAGCCAACACCTAAAAAGCAGGTACTGACATAGCCACCAGCCCACACTTTGCCACTACCATCCCGTGCTCAGCCGAAGTGACCAATCTACCCTTAGAACATCTCCAACAAGCTCCTAGTTGGGAGTCCTTGTTGGAGAGCTCTCAAGACCTCTTAAGACCATGGTCCACCATTTTCAATGTCACATCATCCTCCTAACTAATGTTGATCTCCAACAAACTCCTAGTTAGGAGCTCTAACAATATCAAAAAAACCCTCTTCTATTTTATTTTTGTTATACATTACTTTCAATTATATTTAAACCTCTTTTATTTGATTCCTAACCGTTGGACACAGTCCTCGAGGGATCATGCACTTTTATCGACAACCAACATAATTGTCACGCCCCGCTTCCAAAAATACCTAGGAATCGAGACGCGAACAAGCCCGTGATATATTAGATTAAGGAGAATAAATAAAAATAAACATTTCTCCTTAACCTAATACGCTAAACATCTGGAAATAAATAAAATTCAAAGGCACAGGTCCCCAATCACAGATAGCAAGAATATAATGAACAATACAGAATAAAATAATATATATCACAAATAAATATCATCCAAGACATAATATTCGGGTCAACATGCCCTTATGCATATCTGAACAAATGAATACAAAAGAAATATGAAATAAAATGATCAAGCGGAAAAGGAAATGCTACAAAAGTAAGCTAAGACCATCGAACAACTAGAGGGAATAACTAAGCTTCGGCTTCTTAAAGGAAATGCTACAAAAGTAAGCTAAGACCATCGAACAACTAGAGGGAATAACTAAGCTTCGGCTTCTTCTGCTCGGTCTGCAAAACACTCCTGAAGACCATCGAACAACTAGAGGGAATAACTAAGCTTCGGCTTCTTCTGCTCGGTCTGCAAAACACTCCTGCGGAGGATCCTCTGGCGTATCTCTAAGCTGGACCTATCCTTCCTCTAAGTCTGACGTACACCAGAGAAAACAGGTGTACGTCAGCGTGCATGGTACACGACAAGATCCCACATAATAAATAGAGCGAACGAAAACCCAAACGGAAAATGATACGATAATAGAAATGACAAAGGAAGGGTAACTGGAAATCCAACAAAAATAACATGCGAAAATACTACTAAAACATGATAATCATAAGGCTAACTGTACATTGTAACCGGGTCGGGTACTAGCCATCCTAAATTCTCACCGGTCCACATCTCACACAAAGTCAATATTCATATCATCGGATAACTAACTATTCACAAATCCTCTACGCGCATCCAATACCATTACACGAATCGGTCAGAGGACTACACGCAATCCGATCTCGGCCTGGTTCGAACTCAGGCAAAGCTCAAGTGACGAAACAGGTCACGGACTAAAGTAACTACACGAATTCACTTTAACCCAACAAACCAACCCAGTGACTACATGAATTCACTGGCGTGAGCTAGAAGATACATCAACAGTCACATCCAAGCACATGAACAATAACTTTCCTATCCTAACTCTTCTAGTTTTTCTAAATCAACGGTCGTATTCCACACTGAAACTCTGGTTCACCACCTAAACTCAGTCAACACACCCACACATGTCACTAGGTCTGTTCATGACGTACGAGGCTACTAAGTCATGAACTACTAAGGGTTCTCAAATACAACCAAGAGATAATAATGATTCTAATCATGTGCAATAAAATATAGTATGTCAGATAATCAAAATTAAGAATTATAAATCATGAAAAGCAACTACGTAATTCAGAAAATAATTCCTTTTCCAAAATAACTTCTTATAATTTATCATAATTTTCCTCAAATGATTTTGTTCTCAAATAAATTCTTTTTAATTAATATAATTATCTAAAAATAAATCTGTTGCCGAAATAAATTCTTTTAATCTATTATAATTATTCTGGAAATACTATTTATTACATAATTACAATTTATTTAATATTATTCATCAAATCCACATAGTCATAAATTAACATAAATAGATAATTCATAATTTCATCAACAAGCACACGTAGATAATTATTAACAGATCTAAAATTATAGATAATTTATAATAAATAGAAGAATATAAATCTGAACAAGTGGGATCTTGCCTCGGGATTTTCGTCGAACGAATCAATGTCGTTGTGCGAGACTACGGATCCGCGGGCGGGCG
>NC_033800.1:141653491-141673142 GCF_001876935.1 Asparagus officinalis | reverse complement strand
ATATATATATGTATATATATATATATATATATATATATATATATATAGGAAATTAGGGTTTTGAAAATTAATTTAAAATAATAATAATTATGAAATAAATTAATTAATTACGTAAAAATTATCTACACTTCAAAACGTACCAGTTGTAGTATTACAACTGATAATACACAACAGTAAAAATAATACAAGAAATTGCATAATTAAACAAGAATAATTAATAAAAAATATAATTATTTATATTTAAAATTAAATAATTATAGGATAATTATCCACATAGAAAAGCGTACCAGTTGTACTAATACGATAACTAATACGCAATAATTAAAATAATACAACAAATTACACAAATAATATGTAATTAATAATACAACATATTATACAAAATAATATATAATTAATAATAATAATACAACGTATTTTTAAAAAATAATACATAGCAATATCAATAATACAACAGATTAATTTCAAAAAATTAATCGCACAAAATTAATTTATAAATATTAATATCATTTAAATAAATATAAAACTTGGACTTTAAATCATAAAAAAATCTAGAAAATCAAGAAAAATACAAATACTCTTTTAAAAAAATAATAATTAACTATTTTAAAATATCAAAAAATTATTTTAACTAGTATTAAAATTCACGGTCATTACAATAATCCTATCCATTGGGTACGGTCTTCGAGGTAACTTGTGGTCTTTGAGGTTGCCTATATTTCCACCGACAACCAACAGATTCATATCCGTTGGACACGGTCTTCGAGGGAGCATGCACTTTCACTGACAAGTGACAGATTCCTATCCGTTGGGCATGAAGTTTGAGGTATCGTGTACTTGACTGTCAACCAACTGATTCCTATAAAACTCGACGCCTTCTCACCTCAACCCATCATCTCTCATAACAAAATATCTAGCTCTTCTAGCTCAAGCGATGATGAAGACGTTCTTTCTTATGGGAGCTGCTATTGTCGAGGAAGAAGAACAAGAGAAATTTGGAAATTCACATCAACACAAAAGACGTATCATGCTTCATCGAAACCGACTGGAAGGCCACAATCGGTTGTTCCAATATTATTTTGCAGACACGCCAACCTATCCGCTTCCTTATTTTCGTTGAAGATTCAGAATGTCGCGTTCGTTATTCCTTCAAACCCACAACACAATCATTGAACATGACGAGTACTTCGTCCAAAAGAGGAATAGTGCTGAACAGTTAGGACTATCTAGTCTTCAAAAGATTACTACAGTTATGCGAATGATCACATATGGAGCATGTAGGCACTAAAAAATGCTAAGGAATAAAGTAAGGTTGAACCTCACTACAAGCATGACGAGGCTCATCATGATGATGAACCTCATCTCAACCAACGAAGCCCATCATGATGATGGACGTCATTAAAGACGAAGTTTGTCAGAAACGAAGTTCGTCATCGAAGACTAAGTTCGCCAGAAAAAAAGTTCATCATTGAAGACGAAGCTCCCCAGAAACGAAGTTCGTCATTGAAGACGAAGTTTGTTAGAAACGAAGTTCATCATAAATGAAGTTCGTCATTGAAGACGAAGTTCACAAGAAACGAAGTTCGTCATTAAAGATGAAGTTCATCATTGAAGATGAAGTTCACCCAGAGATGAAATTTATCATTGAAGATAAAGTTCGCCAGAAACAAAGTTCGTCATTGAAGATGAAGTTCACCGTTGTCATTATTGATGAACCTCGTGCGTAGCCGAACCTCGTCTGTCATAATTTTCAGAGACTACATTTAAAGAGGATTAATGACCACTAACTCACTCATTTAAGGAGAGTTAATGATCACTAACTCACCCATTTAAGTAGGAGTTAATGACCACTAACTTCCTCATTATAAAAGGAATTAAAGCCTATTAACTTACTCCATAATGGTCCTAAACCTATAAATAGGTATGATCAACATGAAAGGGGAGGAGATTGAAAGGCTAGTCAAAAAGCCTATCTCTCCTCCACTCTCATTGATCTTCATATATCATCGACTAATCATTTGGTCTTGGAGCGTTAAAGCTCATAACAAGCATGACAAGGGTCATTACAATGACGGACCTTGTCTCAAATAACAAAACTTGTTATTGGAAACAAGATTTGAAGCGCGTCAATAAAGACGAAGTTCATCAGTGAAGACGAAGCTCGTTAGATGAAGTCAGTGAAGATAAAGTTCGTCAAAAGAAGCTCGCTATACTGCAAAGCCTGCCTTGCCAGAAAAACCTCACTACGTATTGAGGCTCATCTGATCTGATGAACCCTGTCATTAAGCGAGGCTCGTCGTCTATGGGAGATCCAGCTGTACCGGCTCTGAAGACCTAGTCAACCATGTAGGATAAACTTCAGGAGCACATTACGCCTCATTAACCAATATGGGCTGAATTGTAGGAGGCAGTTACATCCTCTATCCATAATTTTAGCATGTCGGTTACGTGCTGAAACTCTATAAATAGCCGCAAGCAGCTATAAAGAGGATACTTTTTTAGAGCTTTTGGAGGAGTTTTTGGCGATCGCGTGAAGAGAGATTAGTGTCTGTGTTTTTGTGATCTAAGCCACCATCAGAATCTTTTATAATCTTGTTCTGATCATCAATGGGAAGCAATCTCAGCTTGAGCATCGAGAGAAGTATCCTTTTGCCACTAAGAACCCACTTTTAAACAAAAGAGAAGTCAAATTAATCTTCTCTTCCTATGTAATCGAGAGAGAGTGTGTGAGAGTGATTGTAAGGGATTCATACTAAGTGATCGTTCTTAAAACAAGAAATCAATCAAACTTTAACTTTTCAACCCTACAAAAGATAGCGACCATAGTGGGAGAAGCCATTGTTTTCGACGAACTGGTGGTGGCGCAGTCAGACAAGATTGTGGTGGGAACTAAAGTTGAGACTCTGATCATCGAGTTTGACCAGACCAAGTACGAGGAGTTCATCTTCTTTGGTGCTTCTAGTCCTATGAAGACACATAAGTGTCATCGAGTCTCTTACGAGACTTCAGCCCACGTGGCTTTTGATGACTCGACTTGAGTGAACCTCGAGGAGAAAACTTTGCCTCTGAAAGATGAGGCTCCGAAAACCAGCCTTCGGGCTAAAAGATGGGTTGTTAAACAACCTAGCCGAACTTCAGCTAATAATGAACAACCAAGCCAAACATTAGCTTCTGTTGTTGAACCTCGCTCAGCTTTAGCTGAGGCAGGATCTACCACGGGTTCACTTTCGAGACGCGCACGACAACGTTAAAATCAGAATCAAGCTCGCCACAAGGCTCGAGCCTTGGTCTCGTTGGATGGTTTCCATTATCGACCAAAAGCTAATCAGTTTAAGGCTAATAAGTCTGTCGAGGGTCGAGTGGTTGAGGAACATCAAGATGATGAGCCTCATCCCCGCACCCAAGCAAGCCCAGAAAACGAACCTCGTTCTCAAGATGAGGTTCAGTCAATTCGAGATGGCCAAGTTCAGGTTTTTCAGAAGGACGAACCTCGAGCTAAGAGCCAACCGAGAAAGCGAGTATGCTAAGCTCATTCTACCAACGAACCTCATCACAAACATGTGAATGATGAAGTTTGTTCAGCTACTCAAGCTTGTTAACCTCTATCCTTTAGAGGGTCTCGCTCGGGTAAAGCTAAGTTACCAAATTCGGTTGGGGGTAACCCTGACATTGATCTTCAAGATTTTCTCAATCGCAAGCATAGCATGAGTCAAATGCAGTCTTATTGCTGCTGTGAAAAGTTAATCTTCACAGTCTTCTCCTAATGCCCATGTAGGGAATCATCCCACAAGTCTACAGTCTTTGAATGACTGTCAGAGCCTTCGATGATTCCTTCGTCCAGAAGAAGACACTTTCGTCCTAAGAAGCAAGTGTCTAAGAATTACCATGTCGAAGTGATGATCAATATGGTTCGTAAAGGCGAGGGTAAAACCCAATCCGATTCTTCTGAGACCTCTGATCTTGAGTTTTCCCCAGGATTACGAGAAGCACTCATTGAGAGACAGGGTGTTTACCAACACACCTGTACCCATACTGGAGCAAGGATCCTGTTGGATCACCGAAAACTAGCGGGTATATCCTATGATATCGATGAAGAGCCTGAAAACCCTGTCATTGCAACATTTCAACATTCCAGCACCGATCAAAGTGAGCGCTCACATGGCCGGAAATGAAGAAGAGATGGCAAGAAGGTTAGAAGAATAACAAGCTGCTCTCCTCCAACAACAAGAAACTATCAGACACTTGGAGGACATAGTGGACAAACTCCTCAAGGAGAAGAAGAAGAAGAAAGCTAGCGTCGAATCCTCACCAACGATCCTCACCCAGTGCTCGGGAATCCAACTGTCAAAATCAAGATGGCGATAATGAAGAAGATGAGGAGGAAAATATTTTTGATATTCACTCTGAATCATCCGAAGATGAGTCCAACCCACATAAGAATGATCAAGATCAGAAGTTAGACGATTTTTAGAAGCAGCTTGAGGCTTTGAAGCTTCAGAGAAACTTCAGAGACTGGGGGTCGTCGGGCTATTCCTTGCCGAATAAGATGTCGTTCCCTATCCTCCAAAGTTTAAGCCACTCAATTCTGTGTAGTTCGATGGCAAGGGTTCTCCTACTCAGCACATCTACTACTTCTAGGTGCAAACTGAACACTTGGTGAGAAATGATCCCATTATGACTCGACTTTTCATTAGTACTCTCAATGGGGTTGCTTTTGAATAGTTTCGCAAGCTGGAACCAAGCTCTATCAAATCTTAGACGGACATGGAAAGACTCTTCATGGTTAGATTCTTCGACGATGACACAGAAGTATCCATGGCCACCCTGCTAGCTGAAAATCAGAAGAAGAAAGAGTCTGTTAGCAACTTTGTCAAGAGATTTAGAAATTTGTTACTACATTACCATGATTAAATCTCTAAAAATACATTGATCGATTTGTACCGTAGCAATCTCTTGATCCATATTTTATCCAATATTGGAGCGGTGAAGACCTGAACTTGGAAAGAACTTGTTCGCCAAGGTGAACATGTCGAAAACATACTCAAGCGACTAGATGTTGAGGAGCCACATGAATTTAAAAGAGGGATAACCAAAGCGACTTCACCTCTCGGAAGCAATCAAAGGGGAAGGAGATCTTAGTAGTCGAAACCACTTCCTCCCCTAAATCTTCTTCAAAGCAGAAGGGAAAATCTTCGGATAACCGCTTCCAGTAGAAGTACGACTTCCAAGATGACCACGTCATCCCGATACTCAAATCCTTGATTAAGGCGAAAAAGATCAAGCTCCCAGAATCGATGCGACTTAAGGAGATGTCGAGAACGGATGATCCCAACTATTGTGCGTACCACAGGATGGTTCATCATCACACCTCTAAATGCTACATCCTAAAAGATAAGATCCAAGCTTTATTGGATGCAGGTGTCTTTACTCTTCAACCCTGATTATTACTGGAGTTGGGGTAGTCTCGGTTTCTCTGCAAAACCATGTATTATCCCAATTCGTTCCACAAATACTATCAAGTTAATGAATACTCTAATAGTTAGTTTCCTCCAAATTCGCACACCAATCCTTTTCAATAGGATGGCAGGACCATAAAATACTATTAAGTTAATGATTATCTCTGATAGTTAGTTTCCTCCAAACTTCTCTCGCCAATCCTCTTCAATAGGATGATAGGACCATAAAACTATCACGTTAATAATTACCTCTGATAGTTAACTCTTTATACTTTATTATGTAGAGGCCTACCATATGATGTGCCTCTATTCCATTCATAGTCGTTATACTCCCATGTTACTGAACGGCTTGATATTCCTCGCCAAGTAGTGTTCTACCATGCGATGAACACCCACTTATCACTCGATCAAGATAATGATCTACCATGCGATGATTCACTATCTGGTCTTTATTTAAAGTTCTATCTCCTAGAATGGTCGTTAATAGTGGTCTATCATGTGATGTGTCACTATTCCAATCACTATTTCAATCGCAGTCGTTATACTCCCATGTCACTGAATGACTTGATTTCCTCACAAAGTAGTATTCTACCAAGCGATGAACATCTACTTGTCACTCGATCAGGATAGTGATCTACCATACGATGATTCACTACCTGATTTTTTCGTAAGTTCTATCTCCTAGAATAGTCGTCAATAGTGGCCTACCATGTGATGTACCATATTCCAACCTCTATTTCAATCATAGTCGTTAGACCCCCATGTCACTGAACAACTTGGTTCCCTTTAAAATCTCCCACCAATCCTCTTCAACAGGATGACGAGTCCACAATAAAACTATCATGTTAATGATTACCTCTGATAGTCAATTTTTCTCCAAAATCTCCCACCAATCCTCGTCAACAGGATAGCGGGATCACAAAATACTATCACGTTAATGATTACCTCTAATAGTTAATTCTTACCCCACTTGAAAATAATTTTTTAAGTAGTTCTCTACCATGGGATGAGCATCTACTTGTCACTCGATCAAGATAGTGATCTACCATGCGATGATTTACTGTCTGGTCTTTTCTGAATGTTCTATTTCCTTAGAATAATCGAAGATAGTGACCTACCACGCGATGTATCACTATTCTAATCATAGTCGTTATACTCCTATGTTACTGAACAACTTGATTATCTCTATATCGTCATTCCTACCGATGACGTTGTTTCTAAATAGTGGCCTACCATGCAATGTGCCTCTATTTCAATCATAATCGTATACTTCCATGTCACTGAACGATTTGATTTCTCTTGCCAAACAGTGTCCTACCATGCGATGAGCACCTACTTGTCATTCAATCAGAATAGTGATCTATCATGTGATAATTTGCTATCTGATCTTTGTTGAATGTTCTATTTCCTTAGAACGATCAAAAATAGTGGCCTACCATGCGATGTGCCTCTATTTCAATCACAGTCGTTATACTCCTATATCATTGAACGACTTGATTTCCCTTGCCAAACAGTGTCCTACCATGCGATGTGCACCTACTTGTCATTCGATCAGGATTGTGATCTACTATGCGATGATTTGCTATCTGATCTTTACTGAATGTTCTATTTCCTTAGAACGATCAAAAATAGTGGCCTACCATATGATGTACCGCTATTCTAATCATAGTCGTTATACTCTCATATCACTGAACGACTTGATTTTTCTTACCAAGTAGTGTCATACCATAAGATGGGCACCTACTTGTCATTCGATCAGGATAGTGATCTACCATGCGATGATTTGTTATCTGATTTTTGTTGAATGCTCCATTTCCTTAGAACGATCAAAAATAGTAGCCTACCATACGATGTGTCGCTATTCTAATCATAGTCTTTATATGTTCACATCACTGAATGACTTGATTACCTCCACATTGTCATTCCTACAAATAACGTTGTTCGTCGATAGTAACCTACCAAGTGATGAGCCTCTATTCCCCCCTTCTTCCCAAATAGTGACCTATCATACGATGAGTCACTATTCATTAATGATACCACATCATCCCAGTGGGCCTACCATGCGATGAGCCTCGCTTTCAAAATACCAGGTTGAGTTGTTATACTAAACGACACAACCAAACTCTAACACTTAATCCAATACCTTGAACGGCTAAGGATAGAGAAGAAATCTTAGCATTAAGTCTAAGAGAAACCCATCAACAACTTATCATGCTAAGGGTAAAAGCATGGCTAATCCAACTCAAATGGCAGTTGGTAAAGACACATCAAGTCCGTTAATAGCTGAGGGTTTGCTAAAAATCTTAAGTCCTTGTAGGCGTCAAAAAATGCTATCCCAAACATAGAGAAGATCACTCAAAAAATCACAAGAATTGATCTCATACTGTTCTTGGAAAATCAAGACAGGTATGAACTGTCTCGCCAGCGAGACAGGAATGAACTGTCTCGCCAGCGAGACAGGCTTTGTTGTCTCGCCAGCGAGACAGGCTTTGCTGTCTCGCCAGCGAGACAGGCTTTGCTGTCTCGCCAGCGAGACAGTGTTTACTATCTCGCTAGCGAGACAGTGTTGAAATGGTCAAAACCACCTTAAATAACTCCTACCCACGTGTCCATTAACTGCCAAGGGACGTGGAGAACATCGTGGGCGAAAATCACGTGAATAACTGCCAAAATAACGAAGTTTGAAACGTGCCCCCCCCCCGGGGGAGACAGTAAACACTGTCTCGCGGCCTAATTTTGTCGTTTTGTTGAGTTTTGCAGTTACAGACCCCTGAGGTTATAAATACCCCCCTAGGGTCATTTCTGACGGGGATGGAGCATATCTTCGAGCAATTCATAGCAGAGAGAGAGCAGACTTGAGTTCTTGGTGTGATTCCCTTGAGATTCGAGCTTTGACTTAATTTCAAGAAGAACGACTATCTTACTTTGATAAGATATCGTTTCAAATTCTTACTTCGATAAACGAAGGAAGAATCATTAAACCCCCTTCACGATCTGTGATTCGGCGGTCCACGATCTAAAGCGTTCCCGGCACAGGCAAAGTCCCACAAAAACAAGAATCGATAGACGATTTTTGTGTTATTTTCTCAAAAGTTGTAATTTTTGCTTTGTTGTGTAGAAAAGGTCTTATAAAAAGACTATTCTTTTGAATTTGTTGTAATCGACTGAAGATATAATGAATTCCTCAACAAAACCAATTTTTGACGAAAACAAACTAGCGACCACAGTGGGAGCCAGCGGCCTCGCTGCCGAGGCCGCGGTGTCGCAACCAATCAAGATCATTGTTAATGAAGAGATCGAATACGAGTTCGATCAGGCGAAGTTTGAGGAGTATTTGTCATCCTCATCTGCGAAATCTTCCTCGTCTCGCAAATATAGGAAGATTTCGTCTTCTAAGAAAACTTTCAAGTCTGTAATTCCAACAGAGGCCACAGACGAAGATTCTTGCCCGATCGTTGCTAAGGAATCTGCCTGCAATGTTTCTGCTCCAAGTGACTCCATACCAATTAAGGAGTCATTGAATCATAGCTCACCGGTGCTGACGAAGAGAGCTCGTCAGAGACAGCGCCAGCGCCGTGCTCGTCAATTGGCTAAGGCCATACAACAAACCGACGGGGTCCATTACTATGCGGACCTAGAGTCGAGGAAACAGAAAATGACTCAGTTGTCTCAACGGCAAAATAATCATATTTCTGCACAACTTACGACGGAGGAGTGGACCCTTGTCAAAAGGGCTCGCTCAACCCTTAAGGAACGAATACAAAGGCGTCAGGTGAAGGCCGCCCGTGCCCGCGCTCTTCGTCAACAAACACAAGGCATCAAGAAGGAGTTGGTGTCTGAAAAGCAACCAAAGAATCATAGAGTTTGGATTCCAAAGGCGCCGCAAACATCCGTTCCAGGCCCGTCTACTGCATCGTCAGTGAAACCCTGGGTTAGCCCAGATTTGTCTAAGTTTAAAATAACAATGGCGGATCGCCTCGGTCCTTCGGTTGACGATCGAGGCAAAACCCCAATCAAAGAACAATCAGATCCTGTAAATAAACCCTTAGTGGTTTTATATACAGGGGGTCATAAACACCCTCCTATCAGAATTACACCAATCCAAAACGAGAGAATACCAGTTCATTCTCGTTTAGGACCTATGAAGACTCAACTCCCGCAAAGGAGTGGATTTAAAAATTCAACTTTGGATCGCCTAGAGACGACGACCAGTCGTCCTGTGCACGTTAACAAAGTTCAAAAACAAAAGATAGGTTGCTCAAGTCACAATAACGATGAGCTGTACTATCAGAAAAATAATTCAAGAAAAAGGATTGTCCAAGATAACGAGTCTCAATGCGCTTGCGAGAGACTCATTAAAGTGATGCTGATAGAATACGGATGCTCTAAAAATAATTCAACAAGAGTCTCTGTATTTCAAAGATTGTCCAATGAAGCGTCAAGACCCAAAATGAGACGTTTCAACAAGAAGAAACCTGTAATTCGACAAGATGAGTTCCCTGAGGTCACTATCAACATGACCAACAAAGGAAAGCAACAGTCAGTTAACCACGACCCTGATTTCTCTCCGGGAGGGAGAGTTGAGCGGGGTCTTTCTCAGAAAATGCCGCGGTTACAAAGAAGAGCCAACCTACGTCGAGATTACAAGAGAATGCACGAGGGGTTATCTTCAGACGAAGAATTGTCAGACACTTGTTCTGCTGTCGCTTCAGACGATACCGCATCCAGTGTTGGGCAAGTCAGAGAATCATTCGCAATTACGCCGGATCAACTAGCTAATATATTACATGAAGCGTTGGCTAAACAACGCGAAGAAATTAGAGCTGAATTCAAAACCGAGATGGAGTTGACTATGCAGCAGATGCGAGATTTGCAGGTTCAGCAACACCAACCGGAATCAAGCCAAAGAGCAGAATCCAGCCGACGTAATGAAGAAGATGAGACCATCTTTGACGATCCTCCTCCAGATAAAGACAACTCCGGAGGCGGTCCGACCAAATCATCCTCTCAACCTCCACAGATCTATTTGAAGAAGAGTGAGGAAGAGGACAAGAAGATGCATGATCTTGAGAGCAAAGTCAACGCTCTGATGACGGCTCAAGAAGTGAAGAAAACGAGCATTCCCTACCCGTACCCGAGGGAGTGAGACCTGATTCCTTATCCCCAGAAATTTAATTTGATTAACTTTACTCCTTTTGATGGCAGGGGTTCACCAACTCAGCACTTGATCTATTTCAAGTCACATCTTGGCGCAATATCCGGAAATGAAGCCTTGATGGTCCGGTCATTCGTAGGAACCCTCCGCGGGCCTGCCTTCGATTGGTACCGACGCCTTAAGCCTGGGAGTATCACTAGCTGGGAGGATATGGAAGAATTATTCCTCACCAATTTCTTCGACGACGACACAGAGGTCTCTATTGGCACGTTGTTGGATGAGAAGCAGAAGGATGGGGAGTCGGTTGATGTTTTTGTCAAACGATTCCGGGACAAAGCGGTGAACTGCAGAGATCCACTCACGGAGGAATTTATTCTGCAAACATGTCACAATAATTTGTCGCTGGATGTATTAGAGGTCATGGGGGTTGTGTCCTCTAAAACTTGGAAAGAGTTGAAAGTGAGAGGTGAACAGGCTGAACGCTTTCTCAAGAGAAAGAATTTGGAGAGAGGTCTGCCACCAGCTAATAACCAAAAACAGAACTTTAATCCTCGAGGCCGAGGAAGAGGGTCCGTGGTAGCTGTCGACGCTCATCAAACATCACAACAACCGCAGCAACAACCGCAGCAATCGTCTTTCCAACTGGCGCCAAATCAGAATCAACAACATCCGAGGCAACCCAAGACTTCGGAGCCCAGATTCCCAAAGGAATACTCCTTCAAAGATGATGAAGTTCCGATCATCTTCAAATACCTGTTAGAGAATAACAAGATCAAGCTTCCGTCGGTCACAAACCAAGAAGAAGTAACGAAGATCAATGACCCGAAGTATTGTGCATATCACAGAAGGGTCCACCATCCTACTAAGGCGTGTTATGTCTTAAAGGACAAAATACAAACCTTAATCGATGTTGGCATCGTGACACCGAAGCCGAAAGAGAAGAAAGTAGGGGCGAATGCGGTGTCTATCAGCTTCAGATCAGTTCCTTTATCCTGGTTTCAAGCCGAACCGGTATCAAAGGTCAAGATGCAAACCATCAACGATGATCCTCATGGACAGCGCCAAAAGGGGCTTGTATCTCACACAACCCCCAACGACGAAATCCTTTGGTTTCATCCGGATTTGCTTGAAGATGAGCAATGGACGATATCCACGTCGAAGAAGAAAGTGAAAGGCAAAGGAAAAGAGAAAACTTGTTACGGAGCCACGGCAATTCCTGAGAAAGATGATGAAGAAATCTCAGCTTTACCACTTTCTGAGGGAGAACAGGAAGTTTTAAGAAATCTCAGCTTTACCACTTTCTGAGGGAGAACAGGAAGTTTTCGCTACAAGAGGTGGGAATGAATACCATTATAAATATCCTGAAACCTCTGACCCAAATGCTAAAACTCTTACGGAGCTGGGGGTAGTTGCAACTCTTCCTGTAGCTGTTGGAAAGCCGCAACAACCAGCTAAACAAAAAGAGAAAGAACCCCAACATAAAGAGGTCCAAGTTCCGAAGCAGTCTCGTTTCAATCGACCAATTGGACGAGACAAACCGGAAAGCTCTACACGCTCCCTACCGTTTTGACGTCATGGCCCAGTTAGCTAATATCCCAGCAAGGATCACGTTATATGAGTTATTACGCCTCTCGAAGGATACCAGAGAAACTCTACAAGAAGCATTAGCTGATTCTGAAGTATTTCTTACTCAGATCAAGCCGATCTCCGAGGAATCAGGGTCATCGATTCAACACTGTAACTTGGCAGCCACGAGATTCCCTTGCATAGCTTTTACCAAAGAAGATATGCAAGTTAAGAATTCAAAACATGATAGGCCTCTATATTTCACCGGATATATTGGCTCAAGCATTGTTAACCGGATCCAAGTTGATCCGGGTTCCGCTGTTAGCATCATGCCACTTCGGTTGATGTACCACCTCGGAATCTCCGCCAACAAGCTAGCCTCCACAGGAACCCGTTATCTACGGGTTTAACACAAGCGGGTCAAGGCCGTTGGGGAAAATCCGAGTGAAGTGTCAACTTGGAGACTTAAAGTCTGAGGTCACCTGCTATGTGATTGATGCAGAGACTTCCTATAACTTATTGTTGGGTCGCCCATGGATCCACAGTAATCTTATAGTTCCCTCCACCCTCCATCAGTGTCTAAAATATGTCGACACTAACAACGAGGTTAAGACGGTGGTCGCGGATAAGCAACCGTTTAAGGGGTTAGAAAGTGGTCGCGGATAAGCAACCGTTTAAGGGGTTAGAAAATTATTTTACTGACTCCCTTCTTTACGGTGCTAAATCCGATACTGAACCATCGGCCCATGGTACGGACAGCGGAGAAGAAGCTGATACCGAAGCTGGGCTCTATTATAGTGAAGGTCTTGTACTGAATGACATTGAACCTCTTGTAATCGATCTTGACGATGGTGATTCGTCGGATGAAAGTTGTAACTGGCAGCTTGCCGATGAAATAATAAATGGTGATTTAGAGTACTCGCGTTGTCTTGATGATGTAATGCAGGAATTATACGACGACCCTAGTCTACATATGCCACTTCGTTCGTCCTGTACGACAACGAAACACCTCTAAAGTTCATTCGGAACAACTATGATACTACCCGTAAAGACAGGGGGTGAAAAAGAAATAGTTTTTGGAAAAGGGGAACCATCCCCTATTCCAGATCTTTTCTTGAACATTAATTCGGATGAAGAAGAACCCGGGCGATATTTCTCTCGGTATAGTTCACAAGCGAATGGTTATATGACAAAGCAAGGTTATGACCTTTCGCTTGGTGAAGGTCTTTATTTTGGTCAAGGCGTCAGGGTTCCACCCCGTCCCGCCTACGTACCAAAAGGAAGACCAGATAATTATTACAGTCATAAAAGGGGTCTAGGTTATACTTCATCATCTGATGACGAATACGGCCAACAGATTATTAGCCAACTAATAAATAAGAGTGGACATTCATCTGATGCTTCAACTTGGGATTCTGACGTGAGCATTGGGGAAAGGTTCAAAACTCTCATGTCAAACATGGTAATGGTTGATCCTTCCACAACAGAAGAAGACGATCAGTTGCCCACTTGGGAAGATCCTTGGACACATTACATGAATATCCAATACGGTGATCGATTTGAGCAAAGAGAACCTCCTACAGAGGATAAAGTAGTTCAAATTAATATGGGTGACGAAGCTAACCCGAAGCCTATATTTATCAGCGGTGATCTTCCAGCGAATGAAAAAAAAGAACTAATCGCCCTCATTCGAGAATATATCGACGTATCCGCTTGGAATTACGAAGATATGCCGGGACTAGATCCAGAGGTAGCAATGCACAACCTTAATATTAAACTGGATGTTAAACCCGTCAAACAACAACAGAGACGGTTTCGTCCGCAAATTATGGAGGCAATAGAAACTGAAGTCAAGAAACTAATTGATTCGGGTTTTGTCAGAGAAGAACAACATCCTGAATGGTTGGCCAATATTGTTCCAGTTCTTAAAAAAAATGGAAAAATCAGGATCTGCATTGACTTTAGAGATCTAAACACCGCCTGTCCTAAAGACGACTTCCCCTTACCGATCACGGACGTCATCATTGACAACACTTGTGGGTTCGAGAGAATGTCATTTATGGACGGATTTTCTGGGTATAATCAGATTAAGATGCATCCAAACGATGAAAAGCATACAGCATTCAGAACACCCCTTGGTGTCTTCTGTTACACTGTTATGCCTTTTGGTTTGAAGAACGTTGGTGCTACATACCAACGTGCGATGACGAAGATATTTCAAGAACACCTTCGGAAGACCGTCGAATGCTATGTTGATAACCTGGTTGTCAAGAGCCGTGATAAAAACGATCACATTAACGATCTGAAGATGATGTTCGAACTTATGAGGACTCATCAGTTAAAGATGAACCCAACTAAGTCTTTCCTTGGAATGTACAGCGGTAAATTTCTTGGATTCATCGTCACCACAAAAGGTATTCATATCGATCCTGATAAAGTAAAGGCGATACATGAATTACAACCACCGAGAAATCTTAAAGAACTCAGGGGGTTGCAAGGTCGATTGGTATATATCCGTCGGTTTATATCAAATCTGTCTGGAAAATGTCAACAATTCTCTAAACTCGCAAAGAAAGGCGTGTCATTCGTTTGGGATGAAGCATGCCAAAAGGCATTCGAAGATATTAAGAAATATCTGGCGAATCCACCTATTCTCGTTGCACCGAAATCAGGCAGACCGTTTTTGATTTATGTCAAAGCGACGAGCCATTCGTTAAGTGCATTACTCACACAAGACGACGATAACGGTCACGAACAAGCGGTATATTATCTAAGTCGATCGAGAAAGAATGCCTCGCACTAGTATTCGCGATTCAGAAAATGCGACATTATTTAGTTGGACAGACAATTTATGTCATCTCCAACATAAACCCAATCCGAGTATTCATGACCCAACCGGCCTCCATGAATTGGCGTTTAGCTAGATGGGCTCTACTCTTGTCGCAATATGATTTATACTTCAAGCAACAAAAATCAGTTAAGGGACGAGCTATCTGCGATCTTTTGGCGGAGAACCCTACGAAAGATGCAGTGGAGCTGTACGATGATCTGCCCGATGAAACTCACGAAGTTAATGTCACCTCACATCAGAAAGTGTGGCAATTATACTTCGATGGGGCTTCCCGTGCAGCCAATGTAGCGAGCGCACCCGGATGTTCTAAAATCACCTCAGGAGTGGGGGTCGTTTTAGTTTCCCCGGAAAAGCATGTCTTGCTTAGAGCATATTCACTGACCGAACCATGCTCTAATAACGTGGCCGAATACAATGCGTTAATAATCGGGCTTAATTTTGCCAAAGAGCTGGGGGTCGAATACCTTGAAGCTTTTGGGGATTCTCAACTGGTAGTTAATCAAATACGAGGAGAGTATGAAGTCAGAAATCGAGACCTGATTCCATACCACCAGGTGGCCATCGAAATGGCAAGCTCGTTTGAAGAATTTTTCATCGAGTATGTTCCACGTCTCCAAAACGCGTATGCAGACGCATTGGCGGCGTTGTCGGTATCCTTGGCTCAACCTCCCGAAACAAAACAATTGATTACAGTGAGGACTCACCAGCTTATTGTTCTAATCTACGATTCAAATGCTAAAGAAGCATACTCAACAGGAGTTGAACCCGAAGTTCGAGATTGGCGTTTTTCCATTATCGACTACGTCCTACATGGCATACTGCCTGAAGATGTAAAAGAAAGGGAATCGATTCGTCGAAGAGCGCCGAGATTTTACTACAACACCACAGCGCAAACGTTGTATCGACGATCATACGATGGTCTTTTACTCCGATGGTCTTTTACTCCGTTGTCTATCCGGCAAAGAAGCAGAACAAGCACTCAAAGAGGCGCATGAGGGGATGTGCGGTGCACATCAACCCGATCCGAAACTCTGTGACCGACTTAGGAGAATTGGATATTATTGGCCGACTATGGTAAAGGATGCGGTTGACTACGCCCGACGATGTCAAGCGTGTCAATTACATACAAATTATATGAACATACCCCCTGAACATCTACATCCTTCGGCGACATCGTGGCCATTCGAGACATGGGGAATGGATGTCGTGGATCCGATTTTTCCGCCTTCGGTCAAAGGGGACCGTTTTATTCTAGCAATCACCGATTACTTCTTGAAATGGGCGGAAGCAGTTCCACTTCGAGAGGTGAAGACGAGTGATGTGATCAAATTTATCAAACACCATATCATATATCGATACGGTGTTCCGAGGCGAATAGTGCACGATAATGGTCCTCAGTTCATGAGCAACGCATTTATCAAGTTCTGCAGTAAATCCGGGATTAAAGACGTCTCATCGACTGCTTATAATCCTACAGCTAACGGATTGGCCGAAGCTTTTAACAAGACTATCATCAAAATTCTGGCAAAATTGGTGAAAACCAATAAACGAGATTGGGAAATACAGATTCCTTCCCTCCGTATCGCTCTCACAACGGGAATGACGACGGAAGAACATCATCAGAAACGTCTTGAGGAATTAGAGATGTTAGATGAGAAGCGCTTGGAAGCTCAACAACAGATCGAGTTTTATCAAGCTAGAATTTCCCGGGCTTTTGATAAAAAGGTCCAACAACGAAGTTTTAAAGAAGGAGACTTGGTCCTCGCCATCCGAAGACCTATGATTCTCACTTCTAAGAAGAAAGGCAAATTTGAACCTAAATGGGAAGGACCGTTTGTGATAGAGACAGTCTATTCAAACGGTGCTTATCACCTGATTACTCAGGATGGCAACAAATTGATGATGCCAATAAATGGAAAGTTCCTGAAAAAGTATTATCTATAATACGTTCAGGATAACCTATGTAAAACGGGAAGTTCCTAGAGAATCCTGTATAGGATATTTCAGGATAACCCGATATCAGTTGATTATTCTAAATGAAGACTGATCATGTGAATAATCTATTCTTAATTGTTATAAAAATGATCAAGATCTTCTTATTATTCTTGTTGAGATGAGATTTAATGATAGTTAATCTTTCCTCACAAAACCCGGTAACATGATCATGGAAGAGGAGGTTCGATGATTTGTAACCTCACACCATGAAACCCTCACCGATCAGATTGACCGATAGTCATCAGTCTGTATCAGTCGACAAATTATTTCGTGTCAAATTCTTATGTTTGAAATCAAGATTTTCCCACTGAGTAGTTTGTGCAAATCAACGAACTCGTTGTTATTTGCTCTCCGATTCTGGGTTTATCTCTACCAACAAACAAGAGACCAGGAGATAGAATATAAAATTCTTCCTCTCCGATTTTGGGTTTATCTCTACCAACAAACAAGAGACCAGGAGATAGAATATAAAATTCTTCCTCTCCGATTTTGGGTTTATCTCTACCAACAAACAAGAGACCAGGAGATAGAATATAAAATTCTTCCTCTCCGATTTTGGGTTTATCTCTACCAACAAACAAGAGACCAGGAGATAGAATATAAAATTCTTCCTCTCCGATTTTGGGTTTATCTCTACCAACAAACAAGAGACCAGGAGATAGAATATAAAATTCTTCCTCTCCGATTCTGGGTTTATCTTTACCAACAAACAAGAGACCAGGAGATAGAATATAAAATTCTTCCTCTCCGATTTTGGGTTTATCTCTACCAACAAACAAGAGACCAGGAGACAGAATATAAAATTCTTCCTCTCCGATTTTGGGTTTATCTCTACCAACAAACAAGAGACTATGAGATAGAATATAAAATTTTTCCTCTCCAATTTTAGGTTTATCTCTACCAACAAACAAGAGACTAGGAGATGTAATATGAAATTATTCCTATCCGATTCTAGGGTTTATCTCTACCAACAAACAAGAGATTGAAAGATAGAATACCCAATTCTTTCTTTATAATTTTAGGTTCATTTTCCTGCATAAGAAATATAACATATTTGCATTTCAAAAGCCATGCCATTTACGCATGGGGGATATTATCTCTATCCCTTATTAGAGATAAGCCTACATCTAACACATGTAGCCTACATATTCAACATTGTAGTTCAAAGTCTAAAAGAGTTTAATTCTTTTAGCATAACGTTATATGTGAAACGGATTCAGATAATTCACATACTAGCCCGATTCAAATGGTAGTCGGTAAAGGCATATCAAATCCGTTGATGGCTGAGAATTTGCCAAAAATTCTATAAGTATTATGGTTATTTATTCTAAACAAGAATGAGTAATCATAATAAAATTTCAATGAGCAAAGAGTTCACTATATTTACCAAAAGCGTTCAAACAAAGCTACAAAAATATATGTTCTCCAATTACAAGAGTTTATATTGATGAATCTAATCTTCAACCTGCGAAAGCTCTAATGCATAAGCCTGTTCAAGCTCAATTGTCAATTTAATTTTGAAAGCTTCTTCGTCAACACTTTGAAGCTCGACAATCTGTTGTTCCTTTTCAGCAAGTATTTTATCCTGAAGATTTAGTTGCTGTAATAGGTCTTCTTCAGCTTGAGTTACCTTCGTCAACTCAGACTCCAGAATTTCACGAGCATCCTTGGTATTTACAAGTTGCTCTTCTAAGCGAGCTATCTCCGCTTGATTCGACTCTAAGTCTCGTCGCAGGTTAACCTTGGCGTGTGTTTTCCTGCCAACACTCACCCTAAGTTGATTACTGCGGGCTCTTAGCTTTTGGAGTTCAGAGTTAGCAGATTTTTGAGAATCACGCCACGCTTGCAACTTGGAGTCCATGTGAGAAGCGATATAGGAGGGTACGCCTTTGGTGCGGAGATCCTTCAGAAGTTCAACATGTTGCTTCAAGTCGACCAAATAGGTGTTGATCGAGTCAGCTAACTCATTATATCCTTCCTCTCGAATTTCCCATATGTAATGATCAAGGGGTCTCTTAAAATTCTCAAAATACGAGCCCTTGAAGAGAATGCGATCGACCATAGCATTTAAAAAAGAGATGAAGCCTTGAAGATCAGTGCAAATGACAGCTTTATCCGGGTCCTCATCTGCCAATAAAGCCTGGATTTGATTTAATAATGCTGAGGAAGGAGCTGTGATGAGGACAAATATGTTAGTACAAAATATATGCGTGCATGCATAACGACGAGTTGAAGCATACCAAGTTTAACAGAAGAGCCTTCAGCACGATCTTGTTCACCCAATGGGGGTAGTCCGGCCTCCTGAGCAGCCAAAGTCGGTTCAGGAATAGCAGCTTTTGACGCACTAGCTACGTCAGAAGATTTTTCGATCTCAACCTCAGAGAACTTTGGGTCTAAATTGAGAGGCTCCTTGGGAGAATATTCTACAAACAAGAGAATCGCAATGAGTATGATGGAATGGTAATCAGAAATTTAAAACAAATGATGAGTAAAACTCACCAGCTCTAGGCACAACATCAGCCGACGTACCAACTTCTTCAGTTGGTCTCGCTTTTGCTACGACCGGACTAATTTGAGGGGTGACAGTGACTTCTATCATCATGGGATCCATGGGAGTAGTAGGTTGAG
>NC_033800.1:141609522-141653417 GCF_001876935.1 Asparagus officinalis | reverse complement strand
ACGTTAGATTCTGTGGCTGCACCAGGAGTTTTCCCCGATAATAAATCGGAGATATACTGATGGTCGCCTTCAGAGAGATCAAGATCGAGGTGATGCTCATTGAATTCCTCGACCTCTGTTGCATGCGTGGCCTCTTCTCCAACAGACTCTTTCATTATGGCATCTACAGAACGTGTAGAGTCATAAACAACATACAGACTTAAACGAATTTGCTCAAAAAGACGATTAACGTTACCTTTGTTGAAGAGTCAAACGAACGTGTAGAGTCATAAACAACATACAGACTTAAACGAATTTGCTCAAGAGCTCCACTACTTGTACCCGCTTCTTTTAGCTTGACTAAAAGGAGACAAAGCGCACAGGTCATTAGAGGAGGCACACGGTCCGACTCATTCATTTCTCGGATTTCTCTTCCGAGGGGAGAAAGATCAGTACCTGTGTCTATAGCCGATGGATCAATGTCAGGAGTTGGTGGAACACCAGCTGGTCCTTCTTTCAGAGCATCCTGCATTTGTTGGACAAAACTGCTCTCCTCAGTCTCCATACCTCCGGGAGAAGCAGCATCAGCTGGCATTTCTCCTTCTTCTCGACTCCCTACAGAAGTTGAGCATGAAATAAGTTTAAGCGTTAAGAAGTGTAAAAGCGATAAAAACAAATAGTTACCTTGTTCATTAGAAGAAGCACTACGACCAGACGTCTCTTCTAGAACAGGAAGATGAACGCATGGTTTAGAGATAGCTTTCTTTTGTCTCTTCGGTGGATGTGCTTCAGAACCTTCATGACGACGTTTGGTGCGTAATTCAGTTCTGGGAGGAATCTGGGTTTGAGCTTGAGTAGGAAGTTGCGACCTTTGTCGACGAGCGAGAGGCACTGTATCTTCTTCATCCTCTTCATCCCCACTATGAACCTCTACCGTCATCCGGTTGGGATAAGTCATAACGACTCTCTCCCTTCTTTTCGGAGCATTCTGTGGTTGAATAGGCGCAGCAGAAGGGCGTACAAGTCCCCTTTCAAAGAAAGAATCGGGGAGGCCAGCTGCTTCCTCAGAACTCGAATCAGTCTCACCCGTTCCTTCAGAAGTTTCAGTTTCCTTACTATCAAACTCTCCTTCACTATCGGCTAGGCGGGCCGGTTCCTTTCCCTTTCTGGAAGATTCAGCAGCATCTTTTCCTCGAGGCGACGTCGCAGCTTCACGAGTCGCTTCTGTTGCTTGTCGTGGAGCTACCTCTTCCTCTGAGTATGATATTCTCCTACGTCGGGTGACGATATTGGCGGCTATCAACCACTTGCAATACAGGAAGGTCATCCGGAGAGGCGGCGCTTCTAAAGGAAGATCAAATTCAGCATTGGTGCAGCCAGCAATACTCCAAAACCAAGCTCTTGCACCGTCGATAAGTCCACCTCGAAAACTAAGGTGACGATTCGGGTTGCCGACATACATTTGATCATAGCCGAATTGACGAGCAAATCGACATGGAAGATAGGGTTCAATGTGACAAACGTCTCTTACCCTGAACAATAGATATCCAGGTCGAATGTTCATCAACCATCGGAAACACCCGACGTCCAAGATGGTACGATTCTGCCTTGGGTCTTCAGCATCTAATAAAGTCATATTGTACGTACCGAAGAATCGAGGGAAGCAAGGGAAGAATTCCCAACACTTGTGAATTTTAAACTGCCTTGTGATGTCCGGCCATCGATGTCTGACCCATTTGCAACCCTCAAGATTCTGCAACAGAGGAAGGCTGGGATCTACCGTCTCAGGAGCTTCCATTAAATCTGGCCGGTGAAGTACTAACCAGGTCATTAGATAAGTGTAGGGCAGCTCCAGCTTCGAAACGGATAGGCTGGCGGAGGGTTTCTTTTTCTCCTGGGTAAACACGGAGATTAATTACCGTAATCCACTGTGAATAGTAGCCACCATAGCGGGAAGCAAGGATAATTTGCGACCTGTCATCGGAGGATTGATGGGGAACCACACACCTCTTCAACCATAAGGCCAAGAAGCCAGCAAGCAGGGTGGTAGGATGAATCGGGACAACAGCTTGCCACAGATAAGGGCGGAATTTAGTACCGTGCGAAAATCCGTCTTCTGAGCGAGAGGTGTAAGATTGCGCGTTTGTTTTCTCTAACAGCCGATTGATTTCACCCGAACTCAAAGGAGACAATCCGCGTACCTCTTTCGACCGGTCATCCAGGTTCTTGAACAGATAATCTGCGAATTGTTTTAAACTGATCTGGGGGGATTTCTTCCTGGCTTTGGGCTCCATCTCGGCCATGGCTATGTGATAATGGCAGGTCAATTCCCATAAAGTGTCATGGGTCACAGCTAACCGATCTTTCATCTTGTTCAGCTGACTGGTGGTTGGGAAGAACTCTTGATATGGAACATCGCCCATGGGTAAACCAGACACCTTCATCATTTCATGCAGTGGTAGTCCGAGCTCTCCATTCTTGGTAAAGAATGTATTAGTGTCCGGGTTGTAGATCTCGAACAAACGGAGGAAATGACCTACACTAATCTGCAGACCATACATAGTAGCACGGATCGGGACCGCCAACCCTAGTTCTGCTAACTCTCGCCCCCAACGGTTCAACACATATCGGGTCATCCTGTTCCACCACCATTTATCCCCAGAATAATGGACCCATCCATAACATCTAAAATTCTCTCTGGGTAATTCTTTTCATTCTGAGGTATATTGTCTTGACCTAAGACACCCGGATGAAGCCCTCGTACAGAAGTTCTTTCACTAGAACCCGGGGTAGCCTCTTTCCCAATGAAACCACAGTGAATGCGCTCGTGATTTTCAGTTAATCTCCAGAACATTTCACGGCTAACGGATAAATTCCTAAACTTTAACAGCGAATACTCCTGAGGAATCCAGGGCAGATATAAGAATGATGACCCGCTTTGGTGCAACCATTGCGCAGGCTTACAGAAAGCAATCTCTGGATCTTTTACCGAATCACCAAACAAGAAATCCGGCTTCCTTATACATTGATTCGAGTCTTGCTCTGAAATCAAGGTTGCATCTGTGATTAACCGTCGTAGAACACGATAACTACCTCGCTGGATCAACTCTCTAGCCCCTTCACTATAGTCAGATTTGAACTGGGGAGATGATTCAATTAACGGGAGCCCCTCATAATAAGAGTGGGTAGCGCTACTCTGACCCGTAACCGCATCAGCAGTAAAGACAGTAGAAGGAAATTGGACTGGTAAAGAAAACATACACATAAATTGTGTAAGAATAGTCCTAAAATTTTAGAGAAAACGGTATATCTTAATCCATAAAATATAGTCGCTACCTCATAACAGGTGTGACGATTTCTCATCTACCACATGTATAAAGGAGATATGTGTTACTATACACGGGCATTATAACGGCATATCGAAGCCTTTTAACACACGTGGGATGATGTGAAATCGCCCCTGTATGTACTGAAGTGTGTTTTGTCCAAGCAAAACAAACACTTTTAAGCGTCGATCCCCTTAAAGGAGGATACCGGCTCTTCTCGAAGGTATCTCAAAGGATACAAACGAGGATCTGCATTCAAACACAGATATATATACATAAAGTGGACAAAATACAGTGAAAGGGTGAAAGAAATGTACCCCCATGCGAAGCGGCAACAGGAGCAGCCTCTTCAGGGGACTGAGCAGTCGAACGTCCTCGGGAACCTCTGGATCGACGCGGCGACATGATGAGTGCACAAACTACATTGAAACCCAATAAGAAAATTAGGGTTTCGGACTCAGAATCAACAAGGATAACACCAAAAATATCACAATATACACCAGAAATATTACATGCAGAATCATAGTCAAAAAAAGTTGAGATTTTGAAGAAAGAGGGTGAACGAACCTTCAGAAATCCGAGTGAAATCTCCCCCAAACAACAACCTCACCCAAATCAGAAGCAAGGAGAACAAAGGGAAGTTGAAAACTTGCAAGAAATCGCCCAGAAATCGCTGGAAAAGCCGACGTGAAAAAGCCTCTGAAAAACCCTAAGTCGAGGTTTTATAACCCCGACTCGCCGAAGCGAGACAGACTTCACTGTCTCGCCGTGCGAGACAGTAAGAGCTGTCTCATATTATGAAATGGCAACGATCATTTTGATGTGCTGTTTCGACACACATGAATACTCCAATAGGTACACGAGTCTAAACTGTTTCCCTACCCTCAACAGGAAGTTTCTGGAGAATATTACTCTTGATATTCTTAAGGATAACCTGACGAACTCTCGAGAGACAAACAAGCATCAATCTGGAAATACCAGCTTCAATTCAAGATCTTAACAACAGTCGAGCTATAAACGCAGTGCCGGAGAAGTATTAGCTATTCTACAAAGAACTGAATAGACTAATGGATGAAGAGATCAAGAGCCGAAGCTATTTTACAGATTCTTCTATACGATCTACTCAACCAAGCATTGAAGGGATCGTAAGTAAAATTTATCTTATCCAAAGTATCCCATGCTCCTCTATAAAAGAATGAGTCTGGAATACTTTGGAGGGGATATCTGTAGGCGTTAAAAAATGCTAATAGGTATCCCAAACATAGAGAAGATCACTCAAAAAATCACAAGAATTGATCTCATACGCTAATAGGTATCCCAAACATAGAGAAGATCACTCAAAAAATCACAAGAATTGATCTCATACTGTTCTTAGAAAATCAAGACAGGTATGAACTGTCTCGCCAGCGAGACAGGCTTTGTTGTCTCGCCAGCGAGACAGGCTTTGCTGTCTCGCCAGCTAGACAGTGTTTACTATCTTGCCAGCGAGACAGTGTTAAAATGGTCAAAACCACCTTAAATAACTCCCACCCACGTGTCCATTAATTGCCAAGGGACGTGGAGAACATCGTGGGCGAAAATCACGTGAATAACTGCCAAAATAACGAAGTTTGAAACGTGGGAAGGCAGTTAAAATGAAAACTGCCAGGAATATTCTTTTTCCGGGACATCATTTACTGTCTCGCGGGCCGAGACAGCAAACACTGTCTCGCGGCCTAATTTCGTCGTTTTGTTGAGTTTTGCAGTTACAGACCCCTGAGGTTATAAATACCCCCCTAGGGTCATTTCTAACGGGGATGGAGCATATCTTCGAGCAATTCAGAGCAGAGAGAGAGCAGACTTGAGTTCTTGGTGTGATTCCCTTGAGATTCGAGCTTTGACTTGATTTTAAGAAGAACGACTATCTTACTTTGATAAGATATCGTTTCAAATTCTCACTTTGATAAACGAAGGAAGAATCATTAAACCCCATTCACAATCTGTGATTCGGCGGTCCACGAACTAAAGCGTTTCCGGCACAGGCAAAGTCCCACAAAAACAAGAATCGATAGACGATTTTTGTGTTATTTTCTCAAAAGTTGTAAATTTTGCTTTTTTGTGTAGAAAAGGTCTTATAAAAAGACTATTCCTTTGAATTTGTTGTAATCGACTGAAGATATAATGAATTCCTCAACAAAACCAATTTTTGACGAAAACAGTCCTGATTGTCAATCCCACATGGGTCTGACGAAGCCACACAGAATGATGAGACCCAACGAATAGCCAAACTTCATCTCGAAGTATTAAGGTTCGCCCATAAATGACAAACTTTACCTGCAACCACGAAGTGCACCCCAGAGCATCGAAGCTCGCCAAGAGGCCAAGCTAGTCATGCAAGCCAAGCTCGTCATGCAAGCTAAGTTCGTCATGCAAACTTTGCCTGCAACCACGAGATTCACCCCGAAGCATTGAAGCTAGCCAAGAGGCCAAGATCGTCGTGCAAACCAAGCTCGTCATAGCCGAGAATGTTCAAAGTATTTCAGACCTCATACAACCTAATTCAGGTCTAAAAACTTTGAAGGGGATCTTGTAGGCACTAAAATAATGCTAAAGAATAAAGCAAGGTTGAACCTCGCTACAAGCATGACGAGGCTCGTCATGATGACGAACCTCATCTCAGCCAACAAAGCCCATCATGATGATGGATGTCATTAAAGATAAAGTTCGTCAGAAATGAAGTTCTTCATTGAAGACTAAGTTTGCCAGAAAAGAAGTTCGTCATTGAAGACGAAGTTCCCTAGAAACGAAGTTCGTCATTGAAGACAAAGTTCGCCAGAAACAAAGTTCGTCATAAACAAAGTTCGTCATTGATGACGAAGTTCACCAGAAACAAAGTTTGTCATTGAAGACGAAGTTCATCATTGAAGATGAAGTTCACCCAGAGACGAAGTTCGTCATTGAAGATGAAGTTCGCCAGAAACGAAGTTCGTCATTGAAGATGAAGTTCACCATTGTCATTATTGATGAACATCACGCATAGCCGAACCTCGTCTGTCATAATTTTCAGAGACTATATTTAAGGAGGGTTAATGACCAATAACTCACTCATTTAAGGAGAGTTAATAACGACTAACTCACCCATTTAAGTGGGAGTTAATGACCACTAACTCTCTCATTATAAGGGGAGTTAAAGCCTATTAACTCACTCCATAATGATCCTAAACCTATAAATAGGTATGATCAACATGAAAGGGGAGGAGATTGAAAGGCTAGTCAAAAAGCCTATCTTTCCTCCACTCTCATGGATCTTCATAGATAATCGGCTAATCATTTGGTCTTGGAGCATTGAAGCTCATAACAAGCATGAAGAGGGTCATTACAATGACGGACTTCGTCTCAAAGAACAACACTTATCATTGGAAACAAGATTTGAAGCGCGTCAATAAAGACGAAGCTCATCAGTGAAGATGAAGCTCGTTAGATGAAGTCAGTGAAGATAAAGTTTGTCAGAAGAAGCTCGCTATACTGTAAAGTTTGCGTTGCCAGACGAACCTCGCTACATATTGAGGCTTGTCTGATCTGACGAACTTTGTCATGCAGCGAGGCTCGTCGTCCNGGCTCGTCGTCCACGGGAGAGCCAGCCATAATGGCTCCGAAGACCTAGTCAACCACGTGGGTTAAACTTCAGGAGCACGTTACATGATACGGGTGTATTTTCTCTTCAGAACTTAGCAATCCTCATGGGAGCTTAAGGATAGATAATTCTCATGATAACTTGAGAATAGAGGTGTAAAACAACACAATGGAACATAGGTTAAAGCGTGGAATGAGACGACGAATTGAAGAATCGAAACATCCAGTTTTTAGCCCGTGAGCCGACTCATACATGCACATAAGTCGACTCATCAGGTTAAGTTGACTCATGTCTGTCATGAGTCGACTCACGAAACTCAGCCGTTTTGTCAAAAGTTTCTGACCAGTCGACTCATGCCTGTCATGAGTCGACCCATGTGTCATGAGTCGACTCATATATGCACATGAGTCGACTCATCTATGGTTTCCTGGTTCATTTGAGTTTCTGTTTGCATGAATTCCTGTGGGGTTTAGGCTTGGTTATTTACCACTTTGCCATCCACGTTATTACACCTATATAAGGGATTATTTAGGGTTTCTAATCAATCAGATGTAATCAAAGAGAGATTCTAATCAAGAGAGATTAGGATTTAGAGAGTTTAGGGTTTCTAATCAATCAGATGTAATCAAAGAGAGATTCTAATCAAGAGAGATTAGGATTTAGAGAGAATTGAGAGTTTGTTTCAAAGAGAGATTCTAATCAAGAGAGATTAGGATTTAGAGAGAATTGAGAGTTTGTTCTCGATTCTAGTAAGATTATGAGAGAGGGATTGTAACCTTTTCATATCATAATCTAGAGAGGGTATTTTTCTTCGCCACCACTGAATTATCCGTGTGTTCTTGTTATTTTCTTCTTAATCACCTTTGATAATTCTGCGATCAAATGTGCTCGCACGATGACTCATATCAAGTTGGTATCAGAGCGATCAGATCCTGTGAAGGGAGCATCCTGTATATGATCCTGACTCGATCGCAATATGAAAAGTTAGGCGAGATCCTTTGTAGGCAATAAAAATTGCCTTTAAATCCTTATCAGAGAAGTTCAGAACAAAACTGCTAAAACCTCACCCGAAATAGCGAAAAAGGGGAAAACACAGATATCTCCCAAACCGTAAGGAATTTGGCAAAACGGAGGAAGCGAACCGAAGCCTTCGGCTTGGTTTGGATGGCTCCATCTCGTCGAGATAGGCGATTTTCATATATAACTCGTCCAATTCCGACTTACGGTTTGAAAGTTATGGCCTATTCTTCAATCCATGCTCAGGAGCTCGCCTGCAACTCAAATTCGCCTGCAGTCCCAAATCCGCCTGCAGACCCAAGTCTGCCTGCGCACCTGAGCTCGCCTGCAAACCCAGTTCGCCTGCAAGCTCGCCTGCAGAATCAGGCGAGCTTAACAGTTGAGGCGAGCTCATCTCTTTGAGCCAGGTTCCCAGTTTCGGCGAACCGCTCAAATCAGGCGAGCTTAACAGTTGAGGCGAGCTCATCTCTTTGAGCCAGGTTCCCAGTTTCGGCGAACCGCTCAAATCAGGCGAGCTTAACAGTTGAGGCGAGCTCATCTCTTTGAGCCAGGTTCCCAGTTTCGGCGAACCGCTCAAATCAGGCGAGCTTAACAGTTGAGGCGAGCTCATCTCTTTGAGCCAGGTTCCCAGTTTCGGCGAACCGCTCAAATCAGGCGAGCTTAACAGTTGAGGCGAGCTCATCTCTTTGAGCCAGGTTCCCAGTTTCGGCGAACCGCTCAAATCAGGCGAGCTTAACAGTTGAGGCGAGCTCATCTCTTTGAGCCAGGTTCCCAGTTTCGGCGAACCGCTCAAATCAGGCGAGCTTAACAGTTGAGGCGAGCTCATCTCTTTGAGCCAGGTTCCCAGTTTCGGCGAACCGCTCAAATCAGGCGAGCTTAACAGTTGAGGCGAGCTCATCTCTTTGAGCCAGGTTCCCAGTTTCGGCGAACCGCTCAAATCAGGCGAGCTTAACAGTTGAGGCGAGCTCATCTCTTTGAGCCAGGTTCCCAGTTTCGGCGAACCGCTCAAATCAGGCGAGCTTAACAGTTGAGGCGAGCTCATCTCTTTGAGCCAGGTTCCCAGTTTCGGCGAACCGCTCAAATCAGGCGAGCTTAACAGTTGAGGCGAGCTCATCTCTTTGAGCCAGGTTCCCAGTTTCGGCGAACCGCTCAAATCAGGCGAGCTTAACAGTTGAGGCGAGCTCATCTCTTTGAGCCAGGTTCCCAGTTTCGGCGAACCGCTCAAATCAGGCGAGCTTAACAGTTGAGGCGAGCTCATCTCTTTGAGCCAGGTTCCCAGTTTCGGCGAACCGCTCAAATCAGGCGAGCTTAACAGTTGAGGCGAGCTCATCTCTTTGAGCCAGGTTCCCAGTTTCGGCGAACCGCTCAAATCAGGCGAGCTTAACAGTTGAGGCGAGCTCATCTCTTTGAGCCAGGTTCCCAGTTTCGGCGAACCGCTCAAATCAGGCGAGCTTAACAGTTGAGGCGAGCTCATCTCTTTGAGCCAGGTTCCCAGTTTCGGCGAACCGCTCAAATCAGGCGAGCTTAACAGTTGAGGCGAGCTCATCTCTTTGAGCCAGGTTCCCAGTTTCGGCGAACCGCTCAAATCAGGCGAGCTTAACAGTTGAGGCGAGCTCATCTCTTTGAGCCAGGTTCCCAGTTTCGGCGAACCGCTCAAATCAGGCGAGCTTAACAGTTGAGGCGAGCTCATCTCTTTGAGCCAGGTTCCCAGTTTCGGCGAACCGCTCAAATCAGGCGAGCTTAACAGTTGAGGCGAGCTCATCTCTTTGAGCCAGGTTCCCAGTTTCGGCGAACCGCTCAAATCAGGCGAGCTTAACAGTTGAGGCGAGCTCATCTCTTTGAGCCAGGTTCCCAGTTTCGGCGAACCGCTCAAATCAGGCGAGCTTAACAGTTGAGGCGAGCTCATCTCTTTGAGCCAGGTTCCCAGTTTCGGCGAACCGCTCAAATCAGGCGAGCTTAACAGTTGAGGCGAGCTCATCTCTTTGAGCCAGGTTCCCAGTTTCGGCGAACCGCTCAAATCAGGCGAGCTTAACAGTTGAGGCGAGCTCATCTCTTTGAGCCAGGTTCCCAGTTTCGGCGAACCGCTCAAATCAGGCGAGCTTAACAGTTGAGGCGAGCTCATCTCTTTGAGCCAGGTTCCCAGTTTCGGCGAACCGCTCAAATCAGGCGAGCTTAACAGTTGAGGCGAGCTCATCTCTTTGAGCCAGGTTCCCAGTTTCGGCGAACCGCTCAAATCAGGCGAGCTTAACAGTTGAGGCGAGCTCATCTCTTTGAGCCAGGTTCCCAGTTTCGGCGAACCGCTCAAATCAGGCGAGCTTAACAGTTGAGGCGAGCTCATCTCTTTGAGCCAGGTTCCCAGTTTCGGCGAACCGCTCAAATCAGGCGAGCTTAACAGTTGAGGCGAGCTCATCTCTTTGAGCCAGGTTCCCAGTTTCGGCGAACCGCTCAAATCAGGCGAGCTTAACAGTTGAGGCGAGCTCATCTCTTTGAGCCAGGTTCCCAGTTTCGGCGAACCGCTCAAATCAGGCGAGCTTAACAGTTGAGGCGAGCTCATCTCTTTGAGCCAGGTTCCCAGTTTCGGCGAACCGCTCAAATCAGGCGAGCTTAACAGTTGAGGCGAGCTCATCTCTTTGAGCCAGGTTCCCAGTTTCGGCGAACCGCTCAAATCAGGCGAGCTTAACAGTTGAGGCGAGCTCATCTCTTTGAGCCAGGTTCCCAGTTTCGGCGAACCGCTCAAATCAGGCGAGCTTAACAGTTGAGGCGAGCTCATCTCTTTGAGCCAGGTTCCCAGTTTCGGCGAACCGCTCAAATCAGGCGAGCTTAACAGTTGAGGCGAGCTCATCTCTTTGAGCCAGGTTCCCAGTTTCGGCGAACCGCTCAAATCAGGCGAGCTTAACAGTTGAGGCGAGCTCATCTCTTTGAGCCAGGTTCCCAGTTTCGGCGAACCGCTCAAATCAGGCGAGCTTAACAGTTGAGGCGAGCTCATCTCTTTGAGCCAGGTTCCCAGTTTCGGCGAACCGCTCAAATCAGGCGAGCTTAACAGTTGAGGCGAGCTCATCTCTTTGAGCCAGGTTCCCAGTTTCGGCGAACCGCTCAAATCAGGCGAGCTTAACAGTTGAGGCGAGCTCATCTCTTTGAGCCAGGTTCCCAGTTTCGGCGAACCGCTCAAATCAGGCGAGCTTAACAGTTGAGGCGAGCTCATCTCTTTGAGCCAGGTTCCCAGTTTCGGCGAACCGCTCAAATCAGGCGAGCTTAACAGTTGAGGCGAGCTCATCTCTTTGAGCCAGGTTCCCAGTTTCGGCGAACCGCTCAAATCAGGCGAGCTTAACAGTTGAGGCGAGCTCATCTCTTTGAGCCAGGTTCCCAGTTTCGGCGAACCGCTCAAATCAGGCGAGCTTAACAGTTGAGGCGAGCTCATCTCTTTGAGCCAGGTTCCCAGTTTCGGCGAACCGCTCAAATCAGGCGAGCTTAACAGTTGAGGCGAGCTCATCTCTTTGAGCCAGGTTCCCAGTTTCGGCGAACCGCTCAAATCAGGCGAGCTTAACAGTTGAGGCGAGCTCATCTCTTTGAGCCAGGTTCCCAGTTTCGGCGAACCGCTCAAATCAGGCGAGCTTAACAGTTGAGGCGAGCTCATCTCTTTGAGCCAGGTTCCCAGTTTCGGCGAACCGCTCAAATCAGGCGAGCTTAACAGTTGAGGCGAGCTCATCTCTTTGAGCCAGGTTCCCAGTTTCGGCGAACCGCTCAAATCAGGCGAGCTTAACAGTTGAGGCGAGCTCATCTCTTTGAGCCAGGTTCCCAGTTTCGGCGAACCGCTCAAATCAGGCGAGCTTAACAGTTGAGGCGAGCTCATCTCTTTGAGCCAGGTTCCCAGTTTCGGCGAACCGCTCAAATCAGGCGAGCTTAACAGTTGAGGCGAGCTCATCTCTTTGAGCCAGGTTCCCAGTTTCGGCGAACCGCTCAAATCAGGCGAGCTTAACAGTTGAGGCGAGCTCATCTCTTTGAGCCAGGTTCCCAGTTTCGGCGAACCGCTCAAATCAGGCGAGCTTAACAGTTGAGGCGAGCTCATCTCTTTGAGCCAGGTTCCCAGTTTCGGCGAACCGCTCAAATCAGGCGAGCTTAACAGTTGAGGCGAGCTCATCTCTTTGAGCCAGGTTCCCAGTTTCGGCGAACCGCTCAAATCAGGCGAGCTTAACAGTTGAGGCGAGCTCATCTCTTTGAGCCAGGTTCCCAGTTTCGGCGAACCGCTCAAATCAGGCGAGCTTAACAGTTGAGGCGAGCTCATCTCTTTGAGCCAGGTTCCCAGTTTCGGCGAACCGCTCAAATCAGGCGAGCTTAACAGTTGAGGCGAGCTCATCTCTTTGAGCCAGGTTCCCAGTTTCGGCGAACCGCTCAAATCAGGCGAGCTTAACAGTTGAGGCGAGCTCATCTCTTTGAGCCAGGTTCCCAGTTTCGGCGAACCGCTCAAATCAGGCGAGCTTAACAGTTGAGGCGAGCTCATCTCTTTGAGCCAGGTTCCCAGTTTCGGCGAACCGCTCAAATCAGGCGAGCTTAACAGTTGAGGCGAGCTCATCTCTTTGAGCCAGGTTCCCAGTTTCGGCGAACCGCTCAAATCAGGCGAGCTTAACAGTTGAGGCGAGCTCATCTCTTTGAGCCAGGTTCCCAGTTTCGGCGAACCGCTCAAATCAGGCGAGCTTAACAGTTGAGGCGAGCTCATCTCTTTGAGCCAGGTTCCCAGTTTCGGCGAACCGCTCAAATCAGGCGAGCTTAACAGTTGAGGCGAGCTCATCTCTTTGAGCCAGGTTCCCAGTTTCGGCGAACCGCTCAAATCAGGCGAGCTTAACAGTTGAGGCGAGCTCATCTCTTTGAGCCAGGTTCCCAGTTTCGGCGAACCGCTCAAATCAGGCGAGCTTAACAGTTGAGGCGAGCTCATCTCTTTGAGCCAGGTTCCCAGTTTCGGCGAACCGCTCAAATCAGGCGAGCTTAACAGTTGAGGCGAGCTCATCTCTTTGAGCCAGGTTCCCAGTTTCGGCGAACCGCTCAAATCAGGCGAGCTTAACAGTTGAGGCGAGCTCATCTCTTTGAGCCAGGTTCCCAGTTTCGGCGAACCGCTCAAATCAGGCGAGCTTAACAGTTGAGGCGAGCTCATCTCTTTGAGCCAGGTTCCCAGTTTCGGCGAACCGCTCAAATCAGGCGAGCTTAACAGTTGAGGCGAGCTCATCTCTTTGAGCCAGGTTCCCAGTTTCGGCGAACCGCTCAAATCAGGCGAGCTTAACAGTTGAGGCGAGCTCATCTCTTTGAGCCAGGTTCCCAGTTTCGGCGAACCGCTCAAATCAGGCGAGCTTAACAGTTGAGGCGAGCTCATCTCTTTGAGCCAGGTTCCCAGTTTCGGCGAACCGCTCAAATCAGGCGAGCTTAACAGTTGAGGCGAGCTCATCTCTTTGAGCCAGGTTCCCAGTTTCGGCGAACCGCTCAAATCAGGCGAGCTTAACAGTTGAGGCGAGCTCATCTCTTTGAGCCAGGTTCCCAGTTTCGGCGAACCGCTCAAATCAGGCGAGCTTAACAGTTGAGGCGAGCTCATCTCTTTGAGCCAGGTTCCCAGTTTCGGCGAACCGCTCAAATCAGGCGAGCTTAACAGTTGAGGCGAGCTCATCTCTTTGAGCCAGGTTCCCAGTTTCGGCGAACCGCTCAAATCAGGCGAGCTTAACAGTTGAGGCGAGCTCATCTCTTTGAGCCAGGTTCCCAGTTTCGGCGAACCGCTCAAATCAGGCGAGCTTAACAGTTGAGGCGAGCTCATCTCTTTGAGCCAGGTTCCCAGTTTCGGCGAACCGCTCAAATCAGGCGAGCTTAACAGTTGAGGCGAGCTCATCTCTTTGAGCCAGGTTCCCAGTTTCGGCGAACCGCTCAAATCAGGCGAGCTTAACAGTTGAGGCGAGCTCATCTCTTTGAGCCAGGTTCCCAGTTTCGGCGAACCGCTCAAATCAGGCGAGCTTAACAGTTGAGGCGAGCTCATCTCTTTGAGCCAGGTTCCCAGTTTCGGCGAACCGCTCAAATCAGGCGAGCTTAACAGTTGAGGCGAGCTCATCTCTTTGAGCCAGGTTCCCAGTTTCGGCGAACCGCTCAAATCAGGCGAGCTTAACAGTTGAGGCGAGCTCATCTCTTTGAGCCAGGTTCCCAGTTTCGGCGAACCGCTCAAATCAGGCGAGCTTAACAGTTGAGGCGAGCTCATCTCTTTGAGCCAGGTTCCCAGTTTCGGCGAACCGCTCAAATCAGGCGAGCTTAACAGTTGAGGCGAGCTCATCTCTTTGAGCCAGGTTCCCAGTTTCGGCGAACCGCTCAAATCAGGCGAGCTTAACAGTTGAGGCGAGCTCATCTCTTTGAGCCAGGTTCCCAGTTTCGGCGAACCGCTCAAATCAGGCGAGCTTAACAGTTGAGGCGAGCTCATCTCTTTGAGCCAGGTTCCCAGTTTCGGCGAACCGCTCAAATCAGGCGAGCTTAACAGTTGAGGCGAGCTCATCTCTTTGAGCCAGGTTCCCAGTTTCGGCGAACCGCTCAAATCAGGCGAGCTTAACAGTTGAGGCGAGCTCATCTCTTTGAGCCAGGTTCCCAGTTTCGGCGAACCGCTCAAATCAGGCGAGCTTAACAGTTGAGGCGAGCTCATCTCTTTGAGCCAGGTTCCCAGTTTCGGCGAACCGCTCAAATCAGGCGAGCTTAACAGTTGAGGCGAGCTCATCTCTTTGAGCCAGGTTCCCAGTTTCGGCGAACCGCTCAAATCAGGCGAGCTTAACAGTTGAGGCGAGCTCATCTCTTTGAGCCAGGTTCCCAGTTTCGGCGAACCGCTCAAATCAGGCGAGCTTAACAGTTGAGGCGAGCTCATCTCTTTGAGCCAGGTTCCCAGTTTCGGCGAACCGCTCAAATCAGGCGAGCTTAACAGTTGAGGCGAGCTCATCTCTTTGAGCCAGGTTCCCAGTTTCGGCGAACCGCTCAAATCAGGCGAGCTTAACAGTTGAGGCGAGCTCATCTCTTTGAGCCAGGTTCCCAGTTTCGGCGAACCGCTCAAATCAGGCGAGCTTAACAGTTGAGGCGAGCTCATCTCTTTGAGCCAGGTTCCCAGTTTCGGCGAACCGCTCAAATCAGGCGAGCTTAACAGTTGAGGCGAGCTCATCTCTTTGAGCCAGGTTCCCAGTTTCGGCGAACCGCTCAAATCAGGCGAGCTTAACAGTTGAGGCGAGCTCATCTCTTTGAGCCAGGTTCCCAGTTTCGGCGAACCGCTCAAATCAGGCGAGCTTAACAGTTGAGGCGAGCTCATCTCTTTGAGCCAGGTTCCCAGTTTCGGCGAACCGCTCAAATCAGGCGAGCTTAACAGTTGAGGCGAGCTCATCTCTTTGAGCCAGGTTCCCAGTTTCGGCGAACCGCTCAAATCAGGCGAGCTTAACAGTTGAGGCGAGCTCATCTCTTTGAGCCAGGTTCCCAGTTTCGGCGAACCGCTCAAATCAGGCGAGCTTAACAGCTTAGGCGAGCCCCATCTCTTTGAGCCAGGTTCCCAGTTTCGGCGAACCGCTCAAATCAGGCGAGCTTAACAGCTTAGGCGAGCCCCATCTCTTTGAGCCAGGTTCCCAGTTTCGGCGAACCGCTCAAATCAGGCGAGCTTAACAGTTGAGGCGAGCTCATCTCTTTGAGCCAGGTTCCCAGTTTCGGCGAACCGCTCAAATCAGGCGAGCCTAACAGTTAGTCGAGCCCCACTTCTTGAGCCAGGTTTCCATTCGTGGCGAACCGCTCAAAACAGGCGAGCTTAACAGCTTAAGGCGAGCTCATCTCTTTGAGCCAGGTTCCCAGTTTCGGCGAACCGCTCAAATCAGGCGAGCTTAACAGTTTAGGCGAGCCCATCTCTTTGAGCCAGGTTTCCAGTTTCGGCGAACCGCTCAAATCAGGCGAGCTTAACAGTTGAGGCGAGCTCATCTCTTTGAGCCAGGTTCCCAGTTTCGGCGAACCGCTCAAATCAGGCGAGCTTAACAGTTGAGGCGAGCTCATCTCTTTGAGCCAGGTTCCCAGTTTCGGCGAACCGCTCAAATCAGGCGAGCTTAACAGTTGAGGCGAGCTCATCTCTTTGAGCCAGGTTCCCAGTTTCGGCGAACCGCTCAAATCAGGCGAGCCTAACAGTTAGTCGAGCCCCACTTCTTGAGCCAGGTTTCCATTCGTGGCGAACCGCTCAAAACAGGCGAGCTTAACAGCTTAGGCGAGCCCCATCTCTTTGAGCCAGGTTCCCAGTTTCGGCGAACCGCTCAAATCAGGCGAGCTTAACAGTTTAGGCGAGCCCATCTCTTTGAGCCAGGTTCCCAGTTTCGGCGAACCGCTCAAATCAGGCGAGCTTAACAGTTTAGGCGAGCCCATCTCTTTGAGCCAGGTTCCCAGTTTCGGCGAACCGCTCAAATCAGGCAAGTTTAACAGTTTAGGCGAGCCCCACTTCTTGAGCCAGGTTCCCGGTTATGGCGAACCGCTCAAAACAGGCGAGACTAGCAGTTCAGGTGGGCTGCATCAAACTCCCACTTGGTCAAACCTTCAGATAGTTAGGACCAAAGCCACAATCCCCCGCCAATCCTCTTCAATAGGATGGCGGGACCCCCACTGTCATGTTAACGGTCACCTCTGACAAAATCAACTTACCAATCCTCTTCAAAAGGATGGTAGGTCCTCAAAGTCGCTCCGATCGCGGCAATCCCTATCATGTTAACGATTACCTCTGATAGCCGACACCATCATTCCCGCAAATGATGTTGTCCAATCAATCGTCACACTCATACGTCCCTGAACGATTTGATTCTCCCAGCACCGTCTTTCCCATAAAAGGCGTTGTTGTTTGATAGTGGCCTACTATGCGATGTGCTGCTATTTCAGGGTTCGTCTTTGCCCCAAGAGAAGACAAATCAGGGTTCGTCTTCATCTTTGCCCTAAGATAAGCTTCCCCCCTAGACTCCAACTGGTGCATGAGTCTAAACTGCCCCCTTACACTCCAACTGGTGCATGAGTCTAAACTGCTCCTACCCTCCGACTGGTATACGAGGTTAAACTGCTCCCTTAAATCCAAACGCCTCGAAAGGCTAAGGATAGAGGAGAAATTTTAGCATTGAGCCTAAGAGAGACTCCTCGACAACTTACCATGCTAAGGGCAAGAGCATGGCTAGTCCAACTCAAACGGCAGTTGGTAAAGACAAATCAAGTCCGTTGATAGCTGAGGGTTTGCTCAAAATCCTAGAAGGCGATCATCAGCTGCGAGTGAAGAGCAGGGATCACTTTACGGGACTTCATATCCAAAGTGTTCCAGACCCCATGCGGCCTGATTCAGGTCTGAAAACTTTGGAGGGGGTTTTGTAGGCAATAAAAATTGCCTTTAAATCCTTATCAGAGAAGTTCAGAACAAAACTGCTAAAACCTCACCCGAAATAGCGAAAAAGGGGAAAACGCAGATATCTCCCAAACCGTAAGGAATTTGGCAAAACGGAGGAAGCGAATCGGCTTGGTTCGGATGGCTCCATCTCGTCGAGATAGGCGATTTTCATATATAATTCGTCCAATTCCGACTTACGGTTTGAAAGTTACGGCCTATTCTTCAATCCATGCTCAGGAGCTCGCCTGCAACTCAAATTCGCCTGCAGTCCCAAATCCGCCTGCAGACCCAAGTCTGCCTGCGCACCTGAGCTCGCCTGCAAACCCAGTTCGCCTGCTAGCTCGCCTGCAGACCCAAGTCCGCCTGCAGTCCCAAACTCACCTGCAGACCCAGTTCGCCTGCAAGCTCGCCTGCAGACCCAAGTCTGCCTGCAGTCCTAAGCTCGCCTGCAGACCCAAGCTGCAGACTCGCCAGCTCACTGTCAACTGCCCACTTGGAGTATGGGAACAGTTACATCAGTGGTCAAATTCCACAAATCAAGGGAGAGGGCACAATACTCCAGGCCCGTCAGATGGCCGTCCACAGTACGAATGAGAGGACAGGCGCCGAAACAGCCTGCACCCTTGTCCAGGTGAAGGGACGAGAGCCGCCAACGCTCGGTGGTTGGTCAGATCCACGCAAGCATCTGACAGCCGTTGTCACGCATACGAGGAGGGGCTTTCCCAGTCCTATGTAGCGTGATGCAGAGCACAGCTCTTCGAATGACCATTGACGGTACGAATGAACAGCAGGACGTCTCCGAACAACGTGTGGTCACATCCCATAATTCAAGGAGCAGTCAAGCTATCTCCCTCACCTCTATTAGTGGTCAAATCCCATGAATCAAGGGATGGCCCATGCCATCCCTTGCCTGTTAAAACCCATCTTCAGCCAGCATGAAAAAGGGGGATTGGCCATTGCATATTCTGCTGGCTAATCTCCCAAAGGTTGAACCTGGACCTTTGCCAAAGGCTCCCTCATTTGAGAACCGAAGCTCCGGCAGCAACTTCGATCGGATCGTCCAAGGGAAGCAGACTCGGCACGAGCACCGAGCGAGGCGTCCTATCGCCACCGAGGAACCCACGTTAAACAAAGAGGGCCTTCCCTCTGCTTCTGTTGTAAACATTTGATTTGTTAGTTTGTAATAAGCTTTCTTATAAATACAAACGAAACTCCTTTCTTCGGAAGAATCAAATTTTCACCCTACATCCTTATTTTATTGGAAGGGGTCCAGAAATTAAGGAAGAAGAAGATGACTGAAGGAGATAGTTCAGCGAGGCTAGATGCATTGGAGAAACAGATGGAGATAATGAGTTCGACTCTTACAAAGCTCATCGCTATCTTTCAAGAAAAAGATAAAAAGGAGGAATCTTCTTCGAAAGGCAAGAAGAAACTTATGGAGTCCGATGGAGAAGGTGAGAAATCTGATTCTGATAGGGAGGTCGAGATTGTCAAAACTGTTCCGCATCAAGAGGGTAAAAATTACTATCAGAATTTGAAAATTGATTTTAAGGTGGAGATTCCTATTTATGATGGGAGTGTCAATGTGAAGAAGCTCGATGATTGGATCGAGCGTAGAGAGATGTATTTCACTCTCTATGGATATTCATCCAATAAGAAGATTGTGTTCACAACTTTGAAGCTTTTAGGGCATGCGTTAATATGATGGAAACCCTACTGCAAGCAGGAGAAGAAGGCGGTGTCGTGGAACAAGTTTAAGAAGCTACTGAGAAAGCAGTTCTATCCAGTGAGGTTCCTTGAGGAGCGTTGGTACAAGTGGTACGGCTTGCGCCAAAGATTTAACCAGACCGTTCAAGAGTACATAGCGGAGTTCCAGCAACAGTCGATGGTTCTAAACGTCACAATGGATGAATACTCCATCTTCATGAAGTACATGGCGGGTCTGAACGAATACATCCGGAAGGAGATGAAGCTATTCACGGTCGAGTCTATTACAGAGGCAAGCGTGAAAGCTATTGCCATCGAGGGCAAGCAAAAGAAGAGCAACGAGACAAAAGGAGATGCAAAACAGACGGGAGGTGAGTCTAGTGGTTCCAAACATAAGGAGGAGAAGAAGGGTGATCTAAGGAGAGCAGAACTGATTTGTAGTCACTGCGAAAAGATATGACATATCACTGATCGATGCTGGGAGAAGTATCCCCATCTGAAGCCAAAGGGATTAAAGAAGAAATAGGAGAAAAAGGCATATGTGATAGCATAGGGTCCGAAGAAAGCTCTTAGGATGACAGAGCTCAACAGTAGCCTAAATCTTATGGCAGAAAAACAGGCCACGAAAGAGGACGAAGACCCCCTGAGAGTAGCTCTTTGTACTGAAGTTGCAAGTAAAGACCAGTTTGGTTGATGCCATTATTGATCCAGGCAGCAAAAAGAGTTTGATATCTGAGGCCTTGGTTCAGAAGCTAGGTCTGAAGACAGTCAAGCATCCGAAACCCTATCCATTGGGGTGGATTCAGAAGGAGACGGGACTAAGTATAGTTGATCAATGCACTGTCGGATTTATGCTCCATGAGTCGTATATTGACGAGGTCACGTGCGACGTTGTTCCATTGGATATTTGTTAGGTTATACTGGGCAATCCGTACTTGTGGGATAGATACGCGATCTAAGAAAGGCGAGCTCAGAAGTACACATTCACCAAGTATGGTGAAAAGTTTATATTTCGTTCGGCGTCTCTTCTGAGGGAGACAAATTTAGCGACGGTGACACAAGCGAAGAGGCTAGTGAATGCAAGTAAGAAGTTCGTCTCGCTGTGCATTAGACTTCATGACGAGCCATCGAAAAGGAGTTGCATGTTGGAGCGGAAGACGACTACGATGAAGCAAGGAACAAAGGAGTCGTTTCCAGCTGTACGTCGATATCAGGTTCCTAGCAAAGCCAGGTGTACAGAAGGGATGGAGGAGCTCACGAGTTTCCTCAGCTGAAGTTGTAACTTGAATGGACTTCAAGCTCCTAAAAAGAGGGACCCATGATACGGGTGTATCTTCTCTTGGGAACTTAGCGATCCTCATGGGATCTTGAGGATAGATAATTCTCATGGTAACTTGAGAATAGAGGTATAAAACAATACAGTGGAATACAGGTTGAAGCGTGAAACGAGACGACGAATCGAAGAATAGAAGCATCCAATTTTCAGCCTCTGAGTCGACTCATACATGCACATGAGTCGACTCATCAGGTTGAGTCGACTCATGCCTATCATAGTCGACTCACAAAACCAGCCGTTTTGTCAAAAGTTTATGACCAGTCGACTCATGCCTATCATGAGTCGACCCATGTGTCATGAGTCGACTCATATATGCACATGAGTCGACTCATCGATGGTTTCTTGGTTCGTTTGGGTTTCTGTTTGCACGAATTCCTATAGGGTTTAGGCTTGGTTATTTACCACTTTGCCATCCATGTTGTTACACCTATATAAGGGATTATTTAGGATTTCTAATCAATCAGATGTAATCAAAGAGAGATTCTAATCAAGAGAGATTAGGGTTTAGAGAGAATTGATTCTAATCAAGAGAGATTAGGGTTTAGAGAGAATTGAGAGTTTGTTCTCGATTCTAGTGAGATTGTGAGAGAGAGAGTTTGTTCTCGATTCTAGTGAGATTGTGAGAGAGGGATTGTAATCTTTTCATATCATAATCTAGAAAGGGTATTTTTTTTGTCACATATTAAATTATTCTTGTGTTTCTGTCATCTTCTTCTCAACCCATCTTTGATAATTCTGTGATCAAACGTGCTCGCACGGCGACTCATATCATTACACCTCATTAACCAATGTGGGCTAAATTGCAGGAGGTAGTTACATCCTCTACCCACAATTTTAGCACGTCAGTTACGTGCTGAAACTCTATAAATAGCCGCGAGCAGCTATAAAGAGGGGACTTTTTTTGGAGATTTTGGATGAGTTTTTGGCGATCGCATGAAGAGAGATTAGTGTCTGCATTTTCGTGATCCAATCCACCATCAGCAGCTTTTGTGATCTTGTTCTGATTGTCAACGGGAAGCAATCTCGGTCTGAGCATCGAGAGAAGCATTCTTCCGTTACCAAGAACCCACTTTTAAACAAAAGAGAAGTCAAATTAATCTTTTCTTCCTCTATAATCATGAGAGAGTGTGAGTGATTGTAAAGGATTCATACTAAGTGATCGAACTCATTTCTTAAAACAAGAAATCAATCAAACTTCGACTTTTCGACCCTACAAAGCATCCGCTGACTCCGTTGATGACTACGTTCGGATCAGTGAAAGTACGTCGATTGAGAGCCTGAAGAGGTTCGTTCGATCGATTATTGACATCTTTGGGGAGGAATACCTTTGTTCACCGACTAATGAAGATGTTGCATGCCTACTTAAGGAAGGTTCCCAATGAGGGTTTTTTAGTATGCTTGGGAGCATCGACTACATGCAATGGACATGGAAGAACTGTCCAACCGCCTGGCATGGTATGTTTATTGGGCGTTTTCATGAACCTATAATTATTTTGGATGCTGTAACTAGCAAAGATCTTTGGATATGGCATGCCTTCTTTGGACTGCTGGGGTCTCACAATAACATCAATGTTCTATATCGTTCACCGATTTTCGCACAACTTACAGAGGGAAGAGCTTCATCTTGCAACTATACTAACAATGGACATGAATACAATATAGGATACTATCTCGCTGACAGGATTTACCCATAGTGGTTCACATTAGTGAAGACTATTCTAGCACCTCGAGGAAAAAAGAATAAGTACTTTGCTCAACAACAAGAGAGAGCAAGAAAAGATGTCGAGTGATCTTATGGTGTGTTGCAAGCTCGATTTACGATTGATCGTGGACCAGCACGCTTCTGGCAACATAGTGTGCTGAAAGACATCATGACAAATTGTATCATAATACATAACACGATCGTTGAAGATGAACGAGATTGTTAATTTGACAACAACTTCGACTTTGTTGATTCGATACCAGTCGTTGAACCTTCTCATGTGCGGACGGTGCCTCTAACTGAGTTCATCCAAAATCATCATCGGATCAGGAACACGTAAACACACAAATCACTAAAGAATGATTTGATCGAGCATCTATGGCAGCTCAAGGGATCCATAGCCGAGGATTAAGTTTCTTTATGTCTAATGTAATTTCGGTGAACTTGTTCAAGTTGTTGTACTAAGTTAATTTTAATTTCAATAAAGTAGTTGTATTCATTCAATGCCAAATTTTTCAACTGCTAGTACAATCATAAATCTAATACGAGATAATATATGAAAATTAGGAAGAACCCTTAGACATCCACCTCTCCAATATCTTTGTCTGGCGCATTTCAAAGTATTATCGTTAAACTGAATTGAGTGTTGAGAGATCCATCTTCATGATATCGTCATATTGTTTCTTCTATTTTAGCTCTATTTTTTGATTGGTGGTTTGCTTCATCCACACGAAAGCCTCTCCCATGATGGACTTAGCGGACTCAGAGTTTTCTATATTTTTTCCTCTTGAGCTTTTCCGCTTTCCTCCCTTCAGGCCTTGCTATAACATCATCCGAGTCAGTGTTCAACTCGATGGGGTTGCTGGAGAGGAATTGTTTGGTGAGGAATCAGAGTTTGTGGTTCTTCTCGGCTGTGATCGAATCTTATTGTAAGTTTCAATCTGTTTGATCCACTTTTAATGATGACGCAACTCAACCCAGCAATGATCAAACACGAATGGCTTACCATAAAGAGATTGATATAATTTTTTTACTTCTGTAGTCTACACAGGAGTTAAATTTAGAATAATTAAACGTATGATACTTGAAGAGAACGGTGAATAAGACAAACATGCACAGGAGGAGCCCATAGGTGTTTATAAGTTAAATATTTACCTGGTCAATAATTCCCGTACCAGATCTTTGTCTTCCTTCAATCTGAGCAACGTTAAATATTTACCTGGTCAATAATTCCCGTACCAGATCTTTGTCTTCCTTCAATCTGAGCAACGCACTCGTAGAACTTGTTGCTGGTCAATAATTCCCGTACCAGATCTTTGTCTTCCTTCAATCTGAGCAACGCACTCGTAGAACTTGTTGACGGACAGCTGAATCGTTGACCAACGATGCATCATTTGGTTTAGTGTGTGGCTCGTTGGATCAGTGGAGTATTGGATAAAGTAGTTGTTAGCTCTGTGTCAAAACTTATCTTTGTGTTGCCCCGTACCTTGGATGGTGTCTTGGCTCGTGTTCAGCCAAACAGACACAAAAAGCTTATCCTCGTGGACAGTCTAATTTTTGAACCGCGTGTAAGCCTTCTTCTTCTTTGTGGTCGGTGTTTCTTGGGATGACACTTGTTGTGTTGCCGATCGCGAGAACTCATGGATGGAGTGACCTTCTTCTATGACGTCTGTGTAGAACGGCGGGTATAAGGCCGATCCATCACCGGTAAGGAGTTGTGAATAAAAGTTTTGGAGGGATCCATAAGATTTGTAATTTGATAGGAAAATATTTTGTTTTTTATGAGAGAGTTATGTGGAATGTTTTGTGTAGTGAATTGAGTATTTATAGAAATTTTTTTACTGTTCATGCCAATTTTTTAAATGACAACGGCTAATTTTTAGACCGTTATTTTCAAACTGAGCTCAAAGGTAGGGGTTTTTTTAATGGCTGGGAGCTCCTAAGTGCTCCACAAATTTATGGAGTGCTTGGGAGCTCTGTGGCACACCTCCCTAGGCTGCGTGCCACACCAACCCAAGGATTAGCCTTGGGAGCTTGCTGGAGCATCTGCAGCAAGCTCTCACCGCCACCTCGGCCTTAGGAGGTGGGATGAGAGCTTGTTGCATATACTCTTACATCCTAAGTATATATACAAGTACTATTCTACCTAACAAAGAGCTGGAATTTTGGATTAGAATCAAGATCTTGATTTCCAAATCTGATCCTTAAGCAATCACACTGCACACAAGAACTCTTAGTTCTTATTCACCCTACTCAAGTTCATCAGCTAACTTGATCGTTGGAGGTACAACGGGGAAACCCAACCCCATCCTCTTACGAACTTCTACTTGTGCAGATTCATATACCCTATTTAAAGAACCAAACATAAAGTCAGGGAAGAAAGTGGCCCCTTATCAATCCCCAACAAACTTATCCAAGTACGGATACAACTGACTGTGTGATCACTAGTACATCAACAGGTTTATTTTGAATTCATGAATTGAGGGTAACTATTCCATTTTCTTTTTTTTCTTTTTTTTTTTTGAGATTTTTTTTAAAGATTTTATTTGGTCTAGATTAGGGGTTGTTTTAGAAATTAGTGTTTTGATTGGAATAATTGTAGTTCCTATAATATTGATTTGTTTAGTGATAATATGTAGGACTGATTACTATAGTTGAGGTTTTCTTTAGTGATACATATTGTTCTTTTGCCTCTCCAATATTTTTCTCTCACATATATTCCTTATTTTATTAAGTTTCATAGTTTGCTCTAGTGCCCTCTACTATCAGGTATGTAAGCATCATTCTGTTTTGTATTAGTAGTGGACCACTTTTAATGATTGTTGATTAGTTATTGGAGAATCTTTTTCTACCATCTTCTCTTATTTATGTCATATTCTCTTTTTTGTCTTTTTAAATTACACTATTGTATAAAAATATTTGTTACTAATTCAATTCCAGTTTGTTAATCTATGCTAACTTATATCCATAAACTTTAGCATTGTAATTATATATCTTCTTTGATATTTGTTTGGATAGGATATATTTGGATTCTCAAAATTGAGTTCCTAAAGTTAATTTTTAAAAGTTTTTTAATTAGTATTCTGTAAAAAAATTAATTTTTTTTGTTTTATGCCTATTTGCATTATAGTATCCCAAATTTTATTTTGGATATTGGTATTGTTGTCCACATATATAATATACTATGGTTCGATAAATTGGTTATAGAATGAATTCACAGAGTGTAAATACTCATTATTGACCTTGGCTCAATACGTAACCATTTCTTTGCTCAATTTAGGATGTAATTCATGTTAGTAAGAATGCTTACTCTGGATTAGCATTAATAGAAGGAATTATTTATAATTTGCTTTCTGTTAGTGTTGTTGGATCTGGAAAAGGGTTTGGTAAGGGGCTGTTTGGTTCGTTTTTTAACTCGGTGGAAAAGTTTTACACCGCCTCCACATCAGATTTTTTGTGGCCACGTAGGATATAAGCTTTCCGTTGGGGTTTTTTTCCCATCTTTGGTTCGCTATGGTTGAAGAAGGAAAACTCGGTAAAAATCGCCGTCACATCAAATTTTTTCCTCTCCCCCAATTCCTTCCTCAACCTCGTGAAATCGACGAAAACTGCAGCCACGTCGGCTTTTTGCCATATAAACAAAAGTTCTCTCTTTTTCTCCATGCGAACCAAACACAAGAAAAATAAATACATTGATTTCCCACCATTTTTTTGTGCGAACCAAAGCGAAACAATCTATTTCTTGGAAAAATTTGGAAAACTCAAAACTTGTGTTTTTGTACATAGAAATGCATTTCCCTATATCTAGGAAATGAACCAAACAACCCCTAAACAAAAATAATTTTTTATAGAAATAATCTATGTGGTTAATTAAAGTTAGACAACATTCCATATAAGCATCAAGTTGCATTAGCCTTCCTTCAATATTTTCTCATGGATCACATTAAACCTTGAGTAAGTATATTTTTCCCATTGAAAATTGTGGTTCACGTTGAAAATTGAAGGGGATTTCCTGGAAACCCCAAAACTTAAGGGGTCTTTTTACATTTTAAAAGTTAAAGAGGGTTATTAGAGCAACACCCAAACTTAAGGAGGGGTTTTGTCGAGAAAGGAATCAAAGCATGTAACTGTTGGTTTTGTGGAAAAAAGGAATCAAAGCATGTAACCGTTGTCCATAAGGTAAGTTTTTCCATTCCTTTTTGTTATTTAGGGCTTATCAATAAAAGTTAATCAATTCTTTAAGTACAAGGGGTGTTCCTAAGCTGCTTCTGAATAGGTGGAAGAAATGCTTGTGCAACTCATACAGGTGGTATTATATTTATACAAAAAAGAAAAATAGATCTAATAAATAATATATATACTAAAGAAATATTTGCAAGAATGGCCCGACAAACTAGATTCTTTACATAGATAGTACCACCAATTCCCTATGATAATTTTTGTTTAAATGGTTTTGAGTTAATTGTAAATAAACTCTCTGTAGTATCAACCAATTGTGAATAGACTCCTTGCAGTTCTATTTGTGCAAATAGACCCCGTATGCTATTGGCCCAAATTAGAATGCATACCCTTAATGAACTTTTTCAATTCTTTTAAAGGTCAACGAATTAGCACTTGAGGAGCCTCACCAATACAACTGTAAGGGGTTTGTCTACCTCCTCAAAACCTTTTTAATGATTTCAAGAGTAAAAAAAAAAACTCAGTGTGCCTATTTGCAAGACCTATAGGGGATCTATTCGCAGTTGGGTTATACTACATGGCCCTCTGTGCAAGTAACCCGTTTAAATAATACAAACTTATGAAGCTAGATCATCGCATCTGACGAGGCACAAGCATTGTTCGTGTGGTCAACGAAGCAAGAAATAATAATTTTTATCTATGAAACTATTGGTAATTATGTTACTATCGGTAAGTTATGTGTAACTTTAACCTTAGAGAATGCCTATAAAAAACTAAGACCCCGTGGTATTTGACCGTGTGTCCCAGCTAGTTTGTTGAAACTTGAAAGGTTTAGGTTCTGAATTCTGCATTTGGAGTTTTTTTTTTTTTTCCAGTCACCAGGGAGTTAAATTTAGATCACAACATTTATTAATGGGAGAGGAATTGCATCAGCTACGACTCCAGCCAATGGATTTCTGAACTCTGGGGACCCAAAAAGCAAAACAAAAGGCAATTGCACTTTTAGTCCTGCTGATATCAATTATGGGAACAACAAACCTCCAGCATCCGCAATAAGTTCGTAGGTCAGACGTCTTGGTCAGCGCCAGAGCACGAGGGAGGGGAAAAAAAACGCCAAAAAGTACCGTGGGCTGCTGCTGGCTTCAGTTTTCTCAGATCAAACTTCCCTCTCTAATAAACACACAATGCCCTTGGCGTTGGTCTTCATCCTCTCGGTTCTCTCCCCGCAGCGCCTGAAGTCCATAGCCGCCGAACCGCCAGAGCGCGTCTGGCTCGTGACGGCACGAAGCCGGGCGGTCCCCCAGCAATGGCGGCGTTCTTCTTCGGTGGCGGCAGGGCCTCGGAGGCCGAGAGCTCGGCTGTGCCAAAGTGGGCCCTACCGTCCCGGCACTCCACCGGGGAAAAGTTGACGGGTGGTGGAGACCGACGATGCTGGGGGTGAGTGTGTCTGCGGGGTAGCAGGGAGTCGCTTCCTCGTTTTTAACAGCCCATCTTCGGAAGCCCAGGCGGGGGGTCCGGATCGGAGCAGCGTGAATGGCGTAGCAAATTTTGATGCTATAGTTTTCCTTTTCCTGTAAGAATTCCCCTTCATCAAGTATTCAGCATTTACAATGCACAAAAGAACGGATGTTCTTCCCGTATGCTAAATGTAATAAGAATTTCTACAGTTAAAGAGAAAGAGATGGATCTGATTCTGAATAGTAAAGATGATATCTGTAGATAGCGCCTCTTTACAAGTTTACGCATGGTTTGAGCTTGATGGATCATTATCAGACCTTTTCTTACACTTCATGAGTTATCAAGTGTACAACGTTATAAGAAATTACCCCAATTAAAAAGGCACGATGCATGCCTTCATCTATTTACAGACTCGATCCTCTCAGCATCAGCGTCTTTTCAAATTTTTTTCCCGCCATTTTATTTTCTCAGGAGAGTTGAGAAAACACATGCCCACCTCATTACTATCACCCAATTGATTGTCCTGAGAATCACATATCAGAGTGCAGGGTTTTGCACATTGTGAAGGTCTTCAAGAACAGGCAAACGGCCAAGAACTCTTGCAAAAATCTTGATCTTTTGTGTCCCTCATCTGAGAAACTCTGTTCCTAACATTTTGAACAATTGCAGCCCAATAATAACTTTTCTTTCGCCACAGCATCCCTTAAAGTTATCATCAGTCCTGTACCACTGTAGTTTTCTTTATGGAGATCTTCGCCATGACCTTATGCCTTTTGGGCTCATCTTAAAAGGGCTCCAGCTTTTTCGGCGTTTTGGGCTATCAGAGAACAGCCCAGACGCCAATGCCTGCTGAAACCACAGCTCAAACTCATCATCTTCAGGATTCATCTCTGCATTCAAGCTCCAAGGGTATCGAGTGGGATTGGACCTTTGCACCGTCTTCATGTTTACATGGAAGCTTGGCTTATGAGTATTAGGCTTGCATGTCATTCCCTATTTCAAAGTCACATTGGAAATAAGAAGCAGACCACACAAAAGAAATTAATTGGAAAAAAAATGTGAAAAAATATGCATGATTCATACACACATAATTTACATAAACATCTTCCGTCATAGATGTATATAATATATCCGTTGAACAATGTTACATTAAACGCTGGGCGCTTCTAGGCGTCGAACTTGGCGCCCAGCGCTTAGTCCCCTAGGCGGGTGCCTAAGCGGTTTCTGGGCGTTTTTTTTCTTTCTTCATTTAAGTGGTGGTCGATAGGGTTTTGCTGAAGGTCGAAGGAGGTAGTGGAGGTGTTCATATTTGGAGGTTAATGGAGTTTGGAGGACGTGTAAGCTACGACACATAAAATCACAATCAAGGCCTACAGGGTGCAATCCACGTAAGCAGACAATGCTCCCCTAAACTCTCGTAAAATCTAGGTGGGCAGCCTAAATACCACCTAGGCACTAGGCGCTAGTTAGGCGGCCTAGGTACCGTCTAGGCCTATGCGTACGCCTAAGCGGACTAGGCGGAGGTTTTTTAAAACAGTGCCGTTGAAAAAGGTTGTAAATGCAAATTTATAATAGTTTAAGAAGGGGAGGTCTTTCTTAGATAAATATCAGGTTTATGATCAGATTCGTATATAAAGTGCATCGACCAGGTTCATTCTCCACAAAATCTTCCAGAGAACTCATACTGCAACTTGAATAATTTAGAACATAGTTACGTAGTACAATAGCTACCACTTATCATTAATCCATTAATATAATATGATCAAAACAAAATGGTTTTTTTATGGTGCTTTTGGCAATGTCTCATAGTCCATATTATTTGTAATGATTTTCATATTCTTAAATATTCATGACATGAACTTTGGCTTGGTTAATTTGAGTTGCCCACTTTCCTCACCCAAAAAGAAAAGGTAAAACGTAAAATAAAACAGAGTATATTGCTGATATATGCAAGGACAGAAAGGCGCTGACCTGACAAATAGCCCACTCAGAAACATCAAATATTTTACTTTCTGCACAAACAAATGCTCGTGGAATTTCAACCTGAAAAGGAAAAACATAAAATTTAAACACTGAAAGGATTACTCGTTCTCACCGCGTAGAATCAAATGTTAAATACAAAAATTAAATGGACAAAAGATATTTCCATCCCCTGTTGCATAATAAAGATGAGTATAAGCTAGGGCTTTTCCCTCGCATATTAAAGATGAAGTGCAAAAATATACAACATATTCACCCTATCCAGGAAGAAAACCTCAAAGAAAAGAGGGAAAAGCCAAAAGCGCTCAATATTTCCATATGGAAATGCCCAAAATAGTCCAGAAAACAAGCCTCTATTTAACTCACTACTTTAAGTTAGTGTCTGAGGGGTAGAGATCCTCTACATCCTTGGTTGTAGAGAACCTCTACCATTCACCAATAAAATAGTTACACTTAGTGGACCCCATGAATTATATTATTTATCTAAATTATATAAAAAAGTGTTTTTAATAGTAGGACCCATTGAGATGAACCAATAGTATTAACCCATGTAACTAATTGTAGGCATTCTCTACAATCAAGATTGTAGAGAATCCAAGCTTATGTCTGAGACAATTTATAGCATCTACACTCAGTATTTCCAGGTGGAAATGCCCGAAATAGTACAGAAACCAAGCCATCATTTAAGTTAGGTCATAAGACAATTTACCCCACCCCAAAACCCAAACCCCCACCCGAAAAAAAAAAAAAAAAAAAACACGCCACCCCACCCAAACGGATTTGCACCTAGTGAAGGGAAGTTAAGTGAACATAGGATAAGTTAAGAGGAGATATAAAACTTGTTTGGGAATATAGTAAGCAGAACCAAGGGGAACTTATTTTACCCCGTTTGGGAAGTTTAGTAAAGTGAAGAGAAGGAAAGTGAATATATGTAAAATTACATAAATAACCTTACATGTTATTAAATCATTTTATTATTAGAAATTAAACAGAGGGTAAAATTGTCTCTCCGCAATTGTCTTTTTTGAGCAGTTCCCTTTGCCCTAGTTACACCCCAAATTGGGGGGGTTTTGGGGTTCACCTCCTTTACATTACCTTCTCCCCCGTTACCTATTACAAGTAACTTCCCAGACAAGGATAATGAGTCTCATACTTCCCCTACCCCTCATTACCCCCAATCCAAACAAGCTCTCAGTGTCTGAAGACAATTTAGCCCCCTCTCATTTTTTATTTTGTTTATTCATTTTTTTGTGTTTCTGTGGTTTTTCCCCAACTGAAGATGGAACTGGCCAAGCTACTGTTAGACCCCATCGGAGTGTTGGTTGGCTAGTCAGGATAAAATCAATTTACACCATGTCAACGCGACATGTCTGCACATTGGATCTGGCTTTAGGTTGGCCTTCAATCTGATACACCCTGACCCTATGAACCCCTGCTCCCCACTTTGAATCATTCACCAGTTCCACATTAAACCAAGCTACTTCTATCTGTAGCCTGCAGAACAGGGGCTTCAAATGTTATAACGGACACTGTATATACTACAATAAACTTATGCCCGCATTAAAACTAGTTACACTGTATAGACTACAACAAATTGAGTAGTTTCTAGCTTTTCCGCAGGCGCGTATGGAAGAAGTGATAATAATTAATAAATGTCAGCTACCGCCCAACATTATACGTCTAATTATACTATTGAATTATCAATTTATGATGATGTACTGTCAATGAGACACTACCATGATGTCAGTAGTTAACTAAGTTTACGTTCCATGGTATCTATAATTATGAATAACATTCGCTTTTGGATGACATCTAATCAGATACATTGCGCACGCGTGCATGTGTATAAATATACATATAATTAGCATTTTTTTTTGTTTTTGAACAAAGGCCGAGCAGCGTGTTCAATCCATAATTCCAATAAAAAATCTAAAACTTATAGCAGCTGAAAAATATTAACATAAATTAAAACAAGGCAATAAAAGTTAAATTATGCTTCAACTTTACATTACCTTCCGAGGTGATGACAAAATGTTTAAGCACCTATACTCTACCCATCCCTCTCCATCTTTAACTGGATGATACTGAGAGCAATCCTGAGATTAAATATCATATGATAAGGGTTGGCATTCCAGATACGAGGTAAAGAAGATTCTTTTTTCGACAAACAAGTCCAGAGGAGTCAGACCTGACACCATCTTGCACTGGATTTGATTTTAGTTGTACATATCCAAATGTGTGAGTTGCCACATTTTGTGCACTCTATACGCCTCGATTCCTCAGAGTGAAAATCTAATCCATCCTTTTCAAATAGTAAAAGGATGTACAAAAGAGTATGATAGAAACAAGTCAATTTAAGATCGCACAACAATTGATTATAAAATTTGGAGCACTATCTTAAACATAAATGTACAGGGATTTAAAATATATTGCATAATTATAATGGGAACTTAAAATACTATCCCATTGGTACCAATAAAGGGCATAGCAGTTTCATGGTTGCTTTCTCAACAGAGAAAAATCACAACAGAACAGGCATAAAAACAACTTAAAGTTTTGAAATTTTACAAACATCAGCATTTCAGTGTTAATTTACTGATCCAACAAGTATGTAAACAATGGAATTAAAAATATCTGATGGGTCTATTAACACATACAATTAGTGAAGAAAAGAAAAGGAATTTCGAACAGTATATGGTGTCAACAAAAGAGAACTTTCCAAATTGTCTCTGAATCCTTTCTTCCATCAAGGTCGTCTCATCTCATAATATAATTTCTGAGAAATGGCTGTTAGTGACTATTCATGGGGACTAAAAGGTAAAGCAATCAACAAAGTAAATGAGTAAATTAACTTATTCCAGGGTCATGAAATCAGAGCTCCATGAGTTCTGGTTGCTAATATTGACAAGAATAGCAGTCCCTCTGTGCAACTCCATTGCAGATACTTCCTATAGGCAGTAAAAGGAAATATCCCATCCCATTTGAACAAGTCCCACAAATTAACTCTGTCTTCAGATGCAATGTGAAACACTTATGAGAGAACAGTGCTTAGAACTGCAACATATAGGTATATTAAAGTTTGTTTACTAATTTTGTTTACTGATTATGGTATCAAGTAGCTGGCCCATACTGCGTTTGATCTTGCTGTGAAATTCATTTCCTCATCAGAATGGGCATAAGTTTTTACAAGATTATCTTTCACATGAGGGAAGTTCTTGAAGGGAAAACATCAAAAGTTGGCAATATATAAAATCATTGTCTTGGCCCAAAAGTAAGATATCACCGAAACAACAACTTATCTAAATTTGTTAACATAAGAAACTCTAGACTCCATGGTTAGCATACTCCGCTTGAAACTCAGCTATGCACTAAAGTGTAACCACAATAAAGCATAAAATAGTCGAATCATTTTAAGCTGAAAAAAGTCTGGAGACAAAGTATGCAGTTATACCTGTCGAGAGGTACCACTGGAATTTTGGAATATTCTTTTAGATTCTTCCTTCCTCAGTTGTTCATCATAATTCAACTTCTTTGTCAAATCTGAAAGGACCTAAACATTTGAATAACAGCATTTATCAGCACATGCTGAACCTTATGCAATTGTTTGCTCATAAAACACATGAAGCAGAAAATTACCTCATATGCACACTGAAGCTTTTTAAATGATTCACTTGCTAGTGGGTTTCCCATATTTTTATCAGGATGCACTAGCACAGCCTGAATACAAAATATGCAGACAATAAATAAAGATCTTATCAGAAAATAGCAGTAAACAAGAGCAGCAAAAAAGAAGCAGACCATTCTGCGGTATTCCTTTTTCAAGACCAGATGATCAATGTTTTTGCGACGAGGAAGACCCAAAGCTTCATAATGATTTGAGCTATTCATTATCCTTTTCATCTCATCCATGGAAGTTGAAGCTTCAGCTTTCACGACCTTACTAGAAGTAGCATCCTTCTGGATATTCAGAACATTTGGTGTTGGTGATGTTTTACAAGATGATTTGCTTGGGGTAACATTTTCGGCTTCACTTGTTGGGGGAGAGTATTCACAATTTCCAGGAAAGTCTTCTACAAATGGTTCTGATTCTTCCTCTTCTTTGAAAGGTATGTCTTCACTGGCACCATCACATCCTTGCAGCAACTTACTTAGAAGGTCATTTGAAATGAAAGAGAAATTTAATGAAAGAAAAACCCCAAGCAAGCCAGCACGGACATTAACAAAGTACAAAGCATATATGGTTGAGATGAGTATGACCGGCCGAGCATGATTCAAGGAAACTACATAACCTGCATTTAGTAAGGTTTAGTATTCACTGATTCAAAAAGGACATGAATTATATAAATCTGGTAAAGGTAACAAGTAACTTTATATCCACATAATCAAAATTCCAAATGACCCTGCAATAAAAAGTCCAGGAGTCGGACCCAAAAAGCGAATAGCAGCTCCAGCAGCCCCCTGAAACAAGTTTATATGTCAGATATACCAATATGAGGTAAAGCCGATGATATGCTATCTATTTTCCTTATTCCCAGTATGCAAATGCAATCATGGTCAGAACCTGTTTTATGATGTGTGCACATGCAATCTGCACATTCTCTTTTCAACATTATGAGGTAACTAAAGAGTAACATCAGAGTCTGTATATTCTCCCTATCCATGATAAACACCACTTCTTATTAATTTGGGTGTTAACTAAAGATAAGTTTAATCTATGAGTCTGATGTCGTTTACAAAGCTTTCCTTGGAGTCAGAGCTTCTATGAGTTGGAAATCACTTACAAAGGTTTCCATTGGAGTCAAAAGCTAAGACATCAAATAAATTTAGATGTAAGAATACTATTGTGTGTATGTATGCATGTGCCATGTACGTACATGTTACTACTCTCAAATTAATGGTAGTAGCTCCTGGATTGTGCCATATTAATGTTACGAGTTTTAGGAAAGCAAATATATACAAGAGGCATATCATTCTAATACTTTTACTATATACCAGCTTGCAGAAGCCAATGGAGTAGCATACATCTTTCGTCCTGATATTTTACTCAAATGATAGCAAATTTTAGCAAATATATCCAAGCCAACAATCCATAGCAATATATGTTTTATTAGGTTCAGTAGTCTGCAACCAAAAGATAAACGAATATTTATCATTGTTTCTTGCATTTCAAAAGACAAACAAAGATTTTGCCCCTTCTCAGCTATGTAAGAGCAAACTAGGAATCCATGAAGCAATGTCAGGATCTTAGCGTGTTAGGGAGCAAATTACAGAGCTCCTATATCAGACAAGCCGCATGTCATTGCTGTGGCTTGTTAGAGCAAGTCCAGCAAGCTCCCAGTTGGGAGTCCTAGTCATCAAGCTCTCAAGAGCTCTCAAGCATTTTGGTATAAAAAATTATAAAAATCCTCCTTGGGAGCATCTCCTTATTTTATGGAGCTCCAACAAGCTCCTAGTTAGGAGCTCCAACAATATCAAAAAAACCCCTCTTCTATTTTAATATTTTACCCATTACTTTTAATTATATTTAAACCTCTTGTATTTTATTTCTAACCGTTGGATACGGTCTTCGAGGGAGCGCACACGGTCTTCGAGGTAACTCGCGGTCTTCGAGGGAACGCACACGGTCTTCGAGGTAACCCACGGTCTTCGAGGGAACGCACACGGTCTTCAAGGGAACTCGCGGTCTTCGAGAGAACGCACACGGTCTTCGAGTTAAATCACGGTCTTCGAGGTAACGCACACGGTCTTCGAGGTAGCTCGCGGTCTTCGAGGTTGGGCACGAACTTCGAGGTATCGCAAACTTTGACCGTCAACCGACTGATTCCTATAAAATTCGATGCCTTCTCACCTCAACCCATCGTCTCCCAAAACAAAATGTCTAGCTCATCTAGCTCTAGCGATGATGAAATGATGAAGAGGTTCTTTCTTATGGGAGCTGCTGCCGTCGAGGAAGAAGAACAAGGGAAAGGTTCAACTTCAGTTCAACACAAAAGACGTACCGTGCTCCATCGATACCGACTGGAAGGCCACAATTGATTGTTCCAAGATTATTTTGCTGACACACCAACATATCCTCATCATTATTTTCGTCGAAGATTCAGAATGTCGCGTTCGTTATTCATTCGAATCCACGACGCTGTCGTCGAACATGACAAGTACTTCGTCCAAAAGAGAAATGGTGCTGGACAGTTAGGACTATCTAGCCTTCAAAAGATTACTGCAGCTATGCGGATGCTCGCATATGGAGCATCCGCTGACGCCGTTGACGACTACGTTCGGATCGGTAAAAGTACGTCGCTTAAGAGCGTGAAGAGGTTCGTGCGATCGATTATCAACATCTTTGGGGAGGAATACCTTCGTTCACCGACTAATGAAGACATTGCACGCCTGCTCGAGGAAGGTTCACAACGAGGTTTTCCTGGTATGCTTGGGAGCATCGACTGCATGCACTGGGTATGGAAGAACTGTCCAACCGCCTGGCAAGGTATGTATACTGGGCATTTTCATGAACCTACAATTATTTTGGAGGCCGTAGCTAGCAAAGATCTTTGGATATGGCATGCCTTCTTTGGACTGTCGGGGTCTCACAATGACCTCAATGTGCTACATCGTTCACCGGTTTTCGCACAACTTGCGGAGGGAAGAGCTTCACCGTGCAACTATACTGTTAATGGCCACGAGTACAATATGGGATACTATCTCGCCGACGGGATTTACCCAGAGTGGTCCACATTAGTGAAGACTATTCCAGCACCGCGAGGAAACAAGCATAAATACTTTGCTCAACAACAAGAGAGCGCAAGAAAAGATGTTGAGCGAGCTTTTGGCGTGTTGCAAGCTCGATTTGCGATTGTTCGTGGACCAGGACGTTTCTAGCAACCTAGTGTGCTGAAAGACATCATGACAGCTTGCATCATAATGCATAACATGATCGTTGAAGATGAACGAGATTGTCAATTGGACAACAACTTCGACTTTAATGATTCGATACCAGTCGTTGAACCTTCTCATGTGCAGACGGTGCCTCTAACTGAGTTCATCCAAAATCATCATCGGATCAGGAACACGCAAACACACAAATCACTAAAGAATGATTTGATCGAGCATCTGTGGCAGCTCAAGGGATCCATCGACGAGGATTAAGTTTCTTTATGTCTAATGTAATTTCAGCAAAGAAGTTCGAGTTGTTGTACTACGCCAATTTTCTTTTCAATGAAGTAGTTGTTTTCATTAAATGCCAAAATTTTCAACTTCAAGTAGAATCATAAATCTAATACAAGATAATTAGGAAGAACTAATTAGGATGCGATGCGAGTACAATCATAAATCTAATACAAGATAATATATGATAATTAGGAAGAATCCTTGGACATCCACCTCTCCAATATCTCTGCCTGACGCATTTCAAAGTATTGTCGTTACGCAACTCAACCCAGCAATGGTCAAACACGAATGGTTTACCATAAAGAGATTGGTATAATTCTTTTACTTCTGCAGTCTACACAAGAGTTAATTTTAGAATAATCAAACATAATTAAACATATTGAATCTGAGCAAAAATAATCAAACATAATTAAATATTTACCTGGTCAATAATTCCCGTACCAGATCTTTGTCTTCCTTCAATCTGAGCAACGCACCCGCAGAACTTGTTGACGGACAGTTGAATCGTTGACCAACGATGCATCATTTGGTTTGGCGTGCGGCTCGTTGGATCGGTGGAGTATAGGATAAAATAGTCGTTAGCTCGGTGCCAAAACTTATCTTTGTGTTGCCCCGTACCTTGGATGGCGTCTTGGCTCGTGTTCAGCCAAGCAGACACAAGAAGCTTATCCTCGTGGACAGTCCAATTTTCGGACCGCGTGTAAGCCTTCTTCTTCTTTGTGGTCGGTGTTTCTTGGGATGACACTTGTTGTGTTGCCGATTGCGAGAACTCAATAGGGTGACCTTCTTCTACGCCTTCTGTATAGAACGACGGGTATAAGGTCGATCCTTCACCGGTAAGGAGTTCTGAATAAAAGTTTTGGGAGGGATCCATGAGATTTGTAATTTGATAAGAAACTATAGAGTTTTTTATGAGAGAATTGAGAATTGAGAATTGAGAGTTGTGTGGAAATCTTTGTGGAGTGAATTGAGAATTTATAGAGGAATTTTTTACTGTTCATGCCAGTTTTTTCATCTCAACGGCAATATTTTTCACTCAACGTTCATTTTTTTTACCGTTCAATTCAACAACGGCTCTCAATACCATCTCATCCATTATCTTTTTCATCTTATCTTTATTACATTATTTCTTTTCACTCAAATAACCAGCCGAACCCAATTAAATCCCCAATCCATCGTCTTCCTCTCCGTCTCCTTCAACCCAAAATCCCAAAATCCCCAATCCCTTCGGCCACGACGACCACCTCCTCCTCTTAATGTCGCGGTCCTCTTCGGCGACGACGACCACAGGTCACGACGACCATCTCCTCTTCGGCCACAGGTCACGACGACCATCTCCTCTTCGGCCACAGGTCACGACGACCATCTCCTCTTCGGCGGTAATGGGTTATTTTGTTATTAGAGCAGGTCCAGCAAGCTCCGAACTCGGCTCTGAAGGCTGACGTGGCGATGGTTGTTGCCAATCCCCCCTCCAGCAAGCTCTGAAGCCGCTCCCAAGCATACCCTCCGTTCCTACGTGGCCATGGCTGTCTTCAGAGCTCCCAAGCGCTCCACAAATTTGTGGAGCGCTTGGGAGCTCTGAAGACAGCCATGGCCACGTAGGAACGGAGGGTATGCTTGGGAGCGGCTTCAGAGCTTGCTGGAGGGGGGATTGTCTCCGACCATCGCCACGTCAGCCTTCAGAGCTTGGATCGGAGGTTGCTGGACCTGCTCTTATAGAAGACCATAGCCAAAGGATCTTATTGGACTCTATTTTTTTTTTTTTTTTTTTGATTATTCTGAAATTTGTATTCTAAGAGAAAATCATGTCATGTCAGGGCTTTAGGCGAGTCGCAGGATACAAAGCTGGTGCTGAAACAACTAGGCAATGATAACAAATCCGCTGTTGCTAACCCCAATAAGAAGGAAGGTGAGCCTGGAAGGTACCACTGTTAGGGATAGCAAGCAGTTGAGGGCTAACTGGTTTCTGTTGGAGACACTACTCTGATGCAAGCGGTGGCAATACTGCTATTTCATCCAGTCCAGGCGGAAAGTTTGTTTCCTATTTCTGGGGATGAGGATTGATCTAAAATTATTACTATTGATCAGCTTGTGGGTCTTGTTCCTTGTGTTTGTTATAGTAACTTTTAAGAACTATCCTTTTCGTTGTTGAAGGCTACCCTGGTTTAATTTTTTTCAATTGTATTACTTGGATGATGTAGGAAGTTGCGCATTGCCTAATTCATATATGTTAGTTTGTTGCGGTTTTCGAGTTTTTGACCCTATTCTTTCTCTACAAAAAAATTAAATCCCTTTTTAGATTTATCAATCCACCACATCAACTATCAGCATGTATCAATAACTGTGTAATTAGAGACATTCTGGAAAGCAGGGTAGGTGTGTCCCCCACACTGTAGATATTATATATACGACCATTTGCAATGCTAACTTGTGGGAAGATACAGTTGACGCATGTTCAGTTAATATTGCAATCAAAAAAGCGAATTCTTTGTTCCTTTCCACTAACCACCACTATGAATACCTCTAGTGATTCTGAAATATAAAATGTCAAATAATTCCAAACAAGAAGCCTAACATGCCATTTACGGGACCTATTGAACAAACTTGAAGGACTTGAGATGTTATTGTAATTCTGGAGCTATTACCCATCTTTAAATTAGAAACCATTTGCCTTCTAATACATGGTGATTTAGATGACTAACAGTGAAAAGAGTTAAACATTCCAACATATCTTCATCAATCTCCATCACATAGAAGACCATTTACATCACAAATCAGCATGTGGAGTCATCTATCTAGAAAATGACAATCAGTTCATGCTTGACTAGCCAATCAGATAAACGAATCTGCATCTTCCTGATTTCTCCCACATTTTTATTTATATGAGTATTCTCTGTTTCCAGTGAAATTTTGAAAGATTGACCCGCTCTTTCTTATTCTGCACAAAAGAACCTTGCCTAATTCACTAATTTCTGTGAAGATGCTGAACTTTTGAATTTGACTAAATCTATCAACTCTAAGTCTAGCACAGATGATAATCGATATATATCTTGTAACACGGCAAGTAACAGTGGTTATTACCTACTCAGTAGTTTGGAGAGAATGTTATATAACTGTAAAAACATCTGCACCCTTGGTGCACCCATTAAATCTCGGCAACTTGCACCAAAATAGCCATGTGATCAGCTCCAGGTGTCTAAATCTGATCATCGTTTATATACTATATAGCTCCCTGCCTCCCTAATGTTTGCTCTGAGTATTCTGAATTTAAATTATCTGACAAAACCCTTATTCCTTCCATCAAGTAGATATTCTGTGTTATTGTGTGCATTCGTTTTCAACTTATTTATCAAGCCTTTTGCCAGATTAGAGCTATCCTAAAGTTATCAGTGTTGTTTGCACAACTTAAGCATCATATGTCCATGGTAAGCCACAGTGAAGTTAAGCTATATAAGACCATCAAACAACTAATAATCCATTTGCTAGGACTAGATCCAGCATGCGTGTCCAACATTAGATTCTTAGTGACTGTTAAAGAGGATATTTTAGTATCAAAGTGGTAACCATCCTTAAGTGACTCAAACTCTAATTGTTCCCAAAAACAGATAAAAAGTATAGTTATCAATAGGAAATTCCACAAGATCAAGTTATATGGTCACTAAAATAAAGTTACTGAAAATGTGAGTAGAAGCTTACCAGACCAAGAACTGCATACAAAAGGCGACCTGCCGACGTGAAGCTAAGAAAGCAGCTCCACATAATAACAAACAGGGTCATAGTACCCAAATTGATCAAGGACCAAAAACCCTTGACAGCACAATCTCTGCAATACAACACTAGCATCACAATAAACCTCCCCAAGCTCACACACCAACCGCTCACCATCGGCCAATGTCTTTCGACAAGAAACCCAAGCTTCTCCCTCGTGCAGCTCACCGCAACTAGAGTGCTCACAAAAGCTTGCTCTTGACACTGAACCCACTTCCATCCTTGCTTCAGCAACCCAAAATCCCCCATCAAATTTGATCACCTCAATGAATCATACTGATTTATAACAACCCAGTTCTTCTACAACTACAATTGCTGCCAAAAAATCCAAGATCGTATTGACTTCTAACTACGCACTTCTTCTGCAATCAAAATTGCTGCATTTTCCACTGCCCACGCATCAAATAATCACTTGACAGCAAAATCTGAAACTACCCACTAAAAATTTTCGCTAGAAAAGACGGTTACCAAATCAAAAGCTTCAAGTAGAAGCCAGAACTTAATCCAAACCCTAGCTCGGATTGGATGCCGACAAGATAAATTCGATGCTCTCACGAAACCCTAGACAAAACAAAGACCTTTATAATTCCACGAGAATCTGAGGAACCCTAAGCTTTATTCAGCCACTGCTCGTGAAAAAGCTAGAGAGAGAACCTAAAAGGAAAAGAGAAGACCAAAGATCTCACTGTTCTAGAGAGAGAGAGAGAGAGAGAGAGAGAGGGATAAAAATAGGGTTTTTTTTTTTACTTCATGAATTTGGGGGAATATGGAAAGTTTCGACTGAGCAGTTAAGAAACTAAAAAGTAACATGGGTTAACTTGGAAATTTAGGGAAGGGTTTCTTTTATTACAAAAAGAGTCGATTCTGGTTAATTATTGGTTTATTATTTTGGATAAGGTAGTTAGTTATTGTTACTGTGATGATACAAGAAAACAAAAGGGGTTTCTTTTTTTTTTTGGGGGTAAATGTCTCACTAATTTCCGACTTGGAAGTGGCTGGTTTGTTGTTTCCGAGATGTGACGTGCATTATAATTGCACATTTGCACGTGCCTTGTGTGCAATTTATTTTTTTGCCATAATTATCTTCTTGGGTTAATTTAGAAGAGATCCTCTTCGGTATCACTCTGAGGGGCTGTTTGGTTGTATGTTTTTACCATGTAAAAGGATGGGAAGTGTAAAAAAGTGGGCCCCAATGTCAGCTTTCATCACTTTCAATTGTTTGTTTGTAGTCGTGAAAATAGTGTAAAGTGATTTCATATGCTGATGTGGCTTGTAAAGTGATTTCATAAAAAAAAACATGATTTTAGGAGAAAGCTGACATTGAAGTCGGAAAAAAATAATAAAAAATAATTCCAACCAATATGATCATTTGAGTAGGGACCACTTTTTACACTTTCCAAACAAACAATTAAAGTTATATTTGTAAACCAACCAAACAATTTATGATTCCAATGGAATCAAAAACAAACAAAGAAAAGTATAAAAGTAAAATTGATAAGGTGGACAACAACTTTCCAAGTTGTGTCATAAATACACAACTTTACCAACAACAACCAAACAGCCCCTCAATTTCAAAGAAATTCTCTATAATTATATTTTGTTGGGAATATGATCCATGTAGTTCTACTTAGGGAACCCCCAACTTTGTTACAAGTATTCCGCCTACCCCTAAGACTTTTTCAACACTTCCAAAACCCCCAAAAGCAAAGCCATAATTCTCTAAGGGCTCGTTTGGTACGCGAGAATGAGTGAGAATGGAATGCAATTCCAACTTTTTTTTCACGCGTACCAAACACGATGTATTTTTAGATGTTAGAATTGAAATTTCCACTTCTTATCAATTCCCATTTTATGTGGGAATTGTAATTCCCAATCATTTAACAAGGAATTGATATTCTCATTTGAGTGGGAATAAAAATAATCAAATAAATTCCAATTATACCCTCCTTAAAAGATACAAATAGATATAAATTCTCATATGAAAATTATTTTTATAAAAAAATAACTTATCTTAAGCTACTAGTACAAATATATAAATAAATATAAGCATGAATATAACTTGCCCAAGTTCCAATATACAAACTTCGTTCCTAAGTAAATTTATATCACTGACCTTGCCATAGTTCCAATATATTGTGATATTATTTTTTAATAAATCTCTGATATCGTTCATTCGTTCCTAAGAAGTATATTAACGCGGATCTTGCCTTAGTTCCAATATCTATTAATAAACTAGATATACTTTGGAGTGACAAACTACTTTATCATTTTGCAATTTCAAAACTTAATATTTTGATACTTTGATGGTTGTCCAATTATTTTGCTCGTACTTTATCATTTTGCAATTTCAAAACTTAATATTTTGATACTTTGATGGTTGTCCAATTATTTTGCTCGTACTATTTTATGGATAATTTTGATACTTTGATGGTTGTCCAATTATTTTGCTCGTACTATTTTATGGATATTTTGATTAGAATTTAGATATTTCTAATAATTTGTTGAATGTGATAGTTTATGCATATAAAATTTTAAACTATAGATACTATTGTTTATATTAATTTTGACATATGGATGATAAATTACACTTTTTCCCCTTTATTTTTCCCCCTGAACATGAAATCTCAAAATCTCTTTTATCAGAAGATGTTGTGAAGAGTGCCCAATTATATGTAATATCTCTTATAAGCCATTCTTCTCTTCACTAACGCACAATGAAGTCAGTAACATTAGCTGCTCATACAAATAATAGACATGTAGCACTAGAAGTTAGAAAAGTAAAATTATAATTAAAAATAATTTCTATAAAAATTATTTTTCAATTTGCAAGCCAAAAGTCCGAAATTGTTGTCAAAACGGTGTGGCAAAATATAACTATTACATGAAAATTTATTTCTCTATGGAAAAAATATCATTTCTATAAAACTTATTTTTCTAAAAAAATAAATTATTTAGTCATTTAAAAATATTTTTATTTTTTAAAAAATTTTGTGTTTTGTTAAGGGCATTATTAGAAAACTAAATTTTATTCTCACTTGTGAACAAATGATACCAAACGTGAGAATAAGAATAAGATTGTCATTCCCGTTTTATTATCTAAACGCGTCCAAACATTAGAATGAGAATGTGCATTCAGTTCCCACATCTATTACATTTCATTCCTACATTCTTTCCATTCTCACTTGACACCATTCTCGCATACCAAACGAGGCGTAAGTCCCAAAAGTACAAAACCCAAGAGTTTAAAATATGTGAAGACCATAATACCCCCCCCCCCTCTCCCA
>NC_033800.1:141579417-141609511 GCF_001876935.1 Asparagus officinalis | reverse complement strand
ATAATTTGAAATGGGTTTGGGGGGGGGGGATTATAGTTCCCTCCAAATTTTCCAACGGCGTCGACATCGGCGATGAAACTTTCCCGGCGTTCGTTCATGAGGCGAAGAAAACTGCGATCTTGAAGATGGTGATTATGAGTTGCGATGGATTCAGCGTCGTCGTTTCGAAGAAAAAGGCGAGAACTTTGGCGACTCCCGGTGTAATTTTTCCCTTTTTTAACTTATACTTAAATATGAGTGCTATATTTTTTTGTTATTTTATATATTGTTATAATTTTTTTGAAATCGATGACTTGAGATTAAAGTAGAGTCTGTAAATTTATATATTATTGTTATTTCACTATAATAAGTTTGATGTTAAGGTTATGAGTTGGTTGTGAATGAAGGTTATGTGTTGGTTTTGAAGGTTACAAGTTGATTGTGAAGTTTACGAGTTTGTTGTCAAGGTTACGAGTTGGTTGTAAATGTTACGTGTTGGTTTGTGAACCTCGGTAAGGAGCGGTTGTGAAGGTTCGAGTTGTTTGTGAAGGTTACGCGTTGATTATGAAGGTTATGAGTTTGTTGTGAATGTTACGAGTTGTATGTGAATGTTATGAGTTGGTTGTGAACATTGGTAATGAGTTGATTGTGATTATTATTAACTAACATTCACAACCAACTCGTAATCTTCACAACCAATGTTAGGAATCTTGACCCTAAGATTAGTTTGTTTTGATGATAACAAATATTATATGTTGTGTGTATTATATGCTAATATTTATTTTGCAGTATCAAAGCTATATCAACAATTATATTCAAAGAGATACTCAAGACATAGATGAGTTCAATGTAAAATGAAGCAAAGAAGAAGATATACTTTATTGTCAAAATGTAATTTTATATTTTCTTTACTTAGAAATTTGTACAAGTCTTGATCACTCACACACATGCACACACATAGTGTTAGAACACATTAACACATGCTTAGTATGTTGGTTAACAATAGAAATCCCCTATGTTAACCATTAGAGTTTATAGATATTGAGTGAGTCTTAAAACATTTTATTTATACCCTCTTAGCAGTTCGAATCTAAAAAAACTCAAAAGATCAAAGTAATAGGTCTCTTCAAGAGCTTTCCAACAAATCTTAAATCACCTCATTCCGATGTCGGATGAGAAAGTTACAGCCAAAATACTGAAAAGAAAATTCTAGAATCTGTGAGTTTACAGTGTAGTCGACTACTATGCCTTATAGTCGACTACTAAGCAATTTTCTGACTTCACAGAGTCTGTTTAGACTCGGTGTAGTCGACTACTATGACTTGTAGTCGATTACAGATGTAATTTTTTCAGATTTTAGGTTTTGAATAAGTGACTGTTTATAGTCGTTTTGTGAACGTTAATTAGATTTAAAATTATGTCATTTTCAGATGCTATAAATAGGTTTAAACATCAGAAACAAACACCAAGTTTTGCACTTGTAAGATTCACATATTGTGTAAATTAACTCTCTAAACATTCAATTTTTCGATCTGTTTTTCCATAAAAGAGAGTTTCTGATATTGCCTTTGTTCCTATCATTCTTAGAGTTTGTTTAGGCAATATTCAGAGAGTTAAAAAGATTGATAAGCCACTCTTACACGTTCACATTCACATCCACATCAAGGCTTATAGGATTGGAATTGTACATTACTTCAAAGAAAGGTTCTCTCGGTTTATGAGAGGGGTTGATCTCTTGATCTAGAGGTCGGTTTACAATTGGCATGGTATTGTCAATTGGGTTTGTAATTTATATGATCTTGCAAATTGGTCAGGTTTGCTTTTGATTTTGTAAGGTTTTAAAAATCATAGTGGAAACTCTCAAGCGGGATTTGTTTGGAGACTGGATGTATACACCGGGGAGGTGGAACCAATATGCATGCTTGTGTTTGTGATGTTCATTTTTTGAGATTGTCATTCTTTCTTTTCAATTTATAAACTACTTTGCAAACTCACCCTCTAGTGTTTAAGTGTAAAGCTTCCGTAGATTTTTATCAGAGCGCACTCTATTCTTAAGGGTCACGATCATACACTTGGTATTGTGTATCAAATTAGATCCTACAACCAACTTTTTATCGAGGTTCACAACCAACTCGTAACATTCACAAACAACTCGTAATATTCACAACCAATACGTAACCTTCACAACCAACTCGTAACATTGACAACCAACTCGTAACCTTCACAACCAACTCGTAACATTGACAACCAACTCGTAACCTTCACAACCAACTCCTAACATTGACAACCAACTTGTAACCTTCACAACCAACCCGTAAACGTCACAACCAACTCGTAACCTTCAAAACCAACACGTAACATTCATTCACAACCAACTCGTGACCTTAACAGCAAACTCATTACAATGAAATAACAACAACATATAAATTTACAGACTCTACTTTAATCTCAAGTCATCAATTTCAAAAAAAAAATTCAACAATATGTAAAATAGCAAAAAATATAGCACTCAGATTCAAGTACAAGTTTAAAAAGGAAAAAATTACACAGGGAGTCGTCGGAGTTCCCGCCTTTTTCTTCGGAACGGCGACGTTGAATCCATTGCAACTCGTCATCACCGTCTTCAAGATCGCAGTTTTCTTCGCCTCATGAACGAACGCCGGGAAAGTTTCATTGCCGATGTTGACGCCGTTGGAAAAATTTAAAGGGAACTAGAATTTTCTATTTTATTATTCAAGCGACTCAAAATAATCCACTACTGACGCGAACAGTGTGTATTTTCTATCCTACTTCATTGGGTGCTAAACTAGAAGGGTGGTGCTATAGGGACCCAAAAACATGGGACCCTACATGAAACAGGTGAGGTGTCGGCTCCCTGTCCCATGATGCACTATTCATGAATAGTGCATCATGGGACAGGGAGCCGACATCTCACATGTCCCATGTAGGGTCCCATGTTTTTGGGTTCTAAGGCATTTTTCCAAACTAGAAATAATAAATTTATGTGATTCTTCACCTTCATGAATTTTAGAATGCATATATTACAATGAACGGCATGGATCATTAATATTGATGGTCAACATGTATTTTCACAAGTGTGTGTAAGTGAGTTTATTACCACATGTGTATTGTAATCCTACCCGTTAAAGATAATATAATTATATAAATAAATTATTAATAGAAAATAACATAATATTCGTACTAGATTCTCAGATCAATATGTTTAAGGTAAATTCGAAGGAAGTAAACAAGTAGGAGGACAAGTTGGCAATCAAAATGATTTTGAGAGTATACTTTAAAAAAACCCATAAATATGTCCTTAGCATATAAAAGCATTTTTAACATATTAACTAAACTCGCGATAAAAAAAAATATTAACTAAACTATATTGACTGTTTTCATATCTAAGTCAATTATGGTGTTAATTGCGAGGACTGAGGACCCGTTTGGATAATGAAAATATTAGAAGTAAGAAGTATGTTATAGAAGTAACTTTCAAAGCTATGAAGTAGGAAGTAGTGGAAATAGCATTTTTTTGTTTGTTTCATATATTTTTAGAAGTAATGGAAGTAGAACTTCTTCTTCTTCATTTATTTTTTTTTGTTTAGATAACATTTGGAAATATTATTAAGAAGTAATTTTATCAATGAAAAGTTGTTAGAAGTAACTAATAAAGGAAATATTAATAAAAAATTTATTTATGTCATAATTAATATGCATTTCAACTACTTCCGAGCTACTTCTGAGTATTGAGGATTAGAAAAATATTTTGAAAGTAAGGATGACACGTAGGCGTCACATAAGCATTTAGGGAAGTATTGGAAGTAAGTTTTTCAGAGAACCAAACACGTTTTTTTGCTTGGAAGTAGCAGAAGTAGCCTCTACTTTTTTTACTTCAGCTACTTCACAATTACTTTCGTGCAAACAAACAGACCCGGGGGAAAACGAAACTATTGTTAAAGAGAAGCGAGCAAATTGTTTGATGTGAAGGTTACATTTATAGTTTAGAGAAATAAAAGCTTATATCAAGGATCCCATTACTATAATTTTGCTAGATGATGTGGGAATTAAAATTAGACAAGTGTTGGATTATAATAACTCCACCCAGATGGGTGGGGTCATTAAAATTAGTTGCACCAACCTTTGATTGGACGCTAATAAGTTCATCACGGAGACCGCGTCAATTGCGTCTGTGTTAACATTTAGAAAATTTTAAAATATATTCTCTATTATCTTCTTCCTTTGGTTATACACTGAACATTTTTTTTTTATATTTTAATATGACCCATCAAATATCTTGAACCATCTAAAGAATTCTCTGTTTCACTTTGTTCTGGTCAACATATGACAGTCAAGGACTATAATTAACATGAGCGTTTTGAGGAAAGAATAATCTCCTTTTATATATAGTATATATATTTGTGGAGGTTATTTGGTTGATTTTCCAAAAAAGAGAAAATTTGATTTATTATAGAAAGAAAATCAAATCCCACATGTTTGTGGGTCTCAACTTGTGCTTTACAAACTATTTCTAAGAAGAAAAAAAAAATCTAAAATGGGTTTCTAGAAAAGCCCTTGTGATCGTTGCTCCTTTCACCTCTACTTGTGGGGCCCCGGCTCATGTGATATCATCTATTTTCTCATTGTCTTGTCGCAAACAAAACATAAAAACGAAATAGAAGTAACATTTGTTAGTACAAAACCTTTATTTATATTGTCTTAAGTAATTGGTAGCAAAAACCTTTATTAGTACAAAACTTTATACAACTATGGAGCCTATATGAAATTTACCCAAAAAGATGAAAGATGCACGCTACACTAGTCTTAGCTTCAAATATACGCCAAATATAAAATAAAATAAAAAAAGAGGAGGTAATCTACGATGCAGCCCAAAAAAGTTGGTCCTTTCCAACTCCAACTCCAACTCAACTCCAACTCCAACCAAACTCCACCGCTTTGTCTCATCTCCTCTCATGTGACCTTATTTTATTCATACAATATTCGTAAGCTTTGGACCGAGACGAAGCAATCAAGCAAGCAAAAGGAGCAAGGACAAAAAAAAAAAGAGAGCACAACATGATGTTTGCGGTGGGCTAATTATAAAAAGAACAAAAAATTCAGAGTGCTGTTTCCTTCGTTCATAAAAATCACAGATTAAAAAGTGATGCCCTCTCATCAATGCCCACCGTCCATAAGCTTTGATGGATCACAGAAAGAAACAAGTACCAGACAATTTTTAGCACCAAGTATATATCAACCAGAAACAAACTCTTAATTTGATTTCTAACAGTGCATCTGAACAATGCTCGGATTATTTGCTCCCATAACTTAAAAATAAGATTTCAATATGAAAAATTGTTCATCCTCATGTTGAGCAATGTGAATTGAGCCACACAATTTTGCAGAATAATGCGCTCTACCTGCAAGAAATCAGGTAACCACACAATCAAAGGGGAATATTTCCCACCACACCAAAAATATCTAGTAAACCTCAACATGCCATTGCTTGTTCTTCTTCAGCTGCAAGAGCTTCTCATCCCAATTCTCTCCTCTCTGCTCTGCTACCTTCTTCAGGGTTTTTTGAATCCCAGGCATCATCCCCTTCAACCCACAGAAGTAAATGTGAGCGCCTTCGTCTAAAAGCTTGAAAACTTCATCGCTGTACTCCTCGATCTTGTCTTGAACATACATCTTGCCTCCGGTCCTGTTCTTCTGTTCTCTGCTCAGGGCTTTATCATACCTAAAGAAATTTTCCATCTGACACTCAGTAACGGAAAAAATGGGTATGAAGTGACTAGAGGGCTATCAAGAGAGAAGGCATTGTTAAGGCCCACGTTGCTTGTCAAGCAATATCGGAAAGACCTGCTATTTCTTGGTAGCATATTTCGTGGAAGTTCCTAGAGAGGACCCTCGATATAAAACCATATATGGACATAGGGGATGAATACATTTGGCCTAGCATGAATCTTGATGCACACGTAATTATCAACTGCTAGTTTACTCATATTGTCTACCAGGGACTGCACATAGCTACCTCATTAGTGAACAGTTTGACTGCACTGGTAGCTTATAGTAATGCGTACATCAAGATTTCTACTAAGCCAAGTGTCTTCACCCTTATACCTCTATATGATTTTATAGAGGTCCCTATAGGAATTTCTTTTTCCATTATGCTAAATGAGGTGACACTTTATATCCAGTACACTCTTCCATAAATTTAATGTAATTTCGTCTACAAAAGGAAATTTTTGGGTACCTGAAATTGTCAGGAAAATTTTGAAGATAGCTAGCAAACTCTTCGTCATAAAGAAGGCTATCAGAATTTGCGACACCAAGGAAGAGCCATGCAAGGCCATTGAACTTGTAGGTTGGACCTGATTCCATGAACATACGCCTGAGGTAGCCACGGAAGGGAGCAATTCCAGTACCTGTAGCAATCATTATATGCGTGGCCTTGGGATCTTCTTCAGGTAATAGCATAACTTTGCCGGCTGGACCTGCAATAAGATATGCATTTTTATTATTAAGAGAATGTTTAGAGAAAATTACATAATTGCAATTTTATTCATAACCAGTAATTTTAGTGAAAACATGATTCTTAGCCAATGATGACATGCACATAGAAATATAATCAGCCAACATGAGCATTTCTCAAGAACCAACAGCTTAATATAAAGCACTTTATGGATTTGAATGACAAAGAAATAATTCAAATTCTGTTAACATTATCCTCTCCCCAAAGCTCACAAGGTTTTTAAGCTCATCAACTTCATATTGGCCTCAAGTTGGAAAACCCAAAGCCTATATCGCAATAGTGAGCATACAAGATTCCTAGGTCATTTTCCTGTTTCTTTGCATCTTCCGCAATAGTGAGCATACAAGATCCTCTAGGCAATGTTTACTTACCCAGTGATGTTTCAGTTAGTATGATGATCAGTGAAAACATGCTAAGTGCACTGAATTTGCACTGAATTTTTCTTTTAATACTTCCAGGGGACAAGCTCAAGCATTAAGAAAGATGGACTACGAATTCCGATTATTATCTCTTTAGAATTATTATCACTTCAAAGTATTCATCATACTGTTCTAGAGATAATTCTTTATAGCATACCTGTGATCTTAATCTTGTCACCTGGTTTTGAGTTGCAAAGAAAATTACTACATACACCATTCTTTGAGGGATCCTCCTTTCCAGTCTCCGGGTCATAATAAACAGCACGACGGACACATAAACTAGCTGTCTTGCCATCAAAGGCATCTCCATATCTAGTTGAAGCAATAGAATACAGGCGGACATTGTGAGGAGCTCCTGGCTTCTTGGGGTTTTCGCCCTGCATAATAAACAAGAAAGAGAAAGAGTGAAAGACATAACATTAAACAGGATCCTGAGGCTTGCGTTGTCAGAAAGAAACATCCAGCGTATCTGAAAAGTAATGATTCAGAAATATCCGATGTATGGACATTACCACTCTCCATATCTTGGTAGGTCATTTAGAAAACTAAGCTGCTAGCTCATACCCAACAACCTTATATATATCGTGCATGTACAAGTAAAGGGGATGTAAAGTGATATTGTAAACAACACCCCACAACAACCACATTATTACCAGGTTTCCATCTAGATTGACGCATGGATTTTCTTTCGACAAAGGTCACTGACACAGCAGGCCTTGCACAGACAGACGCACACATACACAAGCGTCACATATACATACACACACAACTAAAACTACAAGATTATTGTTGGAAAAAAAAATACAGGATCATTTTAAGATTCATGCGTCAAATTAATAAACAGATGTTAAAAGATCTGTGCGATGAATAAGAAATTTAAGCAAAATTTAGCAATTTCTAGATTATAAGAATGGACCACCAGAATGCATATGTGCCCAAATTTGAAATGGTTGCTAGACATGATTGATTCGAATCAAGATTGACCAGAAAAAGAATTTTTGGGGCTCTCACAAGTATATAGCATATGGTAGAGTTGATACAGTAGACATGTACGTATGAACCTAAACGGACACATGCTTCTTGAAACAAATAAAGTGCTGTAATAATAATATTGCAAGAAACTTATGGATTCATGCAAGAATATTAGGGTGAAAGTAGCCGGTACTTATGGCCTTAGACTTCATCACATGAAGGAAAGGCATGCATAGTAATACGATTGTTGAAGCTGGTCGAGCTCGCAACTAATTACAGTTACAATCAAGTATCGTCCGAGTAGAACTGTAAGGGTGTTTATGGAAACTTCATACTAATCCGGTTAAGGCCTTAACCGGGTTAGGATTGAACCAAATTTTTTTTTTTTTTTTTAACTGTAATTTTTTATTTTTGTCAAAACATATTTTAAGCTCTTATCCAAGTTAATGACCTTATCCAAGTTAGTAAGTGAATTGCCAAACAAGTGCTAATTCTTCTTGGGGGGTCTAAATTACATCAAGTCTAAATGAGAAATCTATGTTTTTATTTCACAAGGGTCCAAGTGATGAATGAATAATGAAAGGACTTGTACAAGTAGAAAGTGTAAAGAAAAGTAATAACATGAGAAATCCGTGTTAGAAAAGAAACCAATGGAAGGGATTCAGTCTACCAGCGAGAAACACGCAGAAAGTCTTGCATCAGTTGACAATGGAACATATTAGACAAATAGGAGGAAAGTAAATTAGATTATAAACTAAAGCCAGGATACAGAAAAAATATATACTATTATACAAGTGTGTAGGATGTTAATAACATTTTCTTTTGAAAATGCCCTCCAAAACACATACATTATCCATAAAGGACATGCATACATACATAAAACACACACATATACAAACATCATATAGTACATAAACACACATGTATTGCACCATCATTATTGTAATAAGTACAAGAACAGAAGAACTGATATTTAACATTAAGTATAATGTTATTAATCTTATTATATTTATTTTTTTATAAAGTAAGATAAATAGTTTAATCTTTAGAAACACAAAATAAATCACTACAAGTTATCAAAACTCAATGGAGTTGTCATCAAATGCTAAAAATAAAATTTTTATTTTCAACCAATTAATATGTAAAGACCTACAATTCTGACTCCTTTAATTTTGGCCCTTCAATAATTTCATATTCATATTGGCTGCTAAAAACACTAATGGTTCCAAATTTTTTATTCCTCACGCCCAGGATTACGGCCCAGATCGTTAGAAAAGAATCCATAAAAAACAAATTTTCATTTTTTCTTATCTTATAATTGTTTCCGATTCGCCAATTCTTATCGTTTTCGAAAGGAACGAAAAAATCAACAAAAAAGATATGAAAACAAATTAAATTAATTAATTAAGTAAATCAAATAATGATGTGTTGGATTGGCACAACATAAATAAGAAATTTAGATGCAAAAAATAAAATAAAGAAAAGATAGAGAAAAAAATGTCGGGCTTATTCAATCAATAAAGATACAATAAGCAAGGTTTGTCCTTTGTTTGTTGGTGGATTCCCACAACAAGAAAAAAGATAAATAAATAAGTATGAATAGACCGAATGAGGTGCTGACTATAAAAACACTTCTATTTGGAAATAAAAATGGAAATTTCCGTTGAATTTATGCCATAATCTCTTTGATCCCTATATTGATGTGCCAGAATAGAGAATACATAGAGATTTTGTAAGGAAGTAGGATAGTTTTTTTGAATAAAGAAAGGGGGTGGGAAAGCTGCTTTCATGCGGTCTAAGTTCTGAATGGCGTTTCCAACAAACTTTATATCGAGTAATATCCATAATAGAAATAAAGCTGGCTAAATATCATGATGATACTTGGTTATTTCAATTGCATAACCAAGGCTATGCAAAGTGTTTTCACTGCAAACTTTCCTCTTTTCTTCATGTCTGATAGTCTAGGTGAGAGAGAAACCTTAAATAATAATTCACGATGACCTACACTGGCCCTTCTCACATGAGAAAATAACCTAACAATATTTCCCTTGGAGTTATACACAAAGAACGCATGTACACCATACTAGTTTTAAAAAAAAATACTTACAGGAGGAATTACACCATAGCTCTGCCCTTCCCAATAGGGGACATTGCCTCCATGATCAATTACAATATGGCATGTCTCTCCAGGAGCTTTTGGTCCAACAAGCCTCTCAACTGAAACAATAGTTGCTGTGTAGGGATCCTTAGGCTTGTACAAGTTGATAGGTGGTTCTTTAGCATCTTCCAATTCTATTGGCTTGACTGCAACTTTGCTTCTGCTGGCTTGTTGTACAGACATGCATAATACCTTGCTCTGGTATTTTGATTGCACATTCCTACTTTTCAAATCTGAATATGTGACTGCTGCCCATAAATTATTCTTCAAGCTTAGATTATTCTGGACCTAGAGGACAGCAACAGGTTAGCAATGCTCTAAGAATTATCTCTGCACTTTTAACGAAAATTAGGAAAAAAGAGTTTCTAGCTCTAATGCAGGTCCACAAGGGTAACACAGTGAAAAATCCCCTCATAGTATCCACTACAAACCCAAAAAATCTGCATCATATAAAGGACCACATCTATGAAAATAGAAAAATTAATACAGGTATACATCATAACGAGTCAATACTATTACTATTACTATCTTCTGTCTCATGCACCATTAAAAAAAGCGGCAGATTTCACTGCCTATAGCCGGTTTGGATGGCAGTAACGGCCACTATCCACTAGGCTATAGCAAATAGCTGCTGAATTTAGTGGAATTTGCTCATAATAGAGGCAAATAGCGTGATTTAGTGCTTAATAGAGCCTAATAGCCCTATTAAGCGCCATTAACTTTTAAATGGCGTGCATTTTTTGTATCTGAACCCGATCCTTAAAAATAATTCCTTGCATCCCCCCCCCCCCCCCTCGCCCCCCTCCCTCTCTCCGATTCCAACCAAAATACAAAGGAAAAGAAAAACAACTAGCATCGCGATTCCCGCCTCTTCCACTTCCTCTTTCCGCAGTCCACCCACAGGTGACCCTACTCTTCCTCAATCTCGGCTACAGCCAAATACAACACCTCAAACCCCTCCTTCACCTCAACCCCTACCTCTCCCTCTCCAACTACTCCACTTTCATCAACCTCAAAATTTAGCTTAACTCCTCTCATTCCGCTGCCGCACCTACCCCTCCCTCTCGACTGCCTCTCAAGCTTCTCTGCTACCTCCACCAATTTGAAGCTCACTGAGTTCCTCTTTGAACTTCAAAGCTCCACCAGTCCTCTTCATTTTTATGTCAAGTTTCAAATAGTTAATACTTATTTATGTTGCTACTAATCAATATTTTCTACTGTTGAGAATGTTTCTCTCAGAAGAATTTGAAAGTTGAAAGAATGAGGCAAATAACAGTCTTTTGTATAAACATTTACGTCATAGTGCTTTGTTAATATTACGCGATTTTTACACGTAAATTTCATGCTTAGGATCTCAATAAATCATCAAATATGTAGTTGTAGAATTTTTAGATTTTTCTTTATTTTTTCTTATTTTTTTAAAATATTTACACATATTTAAACTAGACCATTTTTTTAACTTTGCGTTTTTTGCCACTTTTTTGCCGCTAATCTATCCACTTTCCACATATTGGTCTCAAGGTTGATTTGCTTCAATGATCATATTTATCAGTAGACTTCGATATCAATGTACACCAAGCAAATTTGTGACTAAGATAACAAGTTTGTGTAATCAGCACATTTGTCAACAATCTATCCATAATGATTTCCTATTATCCTTATATACCTAATTTTTTATTTCCACACGATTATTTGACACTAACATTAGCTTTTTCAAGAAAACAAGAAAACACTAAAACATTTTCACCAACTTAAGCAATATACATTCCGTCATATTTGTCAACATATTGGCAGTGTTCTTTTCACGTATACTTGTTCAACAACTCTCCCACAGTCCTATTACACCATGAACAACTAATAACTCCAACAGCATTTGCAGTCCTTATATTACATACTAGTAGAAATTTTCTTGAATGGCTTTTCCTCACTCCACTTTAAGATATTGCTTCCAGTTCCACACTGGATAAAATTCACTATTAAAGTTCACACTTTTTATCACTCAAACTCAACGTAGAAGCTTATCAAACATCAATGGAAGAGTTAGTAATCTAAAGGCCCGAGTTAACCCACTAAAATTATTTCACTAAAATTAGAAAAGAAACTGTTGTGCAGGCTAACTAAGGGCTTTGAGTCGACTTGCTTAGGATTAAAACACCTATTTATTAGGAATCATTTAGATATAAATATAACTACAGAAGGGCTCAGCATATTGTTATTTTTTCTTATTCTCTTTGCTCATTTTCATAAGTTGGTTTGCAATGAATCAAGTGATTGACTTGCATTTGTATACATATTTGTAAGTCCATAATCAATGAACCAAACAAATATTTCGCATTATTTACGAACAGATGCATTAGTATCATTTTTACCTAATTCATAGTGCAATTTATGTTATGGTATGTCTATGCCTATACATTATCCTACGTTAGCAGCATGCAGTAGGGGGATGGAATTATAAGGTTCATTGTTTTCAGTTGCAGTACACCTGGGTTGTTTTGATATTGTGCACAACTGCATATCTTCGCGTATACATGTACAAATACTCTCTCTCTCTTATGTTATGGTATGTCTATGCGTACACATTTTGCTACTTTAGCAGCATACAGTAGGGGGATGGGGTTATAACTTATAAAGTTCATTGTTTTTAGTGGGTTGTTTTGATATTATGCACAATTGCACATATTTGCATATACATGTACAAATTCTCCCTCCCTCCCTCCCTCCCTCATTCACACACATGCGCGCACGCAAGAAATTAAAAAATTAGATAACTCTTTTTATTGTTGGAATTTACTTGGATTGTGTAGAAGAAGATTATCAGTAAGATTGGATGTAGGAATTAAAAACATTGATTTTTAAACATGTTAATACACGAAGCCATTTCTAAAGAAGCTAGCAAAAATTGAGACAATGAGAAGATTAGCAAAAAAAATTAACAAATAAAGGTCAAAGGAGCTATAGGTAGGTTCTTCACTTTCACTTCATATATTCACTAATAATAAATGTTTAGACTTATTCCAAAAAATTCCAATCTATATTCAATAAATTTGAGCCCTGTTTTTTCTGTCCTCTGATATTCAAATAAAATACATATCTTTGATTGCTATTGTTTCCTTCCAATGAGAATATGTTTGTGTGGCCAGTTCATGATGCATTTGCCAACTCAGATCGCAAATTCAGCATGAATGGGATCACGCGATCCAGGTTGTGGATCCATAGGGTAGACAAATTACGTAATACTACTAAAGATGAACCCATGAGAAATCCGCATGGTAAATATCGACAGCCCCGTGGCAGTAATTACAACTTTTCTGAATGCAAAAAGTGGCAACTAATAAGCCCTTGGCGAGATGACTTTTATAAAATTTTAGATGAAAATATAGGAAAGCCAAAGCATGATATATGGAATATCACAGCTTAGTGCATTATTTGGACAGGAGGGGGGGAATGTCTACAATAAAACTCTACGGAAATAATTCCTCCAACTCGATCCTAAATTGCTGAAAATCCTGTTTTCACGACATAGGAAACCTGTAAATTTGCAAATTTCAGAAAAAAAGAGCGAAAATTTCTTAAATCAGAAGAAGAACTGTCAGCTTCTTTATACTAAGCTTCACTTCGCTCCTCCAAATTCCCCTCAATACCGCACATTCATTAGTTAGCCAGTGTAATTTTAGATTTCATGATATCTAATGTCAATAAAAAAGTTCAAAACTTATTCTTCTCACAAGCACAAACTTCACTTTTATACGCTAAAACAGAAGTTTTACAGCAAAAGAGAAGCGATTTCGCAGTTACAGTATCATACCTTCACTCGTGACCTCCCAAGAGACGAGTCGCCTCCAATCGGAACACTGACCGAAGTCTGCAAAAAAAATCCCCATTCCCACCGTTACAACGAACGAAACCAATCAAAGAACAAGGATCGGTTAACGAATCTTCACTCACCTGAGCCGCGAACGCGTGCGCCATCGCGAATCTCGAAGAAAGACTAGGGTTTCCCTCTCTCTCTCTCTCTCTCTCTCTCTCTCTCGATCTCAGACTCAAAACTGGGGTTTTCAACTTATAGAGATCGAGAGAGGGGAGTGAACTGATCCCTTCGAGCAGAGGAAGGGACGATGCCCTTTCCGTGACTCGTTCAGATTTGCTCTCTATGATGTTGTTTCCTTTGATTTATAAAAGGCCTCACGATTTATTTAGCTCGTAAAAATGCCCTCTTGCGCTCTCTTAATAACTTTTTCTAATCACGACTCAAAACGTTCAATGTATCGGGACGAGTGGCATCTGGTAGATCGGATCTTCGCCCGAACCCGAACGAGCGCCCGCTTCGTTATCGGGTTTTGTGTGGAATGCATAAGGTGGGGCTGTTTGGTTGGTTTCTTTTGCCCTTGATTCCCTGTCAAAACTGTCAGTTTTGACAGCTTTCTTACCAAAACGTTCTTTTTAGGGGTGTTTTGGCAAGAAAGCTGTCAAAACTGACAGCAAGCTTTTGACAGGAAATCAGGGACAAAAGAAGCAAAATAAACAGCCCCTTATAAGTTAATGTTGGCTTATAACGAGCCAACGAGGTGTTTATGATTGTTAGTTTTTCAAAAAGGGAGGTACACCAGTTTTTTTTTTTAATATGAGATTTATAAGTTAACTTATTTGATATTTTATTAAACAGATAGATATAAAAAAACTAGTTTGACAAAAAACAAAGGCTCCCCCAAACACCACCATTGAGCTAAGGGTGGGATTTTTACGGGCAGGATGCTACAAGTTGACCTCATAAGGAGGGAGTATAGAATTGATTTCACACAATAGGATGATCTGTACTATTTACGAGTGGAAACATAGGAACGGCTCTTTTGTACGAATCGTAACCTCAGCGGATTTTCAACAAAATGAAAAGGTATTACATTCATGTCTTCTTCAGTATTGGTCCCTAATATCTTTAATATTTTGAAATTAGTCCATGAAACTATTGAAATTGCCATCAAGGCCCTCAAATTATTACGCCTTGCTTCTAGCGCTCTTAACTAAAGAGGTTAATTTAGAATAACTTATAAGAATTTGAGAACCTAATAGCAATTTCAATGATTGAAAGACCGGTATTGACTTTTGAGACTATGAATAAGAATCGAGAGACCTAATAACGATCCTAATAATTTAAGAGACTAATTTCAAAATATGAAAGATCTAAGGGCTAGTATTGAAAACTAGTATTGACTTTATGCATCAGGTGACATACTATTAATATACGTCACAGATATTCACAACTAGGCGCCCATCAAAGGCACGAGTGAGAGACGTGTCCAACGTGATCCTGGAGTCTCAATTATTCAATAATTTCTTTTTATTTATTATTTATATATACCGTTTCTTGTTTGTAGTGAACTAAAAGTTCAATTTAACTTTGAATTTTTCAGTTAAAAAATAAATAATGATAAACAAAGTACGAATATAGATCTAGCATGTGCCTGGTCCGACTCAGATCAAACAATTGAGTAGCAGACGAAAGGAGCCAAAACACGCATCGCGTTGAGCTAAAACGAGACAAAAATTACGTGAGCCTTGTGCTAAAATAAAAGACCATTCCGTCAAAACTCTCCGCTTCATGCTTGTACCGTTCGTGGAGGGCAAAGAGGGTTAGTTTGGAAATTTCATTACCTATAAGAGGTGGAATAGAATAACCGGGTTGAAGCGTAATGATCATACGTCTATATTGCATGATATGTCCCATAAAATATCATATTCTTCTACCCTTTCTACGGAGTCGATGACTATCCATAGCTATTACCTTGACACCAGATAAGAGTTCGACCCAATGTTTTACTTCTTTCATAGTTGACCCTGATTCGACATTAAAAGTATTAAAAGTATATTGATTGTTACCCAATGGCCATATTTGGTTCCATTCATAAACCCATTTTCTTCACTATGAGTTCTAGTATCGATAAGAATTCTCGTTCTTAGTATTCATTTATTATGATATAGGGCAAACAAGGTTAGTTTTGCAAGTTCTACCTCCAAATGAGGCTTCACTGTTTCGGAATCTATATGAGCGTGTTTAGCAACTTTAGATTCTAATCCATAGTGTTTGGTAAATTTAGTCAATTATAATTATTTCTATTAGTAAAGTATTTGGCAAACGGGTAAACTATAATTCATCATTATTGTCAAATTGGCCAGAAAAGACGTGACTCATAATCCATAAAAAAGAATGTCACTATAAATTTTGTGAAATGATGAAGGATCTATATGTTTTTTTCTTGATCAAACATTATGGCTTATAATTCACCAAAGGATCTATATGTCTTTTTCTTGATCAAACATTATGGCTTATAATTCACCAAAGGATCTATATGTCTTTTTCTTGATCAAACATTATGGCTTATAATTCACCAAAAAATAAACAAGAGTACCGTAACTTATTTTTTGATAGATTATATGCTAAAATAAATCACTTGCCAAACATTTCAAAGTGGCTTATGAGCCACAAAAGTGGTTTATAAATCTATCTTGCAATGTATACTATTTAGATTGTTCGCCAAATTTAAGAGCGCACAAAGACGGGCACATTCAAGGAATCAAGAACACCAAATAACCAGAGATACCAACAATCAAACAGACAGCCAAAAAAATCCTGGTAATACAAGTAGGGCAGACATCCTTACTTGAAAAGAGAAAAAAACAATTCACTAATTAAGAAACTCAACAATTTACTAATTAAGAGTACCCAAAAATGATATTATTTATCTAAATTATATTAAAAACTTTTAATTGTGGGACATAATAGGATAAACCAATAAGCATTGACCAATGTATATATCCATGAGTTTTCTCTACAATCAAGAATATAAAGAATCTGGATCCATACAAATGGATTCTCATCCTCTCCAATTAGATGATAATTAGTCTCTAATTCTCCAACCATTATCATACATTTTGAATTAAAAGAATGAGAATAGACGACAAAATAAAATCTCTATGGTCTTGAAAAACACTATTTTTTGAAAACTACTGTTCTTTAGAAACTACTATCACAGTAGTGAAATCATATATGGCACAAATCTCATACATTGAATTCAGAGTGTAAGACAACGATTGGAGGAATTGGAGACCCTCCCATCACCACCAAATTTGAGAAGATCTAAATCCCATGTCAACATTTTTCTATACTACAGAAATAGAAATTGAGATGTCGAGAACAAAAAATCTCCCATCTCATTCATGTTTCGCTAAACCACTTCAAAGCTCTCTCCCAAATCCGAATGTAAAAGTAGCAGCAACTGCTAAAGATATAACATCAATTACTGGAGAGGCAGCTCGAGATCAGGCCTTTGATCCACTATCGATGTTTTCGAACCATCAGGAAAGGCATCAGGATATGTCGCTAAGAGTTTTCCCTTGGCACTCCTGCAACACAACTCACCAAGACATAATGATGTTAACTCGTTGAAGTCAGCGACAAAAAACACTTAAACCTCGATTGTTAAATTAAATCGCAACAAGAGTTCAGTTTGTTCTTGCTAAAGTCATTCAAATTAAAATGAAAAGAGGAACAAAGTCAAGGTAACAGGGTAGCAAAACAGATACTAACAAGAGGCAGTAATGGTGATGTGATGATGGTTGAGTGATTGATCATGAGGCAAGTGGAGCTAATTTTTTTTAATTTGAACTTCCTTGTAAACAAGAGAAGTATACAATTACATGTACAATCATCAACATTGTCATCTATGCTCTTATTGTCCTTCTAAAAAATTGAAGGACTACAAAGCATAGAAAAAATAAAAGCTCCAATGAGAGAATCAACCAAGTTTCTACAACTGTTCACCGAACTAATGTTTTATTTAATTGTTTAAAATCCTTGCCAAGGAAATATTAGAGAATGAGGGCCTCGACACAATATCTTGGAGGGCAATTGGCACGAAAATACAGATTTAACCATACAACAAAATGGATGATAATCTTAATGTTCTGATTCTAAAGCTTAAAATAATTGTATATACTTCACAGGACAGCACAACTTGCACCAATTAATCTGAATCTATTATACAAATTATAACCTTCAGGCATACCTCAACTTTGTGAAGATGTGATCTAAATCAGACTTGATAGATTTCAAGAGCCGTGTATTCCTTGAGAAATCACCAGAAACATCAGCAAAACATCTTTCTGAGTAATCATTAAAATGTGACAGAACTGCATTGCTATCTTGTAGCCTTCCCAATCTGCATTTAGAACATCAACTGCAAAGCATAAATATTTAACTAAAGCTACATCCAAGAACAAGATCATTAATGTGGAAATGAAAATGTATTCATAATGAATATCAGCAGAAAATCGGGTAATGGGGATAAGCCTCACAACTTTAACTGAGATATGGAAGTAGAAAATACCTTTCATCAACTACAATCAGAAATCTCTAGAGAAGACAGAATTACATTACAGGCTAATACAATTTTCTGTGGCAAAGTGCAAAAGGGATCCTTTTTCAGTAGGTAGCCAAAAAGCAAAGGGGTAATAACCTGGCACCTAAAATATTTATCTAGACAAAAATGCAAAGTTGGATAAACAATGCCATCAACGCAACTGACAGGAAAAGCTTCACATTGCAAGCAGAAAAAATCTGCTGCAGAAGAGCAGCCACATAGCACAAATGACTTTTTCCCCTTTTCGAATTCACTGTGACCAAAACTACTTTTAGCACTGAGAAAAACGAAAATAACTTCAGCCAAATTTAGGGGTGATCTGGTTCATTTGGAAACTCGCTACTTATCACAAACTCCTCTATACTTGACAAGACTATCATCCTAAAAACATATGGTTTTAAATTCTACTGATAATAATAAGTATATGTATGTAATCAATGCAATAAATGACCAAAACATAACAGTAGCTATGTTAATGGTAACGAATTTCTACAGAGATAACAGCCCAACGCCACTAGATGGCATAACTTGAATGTATAACTTGTAGAGAGAGCCTCGTGGCAGAAGTTGTCGTCACCCTCTCTCTAGGGTTTTAAAAACCCTAGATCTGAGTCCATTCCGTTTTCTCTCTAAAAACGCGTAACGCTTCTCTCCTCCTCCTTCGTGATGGAGCTCTATCGGGCAGATCTGACAGTTGCTTCCGGTTTTCTACGGCTGGTTTCTACCTTCTTCGTGCGGCACGGCCCTTCCTGTCTCGCTCCGACAGTTTGCGGCGAATTTATTTGACGAGCTTTGAGTTTCGACCCCAACCCTCCTGACAACCCTCGGGGTTTCCCATCGGTAATTCTCGCCGGCAAGGCTTCGGTGGGTCTCCATCGGTGATTTCCAGTGCATCCTCGACAGTTCACACCAGTTTTCTGGCATTGTTTTTCTCCGTCTTTGCTCATTCAAATTTCGTTTTCCTCTCGACTCACTCGAACGGCATCGCCGTTTCATACTTAGTAACAGTATCGCCGTTTCAAGACCGTCTCTCGATCTCATATTAACGGCATCGCCGTTTCATATTTAGTAACGGTATCGCCGTTTCATATTTAGTAACGGTATCGCCGTTTCAAGACCGTCTCTCAGTCTCAAATCAACGACATCACCGTTTCAAGACCGTCTCTCGATCTCATATTAACGGCATCGTCGTGTTTTTTTAGTAACAACATCTTTTCAAGACCGTCTCTTGGTCTCAAATCTACGGCTTCGTCATTTCAATACCGTCTCTCGTCTCAAATTAACGGCATCGCCGTTTCAAACCGTTCTGTCTTGCTGTTTTGCTGATTGTTTGGGCTACTGGTGCTTTTCTGTATTCTGTCTTTGGGGACTGGTGTGTTAGAACATGGCAAGAATTGATGATGATGGACTGACCGAGCTTTGTGCCAAATGCAGCTTAGATGACGAAGATGACCCTATTTTTCTGTCAACCAAGGACAAGACAAATTCACCTTCCCTCAACAACTATTTTAGGGAAGGTTTTTGGTAGGAGGATTGCTATTAGAGATGGCCTTGAGCGTGTCTTTAAGAGGATCTGGACTGTAAATGCCCTCTTCCAGGAGGAACCTTACAGTGGAAGGAATACTTTCCTTTTCATATTTGATTCCGATGCAGACAGGGGAAAAGTGTTTGATGGTGGGCCGTGGTGCTTTAAAAGAAACCTGCTCAATTTGATTGTTCCTTGTGGGATTAGTACCCCAACTTCTCTGGATTTCTCTTTAACTCTGTTCTGAGTACATGTCAAGAATATACCACTTGCTGCGATGAACGAGAGGTGCGTTAGAGACTATGGCTCGCTTATAAGAGAACTTAAATGGATTGATTTGCGGGATAACAAGATGCAACTGAGGATTCTCGTGGATATTACTAAGCCTCTAAGAAAAGGCATACGTGTTTGCTTTGAAGAGACCGGGGAGATTGAGAAGCTCCACTTCACCTATGAGAGACTTCCTGACTTTTACTTTTCATGTGACATTATTGACCACAAAGCTGCTGAGTGTGACAAACGAAGTGTACAAACCGATGGTATTTTTATCACATCCAAAAGCAGATATAGTTATTAGCTCAAAGAACCCTATCCATCTTATAAGGCCATTGAGACTCGGTCTTCTGGAGCAACTGAAGCAGAACGTGAGGGGTAGGAACAACCATCCTCTTAGGTGGTCCTAGATGATACTCAGGTTGATGATTTAGATGGTAGTGCTCCACTGCAGATTATTCCGATCACGGTGGGTTGTGAGACCCCTCTTGCACCCTTAGTCATGGATACCGGTGTTGGCTCTAATTTGCTTGATGTTACAGTTTCCACATCCACCTCGGGAAAGCAGGCTTTATCGACCTGGAAGAAGCATGCTAGAGGGTCTGGGTAGCAGGACTCTAAACAGAAAGGGAAAGGGAGCAAACGTAGGAAAGATACTATGAAGGATCCTCCGGATGTACATGAGAAGAAGGCACGATTGGAGGTTCATAGTCTAGATTCTACTCTTGTTGAGGCGCACCTTGATGGCCAGGAACGCCAAGAGCCATGAGTTACTTTTGCTGGAACATTCAAGGACTGGGGAACCTTGAAACGTTGATCGCTTTCCGCAAGATGATGCGAACTCAATTCCTAAGTCTAGTTTTTCTTTCGGAAACTAAACTTTCTGGTAGTTGGCGCAAATGATCAGATTTCAATTGAGTTTCCGAAATTGCTTTGTGGTGGATAATAGAGACAGAAATGATAGACTAATGTTACTATAGGGTGATGAAATGGATGCGACTATCTGTTCTTTTTTTACTAGACACATTGACACATTAGTTGTTGACTCTGCGAGAAGGAACTAGAGGTTCACTAGATTTTATGATCATCCTAAGAAACACTTACAGTACCGGTCCTGGGATCTATTGAGACGGTTGAGGGATCTTTCCTCTGAGCCATGGTTATGTGGAAGTGACTTTAATGCCATCGCGAGCCCAGGGGAAAATCTAGGTAGGAGACAGGCGCATATTCTGAGTATGCTAGATTTCCAGAGTGTTCTGCTGCATTGTGAGCTACTCTTGGATTAATCGTCAGTATGGTACATCTCATATCCAGAAACGCTTGGACAATATGGTAGCTAACTTTGGCTGACGAGACATTTCCCACTGCTGAAGTACACCACTTGAATTTTTCTGTTTCCAACCATCGTCCTATTATGTTATATTTTGTTGTTTCTCGCCCCCTCTTATTAGGTATGATCGTCCCTTCCGCTTTAAGCCTTTTTGTCTCAAAGAGGATGATTTGAGTGATGTGATGTTATTAGCATGGGAGCTGACCTAGAATCTCCACACAACAGGATCTATGTGAGTCAGTTTGTCAGAAGCTAGGATCTTGTGCTATAAAACTCAGTAGTTTGAGCCAAGAGTGTTTTGGCAGATGGAGGCACAGATTGTCAGTTATTCAGCGAAATCTCCAATCTCTCTAGTCTTCTCTAGATGTGGGGATTGTAAAAGGAGGTTCTTGAGTATAGCGAAGAAAGCTTCTGACGACAACGATCTAAGGTTGATTGGCTCCGAGACGGGGACCGTAACACCAAATTCTTCCATACGAGAGCTTCCACTAGGAGGAAAAACTTCATTAGCCGCCTACATCATCCAAATGGCACTTGAGTAGAGGATCAATTGGGAATTGCAACGCTTATTGAGGATTATTTATCGAAACGGTTTTCTTCTTCCACTCCTTTAGAGGAGGTTTTGGCTAAGGTGAATGGTGCTATCTCTTCACAATTTTCAGTGGATGACTTTCGGATCATTTCTGAGCCTTTTACATGTGATGAGGTATGGGGTGCTCTTCGATCTATAGGTCCTTCAAAGGCACCCGACCCAGATGGCTTCCATGCATTCTTTTTCAGTCCTAGTGGTCTGTTATTAGCCCAGATATTTCGACTGCATGTTTGGATATTCTAAATGGGGGCTCATCCATCAAGTCTTGAAATAAGACCAATGTGATTCTCATCCCACTTTAGACCCATCGGCCTATGTAATGTGGTTTATAAGATTGTCACAAAGATCATTGCTAATAGGCTGAAATGGGTTCTTGATGGGAGATCTATTCAGGACAATGTCATTGTTGCTTTTGAACTTCTCCAGACATTGCAGAAAAGACGAGGTCAGTCTGGCCATATGGCACTGAAATTGGATATGAGTAAAGAAAATGATAGAGTAGAATGGGGGTTTATTGACAAGGCCATTCACGTCATGGGTTTTTCAGATCATTAGAGGCTTCTCATTTTAGATTGTATCTTCACTTCCTCACTCTTTCTGCCTCAATGGGCAGATTGTGGGTCAGGTCACTCCTACTCGTGGTCTGCGACAGGGATGCCCACTATCTTCATATTTATTTCTTTTCTGCACGGAAGCTCTCTCGACACTGATCATTAGACAGGAGGAGAATAGGTGTAACAGAAGGTTATCTTGTTCTCAGTCGGGGCTAAGAATTTCTCACTTGTTCTTTGCAGATGACTCTTTGGTTTTTATCCAGGCTTTCCAGGCCGCTGCACAGGCTATTCAAGTACTCTGCTACTATACGAGGCTACAACCGGTTAGAAAGTCAACTTTCAATAGTCTACCATCACATTTAGCCCATGTGTAAATGAGGATACTAAGGCCTCTATTTTCTGTCTTGAGGCTTAATAGGGTTCAATCACATGATCGATACTTAGGTCTTCCTTCGGTGGTTGGAAGAAGTCGTTATCAAACTTTTGCTTCAATCAGAGACTCGGTTTGAAAAAAAATCCAAGCTTGGAGGAAGGCTCTTTTCTCAGCTGGGGGGCGAGAGATTATAGTGAAAGCTGTTTTGCAGGCAATTCCATGCTATGTGATGAGTATCTTCCGCATTCCCCTTTTTGTGCAGGGAGATTGAGTCTATCATTATGAGATTCTGGTAGGGATCGACTTCTGGTGAGAGGAAGATTCACCGGGTTAGGTGACAGAAGATGTGTCGAGCAAAGTCAAAAGATGGTCTAGGCTTTAGAGATCCGCGAATGTTTAATCAGGCACTGGTGGCTAAGTAGGCATGAAGGATCTTTCAGGACCCTTCTTCCCTGGTTAGTAAGGTTTTGAAGAGCAAGTATTTTAGGAACTCGGACTTCCTTTCAGCCGGTGTTGGCCCTAGTTGTTTTTATTTATGACGAAGTATTATTTGGGGGCGAGAGCTCCTGGTTCGAGGTCTGAGATGGAGGATAGGTGATGGCCAGAGTATCTCTATCAGTGTTGATCCATAGATCCCAAAGCCTTTTTATTTTAGGTCAATCACTTCTCCAATCGATCCTTCCAAAAGGGTGGCTGAGCTGATCTCTGCTTCGGGTACTTAGAATCATGATCTGATTGCTAACTCGTTTTGACAGGTGGATCGAGAGGACATTTCACTTATCCCACTACCCCCTTCTCCTGTCGCTGTCAGACTCATTTCGCATTATGAGGAGAAGGGATGCTACACAGTCGAGTGGATACCGACTTCTTCGCCACACTATGTCTGATGTTGCTTCCACTTCAAATTCTAGGGTGGTAAAGTGGTGGTCCTTGATTTGGCAGGCAGAGATACTACAAAAGATGAGTGTTCCTTTGGCGCCTGTTAGATGATGTTCTCCCCACCTCAGCTAATTTATCTCGTAAGGAAATCTTTGTGCTCCTTAGTTACTGCCTTTGCTCTACTACCTTTAAGACCGTCCTTCATATCTTCACCGTCTGCTCCTTTGCTGTTTAGTGTGAGAATCCTTAGATCTTTAGGATGTGATTAAAGGCTTTCAAGGTACGTCTTGTGATGATTTTCTTTTCCATCTCACATCGGTTTGCCCTGGGAACTCTCTGGCTTTGGCTTTCACGACCCTGTGATTTATATGGGGGGAAAGAATTATACACTCTCATGATGGTGATGTTAGGGAGGCTTTGGTCTTGGTGACTCGGATTCTTAATTTTGTGAAGGGAATAGGGTTCGAGGACTCTCGTAACATTGCTACCCCTTCTAAATGGCATTCTACTTGGTATCCCCCTGCTCTTGGTCTGTTAAAACTCGACACAGATATTGTTGTTCCTATAGGAGGAGATATTATTGGGTTGGGAGGTATTATTCGAGGCCATCATGGGCATATGATTTGTTGCTACTCTATGGGGCTTAAGGGTCCTATGATTGTGGATCATGTGGAGCTGTTAGCTTTGTTCGGCGTATGAACTGAAGGATTTCAGTGGTGGAGATTGACTCCCTAAGGGTTGTCTCCTTAGTGGACTCACATTCTCCTTTTGCTACCATGGCTCTTTATACAGATGAAATTCACGCTGGTTTGTCTGCTATTGGTTGCTCTAAAGTTTCTTATGTAATGCGCACTAGTAATGGTGTTGCTCGTGTCCTATCTAAGTCGGTTGACTGTTTGTCCTCTTGTTTTTTGTCTGTTTTTATCCCTCTGTTTTTGAGACAGAGTGTTGTTAAGGACTTGGCTGGTTAGGATGTCCTACCTGCATTTTCAAAAAAAATGTACAACTTGAAAGCATTTCAATAGAATGTATGCTTCAAGAATAAATGGAGGCAGAATAAAAGAACTAACTTCATTAAGCTTGATTCCAATTGTCATCCTCCCACCTCTCTCTGGAGACTTGTGCACGCTTCGTACACTGATGTAGCACCAGCTTCCCCCCAAATAAATACAGTTGGTCTTTTATTAAAAAAAATAAAGGTAAGGAACATATTACTGCTCAAACAAATTTACAATTTTCAAACCAGGCATACCCAGGCTTTTACAAAGAACCTGCTACAAAAGAAACCATCAATCTCCTAGATATCCAACAATCCCAAACTGAACCTGCTACTACAATAGAATACAACAGCCTCTACACACTTGACGTGTTTTTGACATCAACTATAGAACCGTTTATACATATTGAGGAGGATGAGCTACTAATCTATACAATCTAGATTGTGTTCTTGCGAATTCTATAAATTGCAGCCAGAAGAAAACAGCTTATATAAAAACTCTTAGATCGCTTCCCCTTGACCACCTCTACAACCAATTCACAAATAACCAAGTTCTAATTGAAGTTTTCAAATCTTATTTTCTTTAAAATGCCTGAAGTACTTCTTGTGTATATGCACATTGGAAACAAAGATGATCTCTTGTTTCCCTTCCAGTTGCACACAAAACATACCTACCATCCTGGTAGGAACTAACTCTCAACATCCACCCTTTAGCTCTAATCTTATTCAAAGCTATTGGTCACACTACATTATACATGCATTTAATCTTCATAAATCGCCACTGCAGATACCTGAGTTTGGAGTCTTTTGACAAGTTGAAACATTTCTCATTGAATGTGCAGATGGTTGACATACACACGCGCGACGCATGACACATGCATCAATATACACACATAGACTACATAACCAATCAGTTATGTGGCCATCTTACATGGTCCCACTGCTTTGTCCGCCCACATACAAAAAAAGAAACTCTAAAATTTACCACCATAAACCATGACTAATTCCCTCAAAGACCCTAATCGTACCAGACCACATCAGATCTTGCCGTGCGAGCAAGATAGAGATCACGCACCATTGCAACAACATTGGTCTCGCATACTTGCATCTGGATTCCCTGTTCTTCGGTCCCCTCCATTTTTTTGACCAACCTTAATGGCGTTATCCGTGCTCCAAAAGATTGAAATTTTTCTTTGAAAAAAATGAAAACTTGATAGCTTGGCAGTTTCCTTTATCTACTACTGTTGATTTTTTTTTCTGGTTCAATTTTTCTATTGCATGTCTCCATGTATGACATCCTACAACCTATCTCAATTTCTAAGGTTCTACCATTTTATTTCCATATCTAAGACCTCCATGCCTCCATGCCTAAGAACAAAAATATCCACGATATCTTTTGGATCTTCAATTTACTATTGTAGAGTTGTGCATATTTTCTTGGACGAATAAAGTAATTGATATTGGCTATTTCTATCCTATCAGTTTCTCTGACAAGACTTTGTTTGATATTATTCTTGTCTGATATTATTGAATAAAGTTGCTGATGATTAGAAATAAGATAACTACTTGGTATAATCAACCAACTCATTTTAGGAAATAACGAAAAAAGAAAGAAAGAAAAGGAATTGCTAAAAGATAGGCGTGGTGATATCCACTTGTTGTAATGTGACACGCGTGGCAGATCTTACTATTGTTTCTCTCTTGATAGTTCATTCAACATTTTAGCAAAAAGCGAAAAAAAAGAAAGAAAAGGAATTGCTAAAAGATGGGCGTGGTGATGTCCACTTGTTCTCATGCGACACGCGTGGCAGATCTTACTACTGTTTCTCTCTTGATAGTTCATTCAACAAAATGAAACATCATATTCTTTTTGTCATTAGAATATTATGATTGAAGAATCATAGCTCAATGCACGTGAGCTTAGTCGGAGAATTCAAGACCTTACTTTGGGCAATTCAAATGAGCCTAAAACAAGCATGCACTGTGTCATACCATGAGCAATTAGCAAACTTATTTTGTCGAAATTAATCAACGGGCCGATCAATATAGTCATTTGACATGAACCCTCATTACAACTTGAGAAGATAAGAAGCCATCTCTTCATGTTCCAACCACGTTAGTTTGACAAGTACCAAATGTCGCCTAAGATTATTAGGAGTTTGTTAGTCAAGAGAAATCAGAGAGAGGGGAACCAGAATCAGGTGAAAGGTGGGAACACAAGGGAACAATGTTTCATCTTAACATTTTAAGCATATAATGTCAGCATTTGAGCTTCAATTTTAACATTTTCTTCCAGTTCCCCCCAAGAAAGTAGTGAAATATGACCAAGCATCAGAGTAACAAATCAAAATAATCAAATACCAAAAAATGAAGAGTTTTAGGTTAAAAGAATCGTTACATGAGATGCTGAAGCTGATTGACGGAGTCGACGTCCTCCGAATTAATCAGGGTTTTGAACTGACACGAAACTTCTTCAGATGCAGACTTAATTGCTTCTTTCTCTTCCTCCATCTCCAAAAAGCCACAGTCTTTCCAGCTCCAACGGCTCACGTTACCCTAATCCTGCTCCATCACGCACCTTTCGGATCGAGCACGTGGACTTTGACCTCGGATCCCCAATAAAGTCGAATTCCAGTAAATCAAGCCAATTACGAGCTCCCGCAATCGAAATCGCCTCGAAATCGAGCCCAAGACCGGTCAAATCGCCCAAATTCAAACCCTAATCGCTCAGAAACGAGTAATTCAAACCCTAGCCCACAGTCACGTCGCCATCCAAACCCCCCCAAATTAAAAGCACCGGGATCCCCGCCGACCGTGTAAGGGATCACTGTAATCGCTCAGAGATCTGAAGAAGAGAGAGAAAAAAGATGAGTTTTTTTTTTGTTTTACAGCGGGGAATCGAGATTTATGGCGGGGTAAAAGCTGTGCACGCCTCGAAAGCTGAATCGAGAGAAAGCCCGTGAGCGCGGCTTATAGTCACCGCCCATGGGTCGGATGCCCATGGATGAACTCATGCCATGCAGTGGCATCTCGTAATAAGCGTCAAAATCGAGGGCATGCTGTTTAGCTCAGAAACCAGTGTCATACGCATGCTGCTCACCGCCTGGGTACACTGACGACAGCAGCTCTTTTGAGGCTGCTGATGCCACCAGGCTTTGCCACGTGGATTTTGATAGAAAGAGTTTTTAAATCTATAAATTCGAAAGAAAAAAAAAATCCTTCCATTTTACGCCCATCCACTTTCAAAATTAATTTTTGACCCAGTGTAGTATTTTTCAATTCCATTTTGTACTTTTTGGCAAGTTTGTGGAGAAGAATATTTAAGTTGTAAATTGTTATGTTTTGATAAGCTGATATGTCTAATTTTTTTATAAATTACTAAAATTTTCACTAATCGTTGTTAGCTAGACTCGGTCATGGTGACCAAATCAACGTTTGTTTCTCTGTTGAGAGAAAAGTGGGAACGTGGAATGGTTTGTTGAGAGGAAATCTCTCATGGGGCGGAACTGAAGGGGGTGGAGATAGTGGGTTTAGCCCCTATAAAAGGAGGGTTAATCTCCTTCAGAATACAAAGCAACGAAGAAAATAAAACCTCTTACCCATTACCGGAGCCCCCTTCAAAGATTCGTTCTTCCTTCTCTTCTGATTTCATTCACTGGTATCAGAGCGAGGTTGATCTTAGCACCGCCTTCTCAAGCTTGGAGTTCGAACGTCGACGACTGCTTCGTTTGACGGCTGTTTCACTCGACTACGACGACGACAATAGATCGACAACGACGACGCCTTGACGATCCTGCTGCGACTTCGACGACTGAAGGAGATTGGAGGCCATCGGTCGAAGCTCGAGATCCAGAATTTTTGAAGAAGAAGGGAGAGAAAAAGCCAGCCGCCTCTTGCCCTTTTGAGGTTAAAAAAAAAAAACCCTAGCTGTATCAGGTCTGATCATTTGTCACCCAGACCAAGTTTTCCTCTTCTGAGTTTTCCTCTTCTGTTTCGTTTTGAAATCAAAACCTGTCAGGCCCACTTTCACAAAAGCCTGTCAATCTTTTGTTTTGTTGAATCAAAGCCAAACCCCATCTTCAACAATAGCCTAGCCCATCTGTTTTAAACCAAACTACTTTATTTTCAAAGCCCACATTAATATATCCCACTTGAGAAACGACAGCATCAGGCCCATTTTCTTACATTCATTTGAGCACCCAATTCCTTTTTGATAAGCAGAGCCTTTTCATACCATTAAAAAAAAAAAATAGCTGTATCAGTGGAATCTAACGACAGCAACAGATCATCCACATATAAGGTCAGAAACGACGACAAAACTTCGACAAGTACTGATCCAATCAACTCCGCTGAGTGATAATCTCGCTAAAATTGGAGTCTCTTTCATCAACTCGGAACAATCAGGTTCATTTTTATTTAATTCATTTTTTTATTATTATTTAGTATTATTGTCAAAATATCAATCTTATACAAATATTTAAAATTGAATTTAGTTTTAGTTCTCTACCGCATGGCTAGTAAACTCGTTCTATCAGAACTAGGGAAAATTGACAAATTTAATGGCAGTAATTATGATATGTGGCATAGAAAAATAGGATATGCTCTTATTCATGACAACATTGATGATATAATCGAAACCACTGCTCCAACCCTTACTGATAAATCTACACCTGAAGAAAAGAAAGGGTTTGAACAGTGGAAGTCAAAAGATAAAAATACGAAAAGTCTTATGCTCATGTTCATGGAAGATAATTTAATCAAAGTTTTTGAAACTTATAAAACTTCCATGGACATGTGGAATGCAATAAAAGAAAAATACGACACTGCTTCTGAAGTTAACATTCAACTCCTCTTGCATAAGTATAATTCTTGTCGTATGCAAGAGGGAGACAATGTCGTAGAGCATATAAATAAAATGATTGTCATGGCTAAGGACTTATCCACTGCTGGGACCGAAATCCCGGAAAGAATGCAAGTGGCAACCATTTTGAATAGTCTTCCCCCTTCACTTGTTGTGGCTTCCACCACGTTAAGAATGAATCCTGCCATTAAGTCTGTCACTGATCTTCCTATGCACCTAACGATAGAACA
>NC_033800.1:141575388-141579095 GCF_001876935.1 Asparagus officinalis | reverse complement strand
CCCCCACCACCACCACAAAAAAAAAACCTACAAATAAATAAAAGCAAACAACCTTTTTTGCTCCGCGTTGATAGATACTTTAGGTTCTGATACAAACACTCCTCCAAACGCCTCCACCAAAATTTGAAATTTGCTCTTTTGCATCTATATTACTGATTGAAAACTCAGATCAACATGCCAAGAACACATGCATGGCAAAGCTTCGAATTCTTCGCACCATCTTCATCCTTATTTTGATCTTTGCTACTAACTATACAAACCGTTTTTTGCCCCTTCTAACCTTTTTCCACTCAGCTCCATGCAACAAAACTCCGAAAATGAGGCTAGCCCACAGTGTTCATGAATGCTTTTTTTTTGGATTTGGATCATCTCCACTACAAAAAAGTAGTGGAGAGACCACTACTTTTAATCTCAAGCGTTGATTATTTAATAGGCGGTTATGATACAATCTAAATCTAACACTTACCATACCCCCGTGTATTGCACTCATTCCTAATTTGCACTAAAAGAAAAAATCATAACCATCATCTAGATAATCAATGGCTGTGATTATATAGTGGTCCCTCCACTATTTTTGTTGTAGTGGAGAGGATCCGAATCCTTTTTTTTAAGCTTATATAAGGTATGTTGGTTTTTCGTGGCTTTTGACTTCTATGATAAAAATGCTATAAAAATTGTTTGGGTAGAATAATAATTTGTTTGATCAAAGCTTAGCTAAACATAGTTTTTCAAAAGTTGGGTTATAGGGGCTTTTTAAAATGGGACTAACTTATTTGGTATTTTATCAAACAACTATAAATAAATAAAAAAGCTAGCTTAAAAGCTAGTTTGACCAAAAAACAAGCTCCCCCAAAACACACTAAAACCTAAAGATATGGCAAATTCGCAAAAGAATTACACTTGAAGAACAAGTTCCTGCTGTAAACAGCAACATGCACTAAAAACCCCATTGAGAACAAAGAAACTCAAAAATTGCCCAACGAATTACAGCTAAAACGGCTGTATTTGAGTGAGATACTAAAATTTCCTAGCGTGCTATCAGTAGGACAGCAGCAAAAGTGAAAAGATCCAGCCTTTAGGCCGCAACAAACGAAAAAATTTAATGGGTCGTCGTAGATTTAGATGCTTTGCACGAATCTAGGCATAATTTTGAAAATATTTCGATTTCTCACCTTAAGGAAGAATAAGAGAGAGGTCGAGGGTTAGGGTGAGAGAGTGAAGCTGGACGAGCGCAGAGAGAGGGTCTCTTGAAGGAGAGCGGAGGACCGGATACCGAGGCGGAGGACCACACCGTCGACGCCGACATTTTCCCGAGATTAATAAAAGAGAAATCTCTCTCTCTCTCTCTCTCTCTCTCTCTCCTCTTCTTTTTCTCCCCTTTTTCCTCCTTATTTCTTCATTTTCGTCTGAATTTTTGGGGTTTTAAATGCGTCCTTCTTTAATGCCTCTATTGCTATTTGGACAATAATTTTAGAAAATAAGTTTAGATATTGCGAGATTTCTTTTTTTTTAATTATAATAACCCATTAGAAAATAAGTTTAGATATTCTAATTTAATTTTTGGTGGATTACAATCCATAAAGCTTGACCAAGTAAAGACATTTCACAAATATCTAAGCTTAGTTATTATTAACTTATTATTAACTTATCATCGGCTTCATTAATCTAGGGTCCTTTTATATTATTCTGAAAATAATAATACATTATAATCTACCCATTTTTAAAATATGTGAAGTTTTAAAAAAAAATATATAATCTACTAAATTTACCAATTACATTATAGTCCACAAGATTTTAACTTAAGTTGATCAGAATCAGTAGTTCTCGAATATGCTCTTAGGAATTTGACATTTACATTTGTCTATTTGCGTGTTGCCTTGTTAATTTAATTTAAGGAAACAAAAGAAAACAAACTTTACGGCTTACTCTATTTGCAAATCACATTTTTCAGGGTTATCAATGTTACACATTTCTACGGGTGTCAATAGAAAAAGGAAATAGGATTTTATTATTATTATTATTATTATTATTATTATTTTGTGGTCCTCGTCGTTGTCTTTCCTTGTTTGCTTTCTGTTTTAGTTCACACAATATTTGTGATTGAAAAAGGCAGGCCAATGCAGATCCTCACGATCGCGTGGATGGGAATTAATAGTTTTCCCTTTTTTTTTTGTTTTTTTAAAATCTTTTATTTTCTTCGCTTGTTTTTAAGCATAAAGATCGTAATGTGAAATTTAAATGAAACTTTTTATCATCCATTCAAACCTTCTGTTAAAAAAAAGCTCAAGTTGTTAGAGTTTTAGAACAAGTTTTTTTTCAAAGCCTAGATTAAATTTTACCTAGTGTATATTATTAGCTATGAATTAATTTTAACTGAAAATGTATAACTATCAGATAGTTATACATTCACAGACTCATGAGTTTTAACAACACTCAACATCCTTGTTGGGGGGAGTTGATTAGTTTTAAATAGAAGCTATGAATTAATTTTAACTGAAAATGTATAACTATCAGATATTGACCTTAATTTCTGTTTTAAACATGTCACTCGTTTTTGTTTCATTCGATTAATTTGGTCAAGTGGGAGATGTTAGCTAGACTCGGTCATGGTGACCAAATCAACGTTTGTTTCTCTGTTGAGAGAAAAGTGGGAACGTGGAATGGTTTGTTGAGAGGAAATCTCTCATGGGGCGGAACTGAAGGGGGTGGAGATAGTGGGTTTAGCCCCTATAAAAGGAGGGTTAATCTCCTTCAGAATACAAAGCAACGAAGAAAATAAAACCTCTTACCCATTACCGGAGCCCCCTTCAAAGATTCGTTCTTCCTTCTCTTCTGATTTCATTCAATCGTTGCATTTCCAAACTACTGAAATATATAAACCGGATTTTAAAATAATTCAATATAGGGTAAGGGTATAGTTAGATGCCATAATAGTAAATGTTTATATTAGTCCCTTACATCTAGTGTCTTTCATATTTTGCGAAGCTAATCACGATCTTTAATGTTTAAAAATTAGCCCCCCACATAGCTAAAATTTATTATTCGGTCAAGAAATTATTAATTTATTTAGAAATAGGTCTCTTTGTTGAAGATTATAACTAACAATTAAAGCAATTAATTTAAACAAGTACGTAAAAGCTGCAGAACTTGATATTTTTGGGGGGAATAAATTTCAAAATAACTTAAGAATTGCGGCCATAATCGACAGCGGCGCACATAATTCGGATACAACTTAGATATGATGTCGAACATATTTATATGTGCTTGCCAATATCGAATACATATATAACTCGATAAAAATCATAACCATATCCATTAAAATCGGATGTGAATAAGACTGAATGCAGATATATATAAGAGAATATACATGCAATTATAAATCAGGTAATAGAAAACTAGATAACATGGAGAGAAAAAATATAGTTCAAGTAATGCAGAGAAGTTAGTAATATGTTCATTAAATCTGAAAAGCTAAGATTAGATCATCTTAACCTTCAAAATTAATCTCAAATTCATTAACCTAAATAACAAAATTGTTATGACTTTATGACCAACATATATTTGAATATTTCGGATACAAATACGGATATTTCACCGCATAGCTATATCCGATATCATATCCTATCCCATGGTGGATTCACGGTGGTGGCAATGAAATCAATTGCCCCACTAACCCCAACAAAAACCATATTAAGTATTTAATCCAA
>NC_033800.1:141535177-141575378 GCF_001876935.1 Asparagus officinalis | reverse complement strand
TGGAACTAACTCATCATATCTTTGAAACTTGATGCTAAAGAAAACAAACCCAACCCGTATATCCAATCTTCTGTTGGCTATATTTTCTTTGTACTTATAACGCATGTGCATATTTAGTTTTAGTGTCATAATATTGATAAATATCACACGCTAGTTATACTTGTAATGTTGCTCTCATTAATTAAAATTTCTTAGCCTGCCCCCGGTTCTATTTAATATAAATTTTAGCAATCATATCCGCATCCTAATTAACAGAGGTAGAAATATTAACAGATACAAGTAGTTTTTTGCCCCACTTAAGATGGAGGGACCTTTTAATCTTGATCCAAATTTAAATGGTTTGAGTACTCATTTCAGAATGCGAGAGGTTTATGTACCAGATATCGGGAACCTAAAAATAAAATGAAGAAAAACTTCGGGTCTCTAATAAGTCCCAAAAAAAAAAAACCTGCAAACGTGGGACCCACCTTGGACAGCGACAAGTGCAGGCAAGCAGACGCTGGCGCCTCGTTTATGCCCGACAAAGACAGCAGGCGTTGCGGTACACGATAAGACTAATGCGCCATCATAAAAAACGCTCGCCTAAAGACGGTACGATCCCGACCGTCCAATCAAATCAAGTTATTCGACCGAGACGTCAGAACCGTCTGATCGCGTGTCAGAAACGGCAGATGATGCAGGGGACAAACGGGTACAGGTTTACAAAGACGCGGTCGAGATCACCTTAACGCTCCCAGGGACTGGGATGGGGTTTCGTTCTCGTGGCGGGGGTGTTTTGGGAAAGAACGGTCATTTAATGGTGACGTGGCGCGTTACTGACTTGCGATGGCATTTACGTTGCGAGAGTAAAAAATGCGGCGTGGGGACAGAATGGAGTTATGGGAGGATGGGCTGCTGACGTGTAGTGGTAGCAGGTATGTGGGTCCCGCGGAGGGAGGGCCGCCGGGTCCTGCGTCGTATGAGTTGAAGGATGGTGAGAGCATTTTGATGTGAGTAATATTTTTTATTTAATTTTTTTAAAAAAAAATATTTATCGATTATTTGCAACCGTTTTCATGTGAGTTTTGAGATCACATTTGTACTTAGCCTTAATTGCATTTAAAATCCTATAATTTCCCCAGCAACAGCATATTCTCGGTCGTGTTTTCCAGCAGTTATATGTCTGCTAAAGTTTCAGAACTTGAACTTCTATGCAACGCTGATATGCTAAGTTTAAATCTACTATAATTTTATTTTACAATTTAATTTTAAATTTCAATATAAAAAAATTTAATAGTAAATTTAATAAATGTTGAGAACTACAACATCTTAGAATTAGCATGTAAGCATTGCATAATAATCTTCAATGAGAAATACTCATATTTATGGACAGTAATCTTCAATGGAACTTTGTACTATAATCCCGTTTCGTTTTGTGAACCACAAACAAATTACAATTCAAATAGATTATACTCTAGAGTGTTTAATAAATTTATTTAGTGGTTTATAATATATTTTTAATAATAGAATGTTTGCCAAATGGATAGATTACAATTCAAAATTATTGTTAAAATAATTAAAGAAAGAAATTAGTGATGATCTATTAAATAAGTCCTCGGATTTTATGAAATTATAAGAGAGACAATCCTATTGTACTTTATTCAACTATAAGGTGGCACTAGAGGCACACCCCCAACCACATATCAAACCACACACTCTCTCATATGCTACAGTACACCGGACCCCACATGGGATTTTAAAATTTTAAAATCTAAATGAGAGAGGGAATGTGATTGGGGGTGTGCCCCTATCATTTTCCTCAACTATATATGCCTCTAGCTTTTTTTTCTTTCTTTTTTCACTGTTTTTCCCTTAATGGAGTATAAGGGCCTGTTCGTTTGGCCAAAAAAACTGGGAAATCAAACTTTAGGAAACCTATTTTCTATTATAATTACTTTGAAGTTGTTTGGTTGGTTTAAAAAAAAAGGAAATTATAGAATAGGAGATGAGATGAGATGAGTTGTCACCTTATTATTGGATGATGTGAGTGATTTTTTTAAAAACTTTTTTTGAGGTTGTTTGGTTGGTTAAAAAAATAAGGAAATGAATTGGAGGTATATTATTGGATGATGTTTTGAGGTTGTTTGTGTTTGGTTCGTTTTTAAAAATAAGAAAATAGATGAGATGAGATGAGTTGGAGGTATATTATTGGATGATGTGACATGTACTTAAGGAAATTAATTTCTTGTTTTTTTTAAGGAAATGGGTGGAAAGGAATGTTTAATGAGATGAGATGAGTTGTCACAATATTATTGGATGATGTGTGTGATTTTTAAAAATGAGATAAAATAAGATGTGATGAGTTGGATGATGTGACACATTTTTTGTGTTTGGTTTATTTTTAAAGGTAAGAAAGAAGATGAAATGAGATGAGTTGGAGAATAAAAATAATATTTTATTAGATGTTGTGGATGAGTTTTAGGGATGGAAATGGATAAAAATATTATTTTATTGATTTCCTTGTACCGATTTCCTTTTCTTGGTTTTTAGGAAACCAACCAAACAGCCCCTAAGCTAAAAGTGGCTTGTAACGGCATGCAATATTTTACTGAACATTGCTATCACATCAAACACCTATTGTGGTGGCTGAAGAATGACAAAAAGTATCTTCCCTCTCTCAATAAGTTTAACCTACCAAACAATGCAACAGACTTTTTACTCCACAAAAAAAAAAAAAGAGCAGCCTCCTTGGCCAACCAAATAATGCAACAGAGTAGATAGAGGTCAGATCTCCTACTTACTATTCCTATCAAGCACAGCAAGCAGGCAGCAAGAGAGGGACAATGACAAGACCCAAATTCCATACAAATCATTCAAACCTCTAAATCAAATCCACTTTCTTTCACCCTCTACCCCTACTGCTACTACAAAGTAGTACACTGTGACAAATCACATCAATGCCCTTAGTTTTTCTTCTGGTAAATATGTAGCCCCCCTTAAAACTCATTTTCAACAGGCAGTCCTAAAAAATCTTTCCATTAGGCATGAGATTCTCAAAAATCAGCCCTCAGGCATTATTTTGCACTTTCAACCTGATTTGGGGTTTTCAGGATCAGAGAATTGAGCAACAAAAAGATCAGGAAAAGTCCTTATAACGCAAAGAACACATAGGTAGCACATAAAAACAAACGTAGTAGATAAGCTGTCAACATAACTTAACTGAGTACAATCCATAATTGGTTCCTCATATACGACATTAAAGTTTCATAAAATAGCAAGATGCATAAAGAGGAATATGATCAAACAAAAGACCAGTTCACAAACATAAAAGCTAAACAGTGGTGAGAATCGTCGTCGTTAAGGACTTTCCAAGCTACAGCCTGCTCATAGGATACGGGGCGCCCCATGCTCGATACACATATACCACCGGGTAGATATGCAAAGCCCTAAAGAAATTTAAGATTAGCACTGGAGTGTAGAAGGTAAAAAGTAAATGATGATATTGGTGATTTCTGAGATAACAAGTGTTTTTTTTTTCCAAGCTAACCTGTTGCATGATCTTTGGGAATTCTAAGCATAATATTTTGCGACCGCCATCATCAAGAATCTTCTCAAGAGTGATATCTTGAAGGGCGATGAGGGTTGTTTCCAGCATATCGAGACCAGCTTGATTGGCGAACGTGAACACTGGCGTTGCCTGCATAATGTATTTGTATCAATATAATTTGGTGAACTAAGCATCAGGAATGAGTTTTTAACATTAAGATAAAGCATAGAAACATTGCAGGCTTGCCTTCAGAGAGCAACACATAATTGCATCCGAATGCTGCCATAGGAGTTTCAGCAGTGAGTCATCAGCTTGAGGCTCTGCACGAAAGAGCTCCACTCCAGTATGGAACCTAAAATTTTTGAAAGATATTAACCATTCTGTACTGTACAGAGACAATGACACTTTACAGTAGTTTAAGAATTAATTTTCAAGCCAAAATTCAAACTATAGAAGAAGGTTTCCCTTATTTCATTTCAAGACATCATTTAAAAATGCTATAGTTAAAAAAAGCTAATTTTACTGATTTGCTAACACATGAAGTTCCCAACAGAACTTTTTTTTTAATGTAGTTAGAAACAGCCCAAACGTAAAATCCCTAAACTTTTTAACTTAATGCTTATTGGTGGCAATAATGCTCCTACCATGATCAAGCTTCAAAAGATTATTCAAATAAACCAACTGTATCCATTCACATAATTTAACATCTAACCAGTAATTGTAGCACAATGCTTTCATAAACAAAATACCTGTAGCTACGGGAAATCCACCGAGCAAGAGTCTGTGCTTCAGGGGATCCAGGTGGATGCTTAACTCCAAGCTGAGTGCCCAACCGAGAAGGAGCAATAGCCATAGCAACTCTCTGCACCGAGGCTACAACACTTCTCACATACTGTCTAGCCATCGCTGCCACATTGTCTCTGAGGTGATTCTCAAACGTGAACTGGAAAGCAATTGTCAGAACAGATCTCAGGTTGTACGCATTTGAAGCATTATCGCTTGCAGAGCGGGCAGCAGAACCGGGTCCAACCTCCAGTGTCGATGCAAGATCAAGAGTTCGAGTAGCAGCAGGTGAGTCCTATAACACATCATAAATAATACCGCATTTACATAACATGCAAAGGCACAGTAATACAAGAACAATAAATAAGTAATGCATAAGAGAATAGTTTTGTAATTTATTTAAAACGGAAAGGAATTTGAGTTTTTTTTTTTTTTTTGACAAGGAATAAATTCCAATAAAAAATCCCCTATGGTTTATAGGAATGACAGAAAATAGCCCCGGAATCATGAAAACTTTCAGGGGAATTACAGTAATCTTCAAAGAAATATGAAAACATCAACATGCATAGGTTGGGCCCTGGTAATCATGTAAATAGATGTCGGGACAAAATCTTAACATAACTACATATAAAGTCATTAAATTAAAGCAGCATGAATTCCATGTGTAGTTTCAGTCCAAACTGCAGAGATCATCTTTTTTGCATACTTCAATCTTGACAAGATAATTGCAGCAATCTAACCTGCTCTATGAGAAGTGTCCTCACCGTTTTAGGGTCAAGTGGTATAATACGGAATCCAGAGGGCAGGAGGGGAGCATCATCAGCGAAAGACTCATCTATAGGAGCAAACACAAGCTGAGCACATGCACCCACCGAGTTCTCATCAACTCCACTACATAACTATAATGCACAAACACCAAAACAGACAAGAATAAGACTTCAGGTTCTAATATTCATAAACATAAAAAAAGAGCTTCATTCTCTAGAAGCGAACCTGTAACAGAAACATGTCCCTGGACATAATAACATCATCTTGCGTGAACCCATGACCTTCTAGCCGAATTACCTCCAGGAACTGCAATTTGAAAGAAGATTACAAAAAATTCAAAAGTAAAGAAGGTCGGAGAAGCGTTATACGGGGGAAGATGATTACCTCTTCATGTTCTACGGTGTGAGCAAGAGGTAATATAACCTGACCACCCATAAACCCATTACTAGCCCTCAAGCCTGGAACTGCATATGGGCTAGCTCTCAAGGACGCAGCAGAATATGCATCAACACCACAGTCAGCCCATTCAGATCGGTGCTCCCTCAGAAACCGAACAAGCAAAGCTGGTGGCACATTCTACATTAAAAGATATCAGAATTAAATTAGCAGCCCAAAGTATATGAGGTTTGACTTTAAATTGATATCAGATAGAGGTAACTTATAAACCCGGAAGGTAAAAGTGAAACCTGCAGTAGCATAGAGGCCTTTGCACATAAGATGCCTCCACCAATGGGAGAAAATATGGAAGAGTTGGCATGAGATCCAAAAAGCTTATTTGGTGATGAATTTATCATAATCGTCACATCCTCAACGCCATCACTGCCCAATAATGACCAACCATCATCCGTAAACCCATTCACAGCATCATTGAAACCCCTGGAATTCATTCAGGGAGCCTGAAGTTAAGAGCACTACATGAAGGATTTAACAATGATTATGCACGAAAATGGTGAGAAGGATTACTTGCTCAATCGCTGGCTAAATGTCCTCAATACAGCAGGTTGTCTTCCACCACCATAAGCAATTTCACCACTGGTTTCTTGTGCAATTTGTCTAATATGATGCAACGCCTAAAAAGGAAACAGATTTATAAACTTAACCCCAAAGTTTAAATTTGAAGTGTACGAAATATTGCAAATTGGGGGTGCAAACTTACGGCTATGGTCATTTTCTGTGCCAATATTTTTGGTGATTCATACAAGGGCCTCAGCACCTCAGGCACACTCCAAGCCTAGAGCACACCGGCATAAGAAAAATTGGTCATCTAAATACTAAAATCTTGCCAATTAGTAAAGGGGTTTATATCACAGCATACTTACATCCAAATCCATATGATCAACAATGTGAATCATCGAACCACCACCCTCACAAGGTCGAATCAAATACCCACTGGGCAGCATCTCAGCTCTAACAAACCCAGAAGCAGGAGGTCCAGCTGGTCCACCGGTGGAAGGAGTCAATGATCTCTCACAGATCTACGTGATCAAATAATAAGAAAGTGAGAATGTAGACTGAAAGACCAACCATAGAACAGGAAGCCCAAACAAGCTTTATTTTGCTTATTCTTTTAAAAAGATTGCATCAGACAAATTTCAAAAAATTAGATCACTATATGCAAGAGAACAGTCATAAATAACAAAATAAACTCATGATAATTATAAATAAAGAATTTACCACAAGACTGCCATCTTCGAGACCAGTAGTATATCTAAGCGTCCAAAAGTCCCGAGCTGATGCTAAAGTTGTAGGAGCATAAGTCTGAGCAATTAAAATCAGGTAAGATCAGAAAGAATAACAGGCAATAGCATATTACACACTAATCTTCATTAATAAGGGAATAGAGTTAGACCTGCATATACATAAGCTCAATATTCCCTCCATTTCCAGTAGGGATAACAGTGAGTACATCAAGGGATCGGCAGTCACGATACCAAGATGGGCGATCTTTAAGGATCTCTGCGACCTGAAAAACAATCATTCATAAGCATTGCCAGCACACTTTACAACCCATGAAGTTTTTTGTGAAGAAGCTTACCTTTGTGGGTTCGAGACTCACAAGACCGCAGGCTCGTGCTGCTACACCACTACAATTGTGGGAAACAGCAATGATTCCAATAGAATCCGGACCAGGCTACAAAAAGACATTGATCCCCAAATAGTAAACAAATGAAGGACAATTTGATTAGTATTTTCCAAAGAGACATAATAATAGTAATAATCACCTTCATCCCAACCATCTGAACCCACTCCACAGCGGTTCCAGTCGCCTTGGAGAGGAACTCTGCCAGGGTCTCCTCAGCAATTGCGAGTAGACTGAACAATTTTCAAGGTATTCAATATAGTGACATGCTAAAAATTTGAACTTTTGAGTTTGCAGTTAAAAATTTAATAAAATGGATCCATTACCCAGCTGGGTTGTTAGCATCCCTTTGAGGATGCTGAGGTGTCGGGTTCTGCTGTTGGTGGTGCTGACCACTCGTCACTACAGACTCACAGCTAGTGTCAGTAGTAGCCACCTGCAAAAAGTTACCACTGTAATTAAAATTTATTATTAAGTAAAGCTTATAGGCACAAAATCTTTTACGAAAAAAAAGTGCATCCTTACAGTGTGTATCTGTTGGCGCATGTAGCCATTATCATAAACAAGCTGAGAAACTTGTTTCTGCAAACGGTCATTTTCCTCCATCAGCAGCTTGTTCATAGCAGTCAGCTTTCTGTTTACAGTTTGGAGACGAGAGGCCTCTTTCCTTTGTTTCTCACGGCACCTAAATTAATTAACATAACGCAATAATTAAGCAGAAAAAGCTACAAAAGCAAACTAATAAGATATAAGTGGTCGTTGTAAGCTAATAAAGCCACTGAGACAGCAATCATGATTAATTTTCTGTTCATAAATGAACTTAATCGGACTAATAATGTAAACTTTCTGCTTATAACACCGCCTTATCTAATAAACAAACCAAGGGGACCATTTAAAAAACATTGATCTACAAGCATTTAATTTAATTAATAAATAAAATTGAATAACTGCTTCAGGGTCACAAAGCCCCATTATGTTAAATCAAAACAACACATAAATTATAAGTTATAAACTTTAAAAGTCTTAAGAAATCTAATCTAATCTAATTTGATGAATCAATGATCATAAGAACCAGATGGACAAGGAAAAGCAAAAGTGGAAACTGAAAGACCCTTACAAGCCTTTTTTTCATAGATTAGCCTCGTACATGAGAAGATAGCAACATAACCCAGATAAGATCGACCCGCAAATGAAAAAGAAAACAAATTTAACAAAATAAGTGGCTGATAAAATCACAAAGAAAAGTTTATTCAAAAACTACATTTTGGCGCAGCACTAGAGATCCACAGTATCTCAGAAGCAATAAATAAACTAATAAGACACCAACATACAGTAGAAAACATTATCCGAATAGAAAAATATATAGTTATATAGAAACCTTATAAAATGCTGAGAATCCTGTTCTCTTCCAGGCAGCCCATTAATCACCAATACCATAAATAAAGAAAATTTCAATTTTTAACATAAACCCAGCATAAAAATCCCAACTTTCAAAAGCCAGAAAACAAAAAGGACCCTTCATTGTAATTTGTTAATTAATGCAACACTTCTCTTTCATTAAGATGCTGACAATCCAGTTCTCTTCCATAAGATAAAACCAAACAGTCGGTTAATCATTATTACAAAAAAAAAATTCAAAATTTTAAAGAAATCCCAGCTTTCAAAAGCCCCAAAACAGTAGAAGCAACAGTAGTATATGATACGAAACCAAATTCAGAAAAAAAAGAATGTTATTTACCTTCGATTCTGAAACCAGACTTTGATCTGCTTAGGCTCAATATTCGAAAGAATCGGGCACTCCCTAATCAGCTGCTGCCTCCTTATCGAACTAGGCTTGGGGCACTCACTGTAAACCCTCTCCAGCGCCTCCACTTGCTCCGGCGTATACCTAACGTACTTGCCAGCATCAATCTGCTGCTGGATGCTCTTCCCATTTTGCCCCTGCCCAGCTACAACCATCGCCATCCCACGAAGCCCTATTAAAAAAACCCTAGCTTTCACCCCCAAAAAACCCTAATTCGATGCGACAAGAGCACGGCCGCCGCCCTCTCCCTTCTTCTTTCTTGGCAGGAGAAGAGAATTGGCTCCTTCGTCGAGCATTAATCGGTAGAACGGAGGAAATCAAAACCCTAGCCCTAGCAAAGATTGCATTTTTTGGGTTTGCGATTTGGGGGGGGTGGGGGGGAGCGAGGGACTGAGGAGGGAGATTAAATAAAAAAGAGGGAATTGGGGAGAGGAGGAGTTGGAGCTTTGAGAGAGACGAGAGTGGCTTTGGTATTTGTTTTCGCTTTTTTTCTCTCTGTATTTGTGGGGTGTGGGGCTTTTTTGTGCTTTGGTACCTGTAATTTAATGTTATTATAATGTTTGAGGCTCTGTCACTGCTTTTAAAAGTTGAGCGGCGATGAGCACGGGGGAGGCTGAGGTATGCCTGTGTTGTTTATTCAATGGGGGGTTCTTTGCACTTTACTCCTTGGAATTTGTCAAAATCACAAACATGCTCTCGTGGGATGACGCTATGCTCGCGGCTCCGAACTCAGCGATGGAATGAGCAAAACCTCGTTCCCTCCTCATGTTTCGTTAAGGGGCTGTTTGGTTGTATGTTTTTATCATGTAAAATGATGTAAAGTGTAAAAAAGTGGGTCCTAATATCAGTTTTCATCACTTTTAATTGTTTATTTGTAGCTATAAAAATAGTGTAAAATGATTTCATATGCTGATGTGGCTTATAAAGTGATTTCATTAAAAAAACATGATTTTAAGTAGGAAAAGAATTTTTTTTTCATTTTTGGATGGATTTGTTGTTTGTTTAAAAAATAATAAATGCTTTGATTACACATGCAAAAATAATTCGAAAAACTTCTAACGCAGTGAAGAAATGCGAGTCATCTTCGGTTATAACCGTGTACTAGTTTATTATTATTATTTAATTCTAAAGCCATGTATAAATTTAGAATAAATAAGATTAGTGTGGCCGAATCTGTATTTTTCACGTGTTGTAGAACTACTTACATTTATTGTGAGTTTAATTTGTCGCTAGTGATTAATGTAAATATCTAATGCATAAATAATTTTTTTGCTGCGTTTATTTTTAAAACTTGTTGAGAATCTAGCTTTTCGGTCATGAAAAAATGCATCTTCTTTGTGTTTTGTCGCATGAATTTGATAATTATATTATTTCTAGTAACCCATTGTTGTCATCTATTTTCAAAATGTATAATACATTTAAATTTAACAGTTTACAAAAAAAAATTATCGGACTCTTGCTATTTTCATGTGAAAAGTAACAGAAGTAGATTAAGGGGGGAAAATACCCACAGCATAAAACTCTTTCTGCTTTGAAGGATATAGCAAGTGTAAAGTAGGAAACAAAAAATATCTATTTTAGTTCTATCATGTTATGGGTTTGAATCTAAGACAATTTTTAGATAATGTTTGTTACCCTGAAATTTTCTTGTCTTTCTCGAATGATAAGGAGAAAAAAAGATTGAATCAAAAGAAAATGCTATTTTAGAGTTTTATCAACAATTTGCTTGTATAGGTGGGGATCCGGTATTTTCTGAGTCTATATATATATATTCTATTTTCCACTAATCTTTTAAGAAAAAGGAGAAAGTGGAGATATGTAAATCGACGGTGCTATATAAACAATTCGTAAGGACTAGCTAATACTTGCAAACAAATTTATCTATCAATTATGGAGCTCATTGCATAACCCACATCCTTAATATTTTTTCCCAAATTCAAATTAATTGCTTTATTTACGAATTCTGATACTTTCTTACCTCTTTTATGTTACTGCAACTGCTGCCTACAAAAAGTACTTCCTCTCACCTCCCCATTTCAATGAACAAATAAATGTATAAAAAAATAGTTCACATGATGTGATGCAGTAATATTGAGATGGAGTCATGCATGAGCATGATCCATAACATGGTGATGACATGCATACATCCAGAGACTCAATCCCCCTCACCTCTCTTAGGTAAAGTTACCATCCAAAACAGAATCAAGTATTAATGCAAATGAAATCTCTGTTGTTTGTCCTGTTTCCTTTAATTTTTACTGGGTTCAGCACTGTTATGGGAGGGGGCAGTGATAACAGAGGGTGGTGGCTTTTACTCTGTTATTACTATTTCCACTCATACTTGACCGCTGAGAGAGAAGCAGCCTTTTTTTTTTTGTCTTCTAAAAATTTACCAGCGAGAGATCCGGGATGAGAATCTTAGGCCATTTTGATATTTTTTTAATGTTTTTTGTTTTCCTTTAATTTTGATAGAATTTGAATAGATTACAGGTAGGTAACATGGATTTATGTTGGTCATTTATGTTTTTGGCTTGGGTCAAGAGGATCACGTTTCCGTTATTGTGTGAGTAGGGGTGCCAAAAATATCCCAGTCCTACAAATCCGAATAATCCGAATTTGTGTTTGTTAGAATGTAAACTGTATATATATATACTACTATTATATAATATATATATATATATATATATATATATATATATATATATTACTATAGTATATATATAGTATATTAGGTATATGAAATAGGTATGCTTCGTACCAAGCCACAAAAAGTTGTGCTTGTAGTGAGGTGTAAAATCCCCCTCCACTCATTCAAATTGTGGAACAATATTCACATAGGCGTAGTGACGTGGATGAGGATGTGACACATCACACCAAGGCCACAAAATTTGTGCTTGGGATTACCAAGCAATACCCGATATTTCCTCTCTGCTCCTCCTCTCTCCTCTCTCTCTCTCCTCTCTCTCTTATAATATATATATATATATATATATATATATATATATATATATATATATATATATATTATATATATAGAGAGATGAGATGAGTGCACAGAGACGACGTGCGAGAGATAGCAACCTGAGAGAGAGAACAAGAGCGGGAGCGTGAGCTGAAGCGTAGAAAATTTTCTACGCTACAAGTGTATGGCATGTCACCCCACACCGATGTGCACCTAATAGGGCTCGGGGCTTCACATGTCATACACTTGACAGCGCGAAGAAATTTCCTACGATGCCAGCCTCACCTTCCCGTTTTCTCATATATATATATAATATATAATATTATATATATATATATATATATATAGTATAGACACATGCCCGCTAATAATATGTTCAGAAAAGAAGAAGTAAGAGTAATGAATTATTCAAATCTGTTTCAAAAATATCTTAAAATACGTTGATAGTACAATTAACGATGTTTTAATCAAAAGACTAATGAAATTTGAAGTTAGTAGTTTTGATGATCAAGAGGTCTAATCTTAACATTTCAAATATAATGGACATATTGATGAATTCTTTTCTATCATATGAACTATATTATTATTTTTCAATCTTATTTTGTTTTGTCATATCCATTTTATATCAACATGTATATATATCCATAGTTAGTTTTAGTGGATATGAAAATGAACTTTTCTCACCAAGACATATATGTATTTATATTCCTATTTTTAATTAGTAAATAAATGGATGAGAATATGATAAATAATACATCTAAAGCATATCCAATCCGTTTGCACCCCTACTTTTCTCACCAAGGCATATATGTATGACTAGAGCTGGTAGAATTTTCATATAAGTGACAACACAACACAAACACAGCTTCATAGACTTGCATCCTTAGCCATTGTGGGCTCATGTTGTCTTGATGGGCCCCCTTGGTCATATCGTAATGACCATCTTACCCTCCATGGGTCCCGTGCATCGGTTCATCATTTTTAACCGGAGCGCTGCTACAGGGACCCAAAATATGGGAACATGTTAGATGTTCCCTCCCTATCGCATAACGAACTGGTATGACCAGCTCATTATGCGATAGGGAGGGGACACCTGACATGTCTCCTTCATTGATCTCATATTTTGGGTTCTTAAAGACATTTTTCTTTTTAACCGTCCACAGTCCTACAGTGAAGTTTTTAGATCGATTAATTACAATTTTATCGTCTACTTACAAACCAACATCTAGTTAAGGAGTTTCGATATGGGCTCAGCTCAGACCTTGCCTTGTCACTGAAGCAAGAGACATCCACCTTTATTATAAGGTTAAGTTACTCAACAAGGTGTCTTGTTTTGTTCCCAACAACTATTTATAAAACGTGGTTTCTCGACTCATCCAAATTCTTAAGCCTGGATCTCGTCAAGATCAAGAAGACCTTGGAAGCGCGTGGCAACCCATCCTACATTTGTTATGTCATGCATGTAGGGACTCGTATCTTATCGCATTTTTTTTAGAAAATTAACCACCAAAAAATAAATAAGTAAATAAATAAACAAAATTAATTAGTTCATGCTTGGAGATTACTTCTTGCTAATAACATAACCATTACATAGAGATTATTTTTTTTCCCCTCTCCAAATCAAGTGACAACCAAGTTTTACGAATTATATGCATTCTCTCAAAACAGCTCACATCGTCTAGAAGTAGGCTATTCTAATCTATAAAACGCGAAGTGTAATCTCCAGCACGACCTTGGAAGCGCGTGGCAACCCATCCTACATTTGTTATGCTATGCATGTCGCGTCTTGTATCTTATCGCATTTTTTTTAGAAAACCACCAAAAAAATAAATAAGTAAATAAATAAACTTAGTTCATGCATGGAGATTACTTCTTGCTAATAACATAACCATTAGTAGAGTTTTTTTTTTCCAAATCAAGTGACAACCAAGTTTTACGAATTATATGCATTCTCTCAAAACAGCTTGCATTGCCTAGAAGTAGGCTATTCTAATATAAACGCTGCTACAGGGACTCAAAATATGGACCATTGGAGGGGACAAGTGAGGTGTCCCCTCCAATGATCACATATTTTGGGTCCTTAAGACATTTATATAAAATGCGCAATGTAATCTACAGCCCGACCTCCTATATATTTTTCTCCGGTACAGACTCGAAACAGCACATTTTAGCGGTTTGGTATTGGTGTGCTAACAAAGATTTTTAATTTTTTTTTTTTTTTTTTTTTTATTTTCCTTTAAAATCAGCCCTATCTAAAAATGACAATGTGGGACCCAACCTAGGCTAAAGCTGTGTTGCTTCGCCTTGGCCTGGTTGTTTTTTTTTTTGCTGTAGGCGTGGCGTGCGGAAAGAACGAGACAAAGGAGGGGGGTGTTTCCTTGCTTTTTACGTTGAGCCTGGGATTTTGTTTGCTTTTGTGGTCCAAAGAGAAAAATAAAGAATAAAAAAAAAGAAAAGAAAATTCCCAAATTGGGAGAGGCTCAGTTTTGTTGAACGCTTTGCTCCTGCTCGGGGCGACAGAGAGTTCCACGCTTCCTCTGCCAATTTGCGTACAAATAGAAAGCCTTCTTTTCATCCCTCAAATTTTTATTTTGTCATTAAACCCCCAATAAATTCTATTAATACATTTACTTATTTTTATCGTTATTGTTAAGAGTATAATCTAGAGAAAAGACCAGAATAGCAAGATATACGCTCAGACCGGTTTTATTAGGAAAGAAATAAATGAAGAAGGAGATCATTGTATTGGGTATATAGATTTAGTGAAGGGACCGTTGCTTTTATCACAACTGATGAAAAACATACATGACCTTTATAAATATAACTGACCTTCCAACCGTACACAAAGGTTAAGATGAACCTCCAACTCCAAACAAGAAGAATTTTATCGTACGTAAATCAAGGCATTGTTTTTCATAATCATAGAGCCTTAAATAGAAAATTAAGGTTTTATTTTATATTAGAGCATAAGGTCTTTATTATTTTGAAATTAGCCTCTCAAGTCATTGAATATGTTATTAGGTCCCGAAATTCTTATAAACTGTCCCAAATTTAGTCCCTCGATCATTAAAATTGCTGCGGTCCCCAATTCTCATAAGTTGTTCAACTTAATCCGTCTAATCAATTGAAACAGGAAGAAATAAGAGTGGAGGGAACTAGTAACAATGGCAATCATTTGACAATGTAATTTCAAAGTATTAAATATCTAATAGACTAACATTGTCAAAAAACCCCAAGAAATCTCAATTACCACGAAAGGAAAGATTCTAGCTTACAACATGTCAACTATGTAATACAAGCAGGCATTGTTGACGCCCGAGGCTAAACAGATAAATTTGTTAGATAGCTGAAGTGCTATATTTTAAGTTTTTTTCAAGTTTAGCTGCTGTGTGTTTATGAAACGTTGTGGTTAAAGCAATATCTGACCTACTTCAGTGCAATGATCCCAATACCAATCTGCTTCCAGGAACAGCAGTACAGTATACTAGTGTGCACCGACTAAGTACTATCAAGATGTCCTCGATCTATAAGACCTTTCAGTCAAGGCAAATATCTCCTCAATCTGTTAAACCTTTCGGTTAAGACAAATATATTTCGATCTGTAATAACCTTTTGGTTCAAAGCTCTGTTCCTTCGGGCACAGACTAAATCTTGCACACTTTTAAACTTCGCAGCAGTAGCACAACAGATTAAATATTTCAATGTGTTTTTCGTATCTTTGAGAGTTGCCCCAAGGGGCTCTATTTATAGGCCTCTAAGGCCAGCTCAGGGGTCATTTGACTGTTACAAATCATAATGACAATTATGATTGTAACAACAAATGACTTGATTGCTTTAACTGCTACATGCAGTTTTAATTGCTACATGAAGAAACGTCTGAACGCGAGGGTCGCGTTTCTATGCAATGTAATGGTCGCTACCAGCCTCGCGCGAACGCGAGGGTCGCCCGCATGCTGCCAGCAGCCTACGAGGCATGCTCTCATTTTTATGCAACACAATGGTCGCTACCAGCCTCGTGCGAACGCGAGGGTCGCCCGCATGCTACGAGGCAGCCTGGAAGTGCAAAGTGCGCATTACAAAGCGTCACTTAGCGGCTTAGCCCGATTAGCCCCGATTCCCGGTCTGGCCCAGAGCCACGACCCACTAAAACTTATGATGGATTAATTGAATAAAAATAATTCTCGATTTGCCGTTGGCAAGTCTCGAACACAAGACATTTGAAACACCAAAACTTTAACTTGCCACTACGCTACTAAGGATTTCTAAAAAATATCGGTAGTTAATAAATACGTAGTTTGAAAGCTCATTTTTAAAAAGCGGTTTTGACCAAAAAAATCCAACATATATCTCCTCAATTAAGCTCACTTGGTTGGATTCAGTCAAAATCCAAACTAGTGGGTCCCCCAATATGCCACGAGATAATGAATTTTATTTGTTGCCAATGGGCAAACTAGTGGGTCCCTTAGATAAGCTAGTTATATTGGAGCATTCAATTAGTGGAGGGGTTGGACCGCAAGTTCAGGATGAGCAGAACTCCAAGAGGCTTGGTCAACACCCTCCCCCACCCCCCCCCCCCCTCCCCCCCCCCCTCCCCCCCCCCCTTGAGTAAAATTTTAATTTGTCAATTATATTAGTTAAATTGTTAGAGGTCTATGGAAGTGGCGATGTCATTGTAAACTCGTGAGAGGCCCACTCAAAAGGCTCGTGGGTTTGGTTTCAAACTCACCCCTTGATCATGAAAGTAGCTGTATTGACAAATTCATTTTTGGAGTCGTAGTCAAATCACAATGGCCGGTCGGTTAATTAGATCAATGGGTGACTTGCTAGCGTTGTCTCTTGCAAACAAAGGGCCTAAGATTAGGGTTTTCCTTTTTTTTACTAATCAAGATTCAAGCTGGGGGGGCGAAAAAGGTGAGCTAAATCTTATCTTTTTTGATACGGAAGCTTTATAGAAAGACATAAGCGCACGGTGTGACGTAATAAATGCGTTAGGCGCTATGATATAAATATTCTCTCTCAGTTAGATATTGTTTAATAAGGGGTTCATTCATAAAGGTTAAGGAAGGTTAACCCTTCCTTTAACTCGTCCAACATAAAAGAGAGGAGGAGAGACATGAAACATGAAGTAAAATAGATTCACGTAGCGGATCCTAAAAAATTTGGGATGAAGACTTTGTTGTCGTTGCGCGAAGTGAAATAAGTCGATCTGTCAAAATTCTCTTAACATAAAAAAAAATAATCCTTCTATTTATAATGAAAACAGTGATAATCTCTTCTCTTTCCAAACACAAAAGGAAAACATGATTGTGTTCGGGAGTCCACAAGGAAAAAACAAATAAAATAGAGAAGAAAAGATGGAGAAGAAGAGGGGAAAATATAACGTCTTATTTGAGAGTCCACCAAGGAGGGTGGAAGAGAACTTGTTTCGTCATGTTTATCCCAAAATTTCATCTAGGTTGTTGATCCATGGTGAAGAGGGCAAAATTGTTTTCGAACATTAAACTTTCAATGATCAATTTCCCTCCCTCCTTTTTCCGTCTGCTTTGGGAAGCGGGGCAAAAATCACAACATTTTAACGAAAATTTCACCTCCCCAGCCCTCTTACCCCCTCACCAAAAAAAAAAAAAAAAAAAAAAAAAAAAAAAAAAAAAAAAAAAAAAAAAAAAAAAAAAAAAAAAAAAAAAAAAACCCCAAAAGGAGTTAATTTGCCCTACCCCCCACATAACCCTTAAGACAAGCCTAATATCTAATAATATTTATTTACTCAAAATAGGTAATCTTGGCCAACTTTTTATCCTCATTCCTCCTTAAATCTCTGCCAAATAGATGACCTACCGAGACGCACGAAAAAATTCAACCTACTGAGCAAAACGCAAAGTAGTACGCACACCAACCAATTAGTCATCCAAATCCAATTTTCAAACTAGTGGTGTACTGTCAAAACCTTAAAACCCTAAACCTAGAGCCCATAAAAAGCCACTTTTAGTGTTGGCCTTAGGCCCACCAACACCAACCATCACTTTTTCAATAAATTTTTTCCTCCTTTTCCCTCGTCTCCCTTCACTGCCAAGCTTGTCACCCCTAGCTTTATTCAATCACTAGTAAAAAAGAGAGGGGAATGTGTGGAAAGTTTGTTGAGGGGGGTGTGCAGAAAAAGCAACTGCCTTTCAACTTTTGCTGCCTAAGGTTGACATGCACACACAAAAAAACTCTCATATGTAGCTTTCTAACATCAATCAAGAGAGAAAGTATCCCAAGCACAAAGAAGAGAAGATGCACTCATAACTCTCCTCTTAGCTACCAGTGTTGGTACAAATACAATAACTCCAACAATAACAATTAATGGGTTATGATGGGGGGGGTTTTTTTGGGGGAGAGTCAAAGATGTATGGAGGCTTCATGTATGGTGTTTTCCTGTCTCCTTTGATGGCATGATGAGGTCTCACTGAACTTTTTCCATGCTCCTCGAGCTCTTGTTACCCTTTTTTTGCAAAAGAGAAAGGGGAGGGGAGGGGCATGCGGTAAGAGAGCATGCCTTGGTAGCGCAACTACTACTAGGGCATGCCCCTAGATCTATTGCGTAATCTCGCAACTACAATAAGGAAAAAGAAGTGCGGAAGTCCATCGCCACCTCCAGAGGTGGCGATGGACCCCGATGGGGATATCAATCTATATCACCTGTTAATAAACCTGACTTTGATCTAAGCCAACAATCATGGACCAATGCAACAAAGAAGAAGGTTAAGCTGCCAGGTTGCTATCTTGAATGGTTTCGACGATATGGGATTATACTCGCACATGAATTTCCAAGATTTGATCACAATGTTTGTGCTCACTCCACTTTATGTGCCTACCGCACCCTATGGCTTTCTCAAACTGCCAATGTATTTTCTTTCTGAGAGTGATTTCTCAGTAAACAAATCTAGATAGGGATCAATTTAACATGGAAAGCAATCAATTGTGTGGTATGTTGTGGGGGAATACTTGATGATATTTGTTGGTGTAGATAGTTTATTATGCATGGTACTAAGAATAAACTAATTGCATGCATGAAGCAAATAATCATGAATGTAAGCTGAGTGCTTCGATGATGATTTGATTAGGATTTTGTTGTTAAGCTGTTGTATGCATGTTGCACATAAAGGAAAAGCTGTTACCTTCATGCTTAACTTCATAATTAAAGGGGGGCCAAAAGACAAAAGCCTGTTAAGATGTACTACTTGCATGGATTGGGAAAATCAAGGGGATTAAGATTACATGCATGTATAATAATTAGAAACACAAGCAGAATACATTGATGAAGATAATACACAGCCTACTGTTTGATTGTAATCTGCATGCTTGTAGTCATAATGTGTACTTTCGTAAATAGATAGAGAGGGACATGCTGAGGGGGGACAAAAGGCTTAGTTGAGAAATTTTGCAACTATGCATTGACCAACATATAGCTCTGTGAACAACTAGAATGAATCAACAAAAAGGCTTAGTTCGCCTGGTCAGCACAAAATATATAAGAGCAGATGGTTACATTTCTGGTCTAGAGGTCAAAACTTGCAACAGCCGAGTATAAAAGCTTGAGGACATATGATCATTAATAGAGATGGGTACCCATTTTGAGTTTAGGCTCCACAATTGGCTTTGCATTCTTGCTATGTGATCCTGGAAGAACACCTTTTTTCACACTTGATGTCTACATAGGAAAAGCTACAAGATAGTCAAAACTGTTATCTATAGTGACATGTAGATAGGAAAATCAACAGAAAAAATATAAACCGCTATCTAGAGGGAAATGTACGCTACACTTATTGCGGCAAGATTCGATGATCTGAAGTTATTATCCGTGTCACCTAAGATATCACATAAAATGTGCTAATATGGTACTGGAAATACACTTCCTTTTTCTGCACTTGATGTCTACATAGGAAAAACTACAAGATAGTCAAAACCATTATCTATAGTGACATGTAGATAAAAAAAAAATCAATGACATATAGATAAAAAAATCCATGAAAAAACATAAACCAATTATCTACAGAGAAATGTAAACTGTACTAATGGCAGCACGATACAATGATTTGAAGTTATTCTCCATAACACCTAAGACAACATACAAAAGGTATACTGCTTATATCTTATGCAATTAAAGAACAGAAATTTAAGAGTGAGACTTTTAAGTGTGAACAAGCCACGCCCCCACCAGACTGCACTATAATTATAGTCGCATTAGGTCGATGTAGAGGCTCATTACTTCGTATTTTTTGCTTTTTTTTCCTGCCACGAGAAAATCTTTATGATTACTGTGGGTCAGTTAATGTGTTCTAATTATAATTAAACATGATGGCCCCTCCATAGAAGGAATAAATAAAGCTACTCATCATTTCCTTTTAACATGCAATTCATGCTAACAAGCACCATGAGACCCTCTGTACAATTGTAGCTAAATTTTCATCTCGAGAGAAAAGATATGATCAGCCTTAAAATATTAAAAAATGAATATCCTCACGGAACTTACTTGACTATGTTCAGAAGAAAAACTTAGTTAACAGCAATTCATCAGTTTAACAAAAGCATTTCTATGTGTGAGTGTTTATGGTAACAAAAGTAACGTCTAGTTATATAAGATGAGAATGATTGAAAGGAAGACCAAACTGAAGCGATTTCATTGCTTTCACTAGTTAGGAATTATACATGCCATGCCTAGCTACTTATGGTGCAAGAGGATTCATTGATTAACCATTTTGATTGGAAAGTGATGCTTAAATTTTTGAAAGAGGCATTATGTATATATTATTTGAGCATTATCCCCCTGCAATTACTAGATGGTCCAACAAGAATAGTTGCACAGCTTGGATTCTAGTCATAGAATTCCAACCAGAAAAGTCATTGGGGATGGTCAGCACCCTTAACTTCATTGGATCTGTAATTAAAATTAATCATGTTACCTAGCACATAACTAATGTCCACAATAGGCAGGGTCCACTACACAAATTATTCCCACATTGTTAAAACTGTTTGATAACTAACTAATAGTGTTTTGTAAGGGTCATGTATATAGTCAACGGTGGATGGAAACTGTGATATTATAGATACTAGTGGGTCATGCAAATTAACGGATATCAAATTATTAGAACCAGTTATCATAATACACAGAAAATTTGGCCAGAAAGAACAACATCATAAATCCTAAATGATATCCTCAGCATGATAAACATTTTTCATGTCAATTTTGTTAAGTTATAAAGTGCCCGTTTGAATTCTTGATGTGTTAAATAATACTAGAAATTATAAGTGCCATTTAGAATGTACCTTGATCATAATCCAACAGTCACATTTAGTAAATCAGGAATCGTGAAAATTATGAGAGATACTTTTTAACTTATCGTTAAGAGATTGTTTGTGAACAAATAAGATGCACTATGTGAGAAAATGAAAATTTTAGCCCATCTCCTCAACATTTATATCTTCTTGTTAGTAAATAATATATCTTGCCCTCCAATGTTTTATTGTTCTTCTATTTTTTGGATGCTGGTCTTGGGTTAATGTGAACCTCCAGTTTTACTATTTGGAAAGGAATTCTGCCTTTTAATTCTCTTCTTTAGTTAACAAATTATTTGAGAATGAGAGACTACCATCCATTAGTCCTTTTGAGTTTCATATGTTGTGATTGTCCTTGTGACGGACTTTTTCAATCTTCCATCTTTTCTTTAGTTGTCAAGTAACAATGTGCTTGGGTTCCTTAATATAAGGTGGTTACAACCTATGTTGCATGGAAACAGGTACGGGTTGGTGCGGGTGCGGGTACGGAACAAGACAATTTGTAAAAGGTAGGGTACATGGATACGGTTACACACACCACATACACACATATATGTACATATGTATACATGCAACACACATTGAAATTGATAAATTACATAAGATCATTCATTAATATATTATCAGAAACAAGGTTACAAAAAGCGTTAGGCGGCGTTTAGAGCCTAGGTAGCCTAGGTAGGGGGTTAGGTGCTTTCCTATTTTTTTTAATATATTAACTACAATCAATATTATCAAAAGTGCTACGCACTGCTTAATACGCATGCAACGCTAGGCCTAGGAGAATCTCTTTTATTTAAGTGGTGGCGGAGGAGATTTTGCTGAAGGTTGAAAGAATTGGAGGTGTTCATAGTCGGTGGAGGCCAGAGGAGGTTAGAAGATGTAGAAGCAACAACAGAGGAAATCACAATCAAGACCTACCAATGTAGTCTGCGTGAGCAGTCTTCGCCGCCCCGCCCTAGGCGCTTTCAACAACCAGGCTGGAGGAGCCTAGGCTGCCTAGGTAAGGCCTAGGCCTACATGGGAGCCTACATGAGAGCTTTTTAAAACATTGATCAAAATTAAAATTAATATATCATTTTTATATTTCTTTTATTGTCTAGATCATAAATTTAAACTGCTCATTTTGAACCGGATACCCAAATGACCCTTTAGAATGATCGTTCTAAAGGGGTTTAGATGAAATGAATCCAAATGACCCTTTAGAATGACAGTTCTAATAAATTTCTGTCATTCTAATAAATATCAAGAAATGAATGTGAAAGAGCTGTATGACATGTTTTAAACTAAAACATGCATTATATAATTGAGAGTGTCTGAATAAACATATGCATACATTCAAGGAGTGTCCGAGGAGTGTCGGTGTCTGGTATGTGTTGGAAATGGGTACGGCTTCACAATAGAAGTACTCACGCAACATAGGTTACAACTAAGTGCTAAAACCACCATTACCATTGCGAGCTCTCCTGCCCGCTAAACGTCCTTAGCGAGATATAGAACAAGAATTCCTTTCATATTTCTTTCTTTTGTTTCAATCTCTGTAAGATGTCTCAATTCACGTACATGAATGTTCTATAACATGCGTGATCAATGAATCAATATGCAACCATCTTTTTTCAGCATCTCTTTTCTTCGGCAAAGATACAATAGACACACACACACTACATATAAAAGAGGATTGGGGTGTTAAAACTTTTGATTGCCTCTTTTACCTTTTCAAAATTTGATAATTCACAATAATGCCTTGAAATTTATTCAATTCATTCTATTTATTACACTATAATTATTCTTAAAATAAACATGAAAACTAATACTAAGAACTAAATATATATTATATATTTTAACCATAAATTTTATTCAATTCATTCTATTTATTACACTATAATTATTCTTACACTAAACATAAGAACTGATATATTATAAATTTTACCAATATTAGTGTTATGTTAAATAAGATCACTATTTCACTTTAGATATTAGATATTACACAATAAATATACAATTTTAATATATAAGATAATAATATCATAACTTATATTTATAAATGATATTATAATTTATGATAATTAAATATTTAATTAAACATCTAACATCTAATCCAATAATATAATATATTGATATATGCATCTGATGCGTAAAAAATCCATGAAGAGGAATACTAATATAAATGTTAACCTCTTGGTGTAGTCTAGAAATCGCATATAAATTATCAGAATATATAGTACTAACTATTGCAATATACTTATCATAGTATTTGGATACAAGGTAATTCTAAGCATGTGAAATTCCAAGCGATGTGGGAAACTATTACATTTGCTCGACATTGGATGTGGAAAGATAATTTTTAAAGAAGACGTGAATGCGTTAATTAGAGATATCCATAATAGGTTGGAGCAACACTCAATTTTCGGACACTTTGTCGATGATATTTAGCGATGTTACACATGAGTCGAGGAATGTGATTTTTAGATAGTTCGTCAAATGAAGAATATAACGGCTCATGTGTTGGTCCAAAGAGCTAAGTAAATTAATGACTTTGTGGTATTGCTCGAAAACTCACCATTATTTTTACACAATATTTTACAATCTGATAAGCAGCAGCGTTAATCCTCTTTCTTTTGCTGTGCTTCTGAGTTTTCAGTTTAGTTTTGATGAATATTAATATTTTTTTTCATAAAAAAACTATGACAATACGATTTTGAATCCTAGCTAATAAAGTAATTTATGACATCTCCCCTTCTAAACCCACAAATAATACATTTAATATGAATGTTAGTGAGAAAATGAACCTATAATTAAGGGATTCATGTATATTCTCTTATTAATCAATCAAGTTATCTTCATTAATTATGCACTAATAATTTCACGACACATCTACTTCCATAAACATTCCACTTGGACAAGAGTTGCATAAAATTATGCTATATATGGATGCTGAAATGCACAAAAGGAAACATTAAAGAGTCAAAAGAAAAAAAGGAGAAAGTGGGAATTTTGATTGTGGAGTCAATCCCTCGATTATAGTAACCAGGATACATTGTGGTCAGCAAGATTTCATAGGCAATAATTAAGAGAGAAAATTATATCGTTTTTTTAAGAAAATGAACAGATCTGCAACTGGTTCCACCTCTAATTTACGAAAAATATCAATCTATTAGTTATACAAGTATGCAATTTTGTGGAGATAAAAACTAATATAAATATCAATAAATTCATGGCGAGTAGGTGGCCGGGGACTCTGTTTGAGTCCTCTTCGTTGTTCTCAAAAATAAGTCGCGGGCGAATGCAATATGAGATGGTCTTCAAATGTTTTGGTTTCATATTATTACTTAATATGCATCACGTGCAAAGCACGTGTTAAATTCTAGTGTGTGTATACATATACATATATAGGCTGACCGAATAAGTAGTTTATGGTGATTAGTGATAGCAAAATAACATCTCCCTTTCACATTAAATTTGGATGTAAGCATAGCATTCATTCTCATAGTCATGCTGGCACCAAACCCTTGTTCTTTCTTTTCCCCCCCATGAAAAGGTCTCAAGAAATTTGAATACAGTAATCATATTTCCCAGTTGCATCATTTATATTTTATTTCAAGCTATCTATATACACACAAAATATTAATGGACGCTTGATATAACAATTTTCAGTCCATCCTCAATTTAGATGATCAAAACTTGCAGGCAATTTCACGTAGCAAAGTTTCAATTACCACAAAGAGTTGTGGAGAATATTGTTAAAGATGTCCAAAGAACGATAGTGCTTCATAATGTATTTCAGTTTCATGGGTTGAAGAAAGCATGAACGCCATCATGCTATACCACATTCACTTTAACATCATGATAACTTTGATGAGTCCATTAGGCAAATTTCTACTAAAACTTTTAAGCGGACTATGTGATGCAATCATTCGAATTTATAATACAGATGCTTTTGCAGGAAAAATAATTACCTTGTACCCATGCAGTTGTTGAAGGATGCAGGTAAACCCTCATGTATATGCAACTTCGTCATTACTACTATGGGAAACACACCTCATATCCTTTTCCCTCAAAATATTGGCATTCTTGATCATCAAATTTATTTAAATTCCTGCCTGTATATTTACCAAGGAAAAAAAAGATAATTAATTTTGCATAACGAAGGGGGTAAACCTCATTGCCTATGATAGTTTATATAATAATTACAGAAGAGGATATCACCTTTAGAACCAAAATAAACTTTGTAAGGACATCCCTAAGAAAGGAAAAGAAGAAGAGGGTGAAATCACTTACTTTCCGGATAACTTATATAAAAGAGCAAATAAATCCTCCTTTATGACTCGTATCCTGGGTTTTCAATTCCTTACTGATGCTTTCAGTCTGCATAATCATTATATATGGAAACATTAGTCAATTTACAATGTCACATCAAGCTTCAATGCACTAGATGTCAAGTTGTCACGGTAAATCCATGAGGAGAGCCATCCTTGGCTGTTGCCTTAATCATTATCTGCAAAAGAAAATTATCTTCGGAATCAAGTTATGCACCCGCCATCACTAAATTATAAACAAATAAATTCAATCAATTAGAGTTATAAATCACTAACAGAGTGAAGGCGGAAGATCGGAATGCCCTTTCCTTTTCTTAAATTAATCAAACAAAATGATGCACTTTCCTTTTCAACAGGAAAGATCCGCAAAGATTTCCTGAAGGATTAAGTTGATCACGGTATTAGCATGAACAATCATTTGTTTATGGAGATGGGGTCTGGTTCAAATGCTAATTTGTAAACTCATAACAAAATCAGTAAACCATACCCAAAAACTCAAATGAAAGAAAAAAAAAATTTCTTGCAATCTCAACTACAAGCCAAACACAAATCAAGAGAACAAACTACTGTGATATAATCACTGAATAATATTACATGGCTCTTAAAATGATTATCAATCAATAGAAAAAAAATGAGGCACATTAGGTGAGAGGGGTGCATCAGAGGGAAAGAAAAATAGAAGAAGAGAAGGAATCACACCTTCAAAGGGAAAGAATTGGCCTCACACCAATATGCAAATCACATGCATTCAACCGTGGGATTTTCATCACATAATCAAATGAATCTCTCTATTTATATTTTTAAACTTATAAGGTATTATAGTTGAAGAATCAAATTCTTTTGAATCAAACAACTAATCCTATATTTGTGAAACCAAGTGACGCAAATTCAAATGTTAAAATCAAATAACTAATCTCAAATTCAAATCAAATATCTAATCCTAGAGTAAATCCAAATCAAATATCTATGCTAATCTCAAATCAAATATCCAATTCTCAAACTAATTATGATCCTAAACAAAACTAGCCCTCTACCAATGAGATGAGGCTTTGACTTTATATCCAGTTCTCTAAAGCATCACTGCATCAAATATGAAGCACATTTGTCCCCCTATTTGGACAATCAGAATTTTTGAGATGCCCATGGAAAACGAGAGTGTAGGTTGCTAGTGACATTCTACAAAAAAAAATAATAATAAAATTAAAAAAACATGAAGCATCTTCTCTCCAAGCATGAGTAGTCTTTTGGAGCTCTGATAGTTATGACATTTTCTCTATTTCAATATGACCCCTTCCAACACGGCATTAAGAAAATCACCATCCTTTCTGTCTCTCTAAAGCCGGCATATATAAGATCAATGTAGACTCTCCAGGGTCTTGCATGGAAGATCCATGAACTAAAAGGAGAAAAATGCAGAAGGCAAGCATTCTGATGGACCTGTTTCTTGATGATACATGAAATTTGATTTAAACTAACCAGTTCAAGGTATATTAGCACTTGCCATTTGGTTAAAACAATGAATTCAAATCAGAACATTCTGATAAAATGAAGCATAGCAGTCACTAGTCTAGTTAAAAAATAGTGAAAATGACGAGCAACCACACTTATGCAAAGAGTTTCTCACATTGGATTCACCAACCTACTCTCTGTTAAGAAATAAAGAATCTCTGTTGAAGTCTTAAAGGACTCGAGTGAATAAGAAAACAGGATTAAGATTGTGCATTTGAGAGGAAAGTTGGATATAAGATGAGGAATATATTGTATATACTGATTGGTGTACACATGTAAGGTTCTTTCTAGAAAAGTAGTGCAGATATGATACTCAGATATGGTTCTGTGACCTTCCAGATACAATAGAATTTCTAAAAGATATGATTATGTAAATTTTAACTCAAATCATCTGGAGGTACATGATCTAGAAAAACATTGGATTTGCTTATATGACGTGAAACAACAAAATTAAGATGAGGAATATATTGTATATGCTGATTAGCGTACACATGTAAGGTTCTTTTTAGAAAAGTAGTGCAGATATGGTACTGTGACTTTCCAGATACAATAGTATTTCTAAAAGATATGATTATGCAAATTTTAACTCAAATCATCTGGAGGTACATGATCTAGAAAAACATTCTGGAGGTACATGATCTAGAAAAACATTGTATTTGCTTATATGATGTAAAACAACAAAACATCGGGATAAAGTGAATGCATATTTATCCAAATTCCCAATACTGTTCAAAAAAATTTATATGATGTAAAGCAATAAAATATTGGAATCATATGAATGCACATTTATCACAATCCCTAGCTTATAATAAAGATTCACTAGAGGCAAGATACTGTCATTCACAAGCAACTGTGATGCCTGGATGACCAGCGATCATACTGAAGAATCATCTACTCAAAAACCACGTTAAATGATGACAGTGATCTTTCCCCCTAACAGGTTTCACAGCCCCAATCTACAAACATAAAATTTAGCCATTAGCAAAGAATAAATTTTGGGAGTATGTCCTATAGAAACAAGTTATACTGTAGGAACTAGGAACTAAAAAAGCATCCCATCACAATACAAAAAGTATATGACTTCAAAATGTCAACAGCGCCATCTACTATAACATCACTCTGAATTGATACAAATAGGACAGTTCGTAAGTAGGCAATGACACTAGAAGATGTATTTTCTTCGAGCACCAATAGTCCTGGAACCAGCAGCACAACACAAACCGGATTCACTCTGAAAATTAAGGCAAACATTGTGCTCCCTTCTTGTTTACGATAGATATACCATAGGAACAGGAGAGAAAGAAAAGAAAAGAAAACAACAGCATAACAACAGCCGAAATAACAATTAAGCCATCATCCTAACATGTTACACTGGTGAATCATTTTTATTCATCCAGCCCTATTAAGGGTCCATTCCTCTTTGAATTAGCAACCAAAATATCCTTTTCTAGGCTTAGACCTTAATCATCCGCAACTTTCACACTCATCAGTTTCCCTTCTATTTTTAACAAAGAATGACTTCAGTTACATCAGTATAAAGTAGATAATCTTAGAGATTTGCCTGATAAAGAAGTTACAGAGTGATTTATCATATTTGCTTTGTGCTGAAGTTAGTAGGTTTGATTCTTCTCATGCGATCTCTTATCAAATAGAAGACCTGTTCTGTTATCTGGTGGTGTTTTAAGATATTTTAGTTAGTTGCTATTTTATTCTTGATGAGTTCTCTGTTACATTGAATTTTGTGTAGAATACATAATAATCTAACGGAATCTAGAAATTTCTTTCAGATGGCGAGCTAGTCATTTTTTTGCTAAACATGCGTCTAAATATTTCTTCTCCACATAGCTTGATTTTTGGAAGACGACCAGATCAGGCTTATAACGGCACTAACTGTACCACTTTTTGCAACAGCTAACCCCACCAAAAAGTCAAATAATATTATCGATATTTTCATGAATTGCAAATAATAAGCATAAGGCTTTTGAATTACAAATGTATATGTTGCAAATAGACATATTGTTAAAAGTGTCATTAAAAGCAACATGACAATAGCTTATCTAGTTTTGATTTGTACCCACACACACAATAAGCATCAGACCAGTGTAGAAAATAGTGCGTTCCGTAGCGCAAAATAGCGCATAGCATAACATAGCGCTGCCCTACCATCACATAGCGTTGGAAAATAGCGCATGGACAATATAACGGGCGCTATTTTAGCCATAGCGTACGCTATGTAACGCATCGTTGTGACGCTTTGTAGCTTAAGTTATATTGTTCAATGTCTGAGATTGCTTTTTAAATGATTCAATGGCTGTAATTGAGTTTAAGTGGGTGGAGCCCACTTTTCATAAGTTAAATTCAAGCCTAAAACCCTAAAGGGTCTGCTGTCGTCGCCTCCAAAGCCTCCAGATAAAAAAAAAAACAATTTCCTCTGATTCTTCCGTCTTCTTCTTTGGTTCTTCCTTCAACTCATTTTGTAGGATTTATTAAAACTTATGACTTACAAATGCTTGTTTTATTAAAACATCTATAATTTAATTTCGAACTTGAAGTATTTTATGCTTTTGGATTGATTGTTAAGACAAACATGGTTGATTTTGTTGTGAAATTGTGATGATATATTGATTTGTGATAGTATTTTTATGATGATATTGTTGAGAATTGCGATGATTATTTATATTTTTTGATTTTGAATGTTATGTATCTATAAAATATTTAAACAATAATAAATTATTTAACCTATGTTAAAAGTTACGCTATTTTGCGTTTTACGTTAACCGGAGGTAAGCGTTATGCTATGCGTTATCGCTATTTTCAACATTGCATCAGACTTTGAATTACAAACATATATGTTGCAAATAAACATACTGTTAAAAGTTATGCCATCAAAACACAAGCAATATATGTCAATAGCTTATCTAGATTTGATTTGTGTTCACACGCACGCACGCACACACACAACTACAAAACACACACGCATGCATGCACACATACAGACGCACACACGCAAAGCATGAGATTCTCTAAAAATCCAAGCACTTCCACTTACCTGGATTCTCATAGGCTTAGCGTATTCAAAAGAAATAAATGCATGTGGCGCCAAAATGAATCGTACATGGCTTGGTTGTCAAGAACATCAATATCAACCAACAATTAATAGAGAGCATGACAACAATCTCTTTGGCAATCAATGTGGAATTCTCTTTAGACGAATAGCTCTTCAATGTAATGAATGACAGGAGCCTCTCGTGTTATGTATTTCAGAAACTGAACCTTTCTTGATTCTCCTGTGATAATTAAATTCTAGTCAGGTTACTAAATAAATCTTGATTCCAACACTTAAACATGTAAATCTGATGAACCTTGATAGCCATCCCATTGGTAAGGATAAATGAAGAGTACACATAAGATATTGTGACAAGAGACTTGGTCCAGAAAAAACTCAACATCCCATTAGTTTTCTCAAGAGCTGTGCTTTCTAGAAAGGGCATACAGACTGCTTTCCTGATGACTCAGCCATGGTTGATGTGCAACTGCAAAAGCCTTGGATAAGCCCCTGTTGCTGGATCCCCAAGAGAATCCCCTCAAAAACAACAATTAATATTTGGTACTAATATTCGGCTGACAAATTCCTATATAACAGATGTGAAAATACACTGTATCTGTCAAGAAGAAAAACCTGAAATTTTAAACACGAGTTCAACATAAGCTGAAGACTATTAAAGGATACTACATTAATTTATTTAGGATGAAATCTCCATGTGTAAAAGAGGTAACTGATGGAAAGTTATTGAAGCTTATCTGTCTTGAGTTAATATATGGATGACAGCTTCAAATTGTTTCAGCTAATCAAGGATGTTATTTGAAGGGCCAGGTTTTAATCAGGAAAAATATTGCACAAGATACTTACTAAAAAGAACACCTGAACGGGGGAATTAGGTCATGTATATAAGTACGGCACATTATGAATCAACTAACCTGATATTGGTTTCTACAATATTTCTCAGCAAAAAGTCCATAGATGAGCAAGCACAACAGCAGCCGCATCTGACAATGTTTTGATGCTCCATATGAAAGAAGGCAGTTTATGTTGGTTCTCTAGAATATTTAGAGATGATCAGCAGATTTCACTTAAGCAAGAGGGGAATCTCAACTCCCCTCTTCATTAGATCAATTCCCCCTGTCAAAAAGAACTTGTGAAAGTTGAACTGTACTATATGGAGAAGAAAGGTGCCTACTCGTAATTACTAATTGACATTGTAGGTCGAATTGCTCACAGTTCCCCTGTTAAGAAATTGGAACAAACATATAGATGGCTGACACTAAATTTATAATAATCTGAATTCACTTGTGGAGCTTCATCGTTCTTGAGTTGTGCTTCACAGGTTATAGCTATCTTTTTTGCACTATCCTTAGATGCTTCAGGTTTACTCCACAGGCTAACTGGTTATGACACAACCCAGGAACCTGCTTGGCAACAAAACCTTGATGCCGGCGGGGTTGGGAAATCAAGCCCGTACCAAGAGTTAATGAGCCTTAACTAGAGGTTAGGAACCAAATGAACCAAAAATCATAAGCTATTAGCATCATCACCAACTTCTATTCAAACACATCACCCTGTGTTATGCTTTCAAACGTGGGACTATGCTCGCACATGAATACCCCAACACTAAGACAGACCCAAAATGGTAACTGGAGAGTTTCCATAACACTTAATGGTGACTAACACGAAGTTGATTGTAGCGGGCAGGAGGGTTTCCTAATAGGAGAGTGTTGTCATCTCATCGCAAAATCTTAGATCATCCCATCGTTCCTATAATATTATTTAAAAAAAATCCCCTTTCCTTGCCAGTTCATCCTATTTTCTACTCTATCAAGCTTGGGTATTGAAAACACATCAGCCAGAAGGAATTCACGAAAACTATGTTGTCCCTGCTAAAATAAGGGCGCCAAGTTCATCACGGTGAATATATGATAAATTTCCCATATTTTACAGCAAAACTACTAAGAGCTATGACATGTTCATAATTATGACAAGCTCATCACAGTGAATATATTCGTTGAACCTCTCGCATGCGCGCAGAAACCTAAAAATCTCTCAAAAGATTCTACAAACAAAGATCGGCGATAATAATTAAAGAGATGGAATTCAAATGTGGGAGTTTCTCCGAGACTAGAATCTACCATTTCAACTAGGGTTCGCAACGTACAGGGCGATTTCAACGCTGCTTTCAGATCCCCGACCTATGTTAAACAAAAATCGATGAGCTGAGTTCAGATCGGAGGGGAAAATGAGAGAGATGAAGATGAAAGTCGAGACCTTTGAAGGCGTCGGCGATCTTCTTCGGGGGTTTCCCGCCTCCTAAACTCGCCATCGAGAGAGAGAGAGAGAGAGAAAAGATACTTCCTCTCCTGTTGTATTTGATGAGAAAGAGGAGGGTGATTATTGACCGTCCGATCAATGAGTTTTTAGATGCGAACTATGATTAGCAAATAATACCCATGATGACGCAAATTAATTAAGCCCAAATGAAAGGAACGATGCAGGGAAACAAACTTACAGATCGGGGACAAATTTTCAAAACCAACCTATTTGAGAAACTAATTGCAAAAAACGACCCGTTTGACATTTATTTAGAGAAACCGACCTGGTTTCAGCACTGTAGCTGAAACCAGGTCGGTTTTTCTAAAAAAGTTTACGAAACTTCACGGGAGTTCAACTCCCGTGAAGTTTTGTTATGAGAAAAAACTTCACGGGAGTTGAACTCCCGTGAAGTTTCGTAAACTTTTTTAGAAAAACCGACCTGGTTTCAGCTACAGTGCTGAAACCAGGTCGGTTTCTCTAAATAAATGTCAAACGGGTCGTTTTTTGAGAATAAAATCTCAAATGGGTTGGTTTTGAAAATTTGTCCTACAGATCGGTTATCGGGTTGAATAATGATTGAATAAATTCGAACGGCAAATGATTTGTAGCCTTTTTTTGGTGATATTAGCGATTATTTGAATTTTTTTTATTGAATAAATTCGAAAAACGAATGATGGAATAATATTTTAAAAGTGTGTATCCCTTTTAATCAAACCGCACTCATTAATATTGTTCAAGAGTATACTCTCTCTCTCTCTCTCTGATATTAAAAAAAAAAGTTTCAATTTTTTTTTTGCAAAGCTCATCCCTGAATGATTCTTCAAACATTCATCAGACAATTTACACAGCATATCGAATCACAATAGTCTCACAATTGTTCCTTAATATCAACTAAGAAAAGTTTTTTTTTTTAAAAACGCGCTTAATTAACTAGCATGTCACAATTTTCATCACTTCCCATTGCCGGAATCCGCAGCCGTCGCCGCCTTCCCCTCCTCCATTATCTTCACCGGCTTCCCTCTGCGCGGCCTTCGCCGTGTCATACGACGCATGCAGCCCCAGAAAGAAGTAATAAACGAGCAAGAACACCGTCCAAAACACCGAACCTCAATGAACGACTTCGCGTCGATCGACCCCAGCAAAAATATGTGATCGCAATCGACAGCGACGGCAGCCACGCACCATCGGCACTCCCATAAGCTTCGCCTCCCTCGCCTGCGGCACCCCCAGCCACAGCCCCATCGTCGCCTGACGAACCCACACCGGCACCGTTATGCAATACCCGATCCACCCCTTCTTGCTAGTCGCCCAGTACACCGCGGTCGCAGTCGACGATGCAAGGATCATTAACAACAACACGACCATTTTGTTGCGGTCTGAATTCGTCGTCTCGCCGCTGACGTAGTAGCGTCGCACGATGAGGGCGACCCCGACGAGCATGAAGATGAAGAGGGTCGATATTGACAAGAGGTTTGAGAGGATTTGGAGGTTGGTGAAGAAGGCGACTGATGCGGTGGCGGCGAGCATGATGATGGTGGCGTTGATCGGCGTGCCGGTCTTGGCGTGCACGTTGGCGAACCACGCGGCGACCGATGGTGGGTGCGGCGATGTGGGTGAGGATCGAGCACTGGCCAACGGCTCCGACGAGGAGGACCGTGGTCCATGCCCTTCAGCGCGCCGAACGCGACGATGTACTTCGCCCAGTCCATGGCCGACGGCGGAGAATGCCACCGAAAATGGCGCGTCTGCATCGATCTCTGGTACGGCTGCATCGTGCAGAGTACGAGCGCGAGGACGCAGTACGCGCATGGTTGCTTGATCGACATGCGCCACTAGCCAAGGGGATGTCTCTGGCGGGTTTTTGGTCTCTTCGGCCATGGTCAGATGGCGTCAAAGCCCGACGTAGCGAAGAAGAGACGGCGGAGGCGCCTGAAGATGCCGCGGGTGCCGAAGGGGGTGAAGGGGGAGAGGTTGTTGACGTCGGCCTTTGGTGAGGCCGGCGACAATGATGAAGAGGATGACGAGGAGGTGGACGATGGAGGCGATGTAGTTGAAGCGGAGGTGCCCTTGGTGGAGACGACGGCGACGATACAGATAAGAGAGACAAACGCGCACAGCAATGGGTCGAGCGGTCGTAATCCTGGCCGAGGCTAGAGCGTGCGATGCGGAAGTCGTCCGGGCGTGGTTGAGGAGGGTGCGAAGTAGGAGGTCCACGAACGGGCGACGGCGGCCGCCTCCGATTACGTACTCGAGGAGGATGTTGCCGGCGGCGATAAGCACGAAGTCACCGAGCTCTACGCGGAGGTAGGCAAAGGAACCACCTGAGGAAATAATTAGGGAGGGCAAGGAATTAAGTTCGTTGTCTAAAATTAAAAAAAAAAAATGTTAATTAACGTGATGCCTAATTCTGCATTCTGATTTATGAATCCACAGGATTAAGTACAGGAAATTTTGATTGCAGTAGTATACTGAAATAGCTCCTTATGTTTGATCATACAATGAATGAACTCTAAATTCTATACCATAAACGCTGGATGATATATGTTAAGGATAAAGAACAACAACAATTACTTCAAATATAAAAAAGAAAACAAAATGTTTGTTCGGAATCATCGAGTGGTTTTTGATACGGTGTCATAACATCAAATTTCAAAAGGTATTTCATTCAAGCATCGCAATATCAAAGTTCACGTATTTTAATTTATTTGATTTATTCTATATTTTCGAATAAAATTCAAAGTCTAAGGTCCAATTAAGAAAAATACTAGAGAATTCTATCAATTGTTGGATTTTTTTATTTTTTATTTTTTTTTATTTTTTTTAAAGGATCAATTGTTGGATTGTTAGTTGTTGACAACAAAAAGTACTGAAGAATTCTATCAATTATTGGATTTTTTTTATTTTTTTTTATCTTTTTTAAAGGATCAATTGTTGGATTAATCGTTAGTTGTTGACGTGTTGCCATATACGTCTAATCCTTCGGCGATAAATCCAAAATTCATATATTGAATTGTGAAGTAAGGATCGATATCATTCCAAAGAGGCGGCTGCCGCATGCCGGCGCTTAGATTCCTCAAGTGAATCTAATACAACCATAGAGTACACTCAATATGTCAACAAGTCAACATCTAAAGCTACTTTTTATCGTTTTCTTAATAAAAAAAATTCTCAAACTCATTTATTTTCTAAGGGGTTCAAAATGTCTAGAGATTCTCTACATCATTAGTTGTAGAGAGAGACTAAAATTCATCAATTAACTCTCTTAACTTAGTAGACTCCATGAATGATATATGTTATCTAAATTATCTTAACAAAACTTTTTAACTCAGGACCCATTGAGATAAATCAATAGTATTGGTCCAACTAATTGTAGACTTTTTCTATAATTGAGATTGTAGAGAATCTGGAATCGTTCAAAATACCTAGAGATCATCTACATCAGTGGTTGCAGAGAAACTCTACAATCCATCAATATATATCTTCATTTGACGGACCTCGTGAATTATATATTTTATCTAAATTATATACAAAAAAAATTTAATTATAGGACCCGCTGAAACAAGCCAATAGTAGTGACCCATAATTGCAGGCATCCTCTACAATTAAGGTTGTAGAGGATCTAGACTAGTTCAAAATAATGCTTTCTTAAGGTGGCGTTTGGCAACGAGTTAAGTGAGACTTATTCTCTTTTTAACCCGTCAAACACAAAAAAATATATACACGGGTTAAAGCGAGTTAACTCTTTATAATATAGCAAACGCAAAAAATGCAGAATAGTTAAGCTAACCCTTCTAGAGAGATTAAAATGGATTAACCCCTCAAAATAAGGGATTTAATAATACTCCTATTTAGAAAAAATAAGAGTTAACTCCTCTATTTATAAATGAAATAGTCAAAATCTTCATTATTCCCAAACACTAAAAATGATCACAATGGGTAAAATAAAACTTATTTAACAAGTTAATAATTTGGTCTTTCGGATTATCGAATGTGATGACGACGTTAATCTTGCTACTTAATCCTTCTTCATTAACTCTTTGCAGATCACCATGGAAACTACAATCTCCATTGTACTCTCCCCCCCATTTTATTCTAGTGAAGAGCTAGATTACTTGCTCAATATTTTGGTCAATAGCCAACGTATATAGAAAGAAAAGTTCATTGAAATTGACGAAAAAGATGTTTAACTTTGAAAGACATTGAAGGACCTTTCAAACAATTCTAGTATATTAATTTGTTTAAGATATAGAAGTTGTCTGCTCCATTACTTTATCAATAGTGAGATTCTAGACTCGTTAAAAAACAATCTCCAATAAGTCCTTATTATTGACTTGTTTAAGAGAGTACTTATCTACTTAATGATTTTAATATAAGGGGGATCCTAGCTAATTACTCAACAAGTCCACTCACAGAACAGCTGCACATGCTTAAGAGTGGTCTGAATTTGCTTATAATTTCCAGAATTTACATTGAATTTGGATAGAAAAACGAGTAATTGGCTTAGGCTTCATTTAGGGCGTGTTTGGTTGGTTTTGGAGGAGCTCGAAAGCTGCAACAGATGGGATATCTGCGGCAGCTTTTCGGGCTCTTTCCCACCCAAAAACAGAGATCCAAACGCGTCCTTATAAATTATCAGCTTTGGATCTAGTGCCTCCATAAGAACCTATATGATTCGTTTATGGGGAATTTACCTAAATTTTGCACGTAAGCCACTCCTTAAAGATATATATTGTCAAAGAGAAACCAACCTAAGTTAGTAATTTTGTCCGAACAAACTACTGCGCTCTAGAATTGTTGTTGTCTAAGTAGGTCAACCGTCTTGTTCGTTAAGTTAATTAATTACGAGCTGTTTTCTATGGGGTAGGATGAACAAATTTCATAGTTTTCTTCGAATAGCATAAAGCATGACAATTTTATTATTTTTAATTTCATTTTTTTAAAGCAAAAATATGATGAGGAACCCTATTTGAAAGATTTCTTAATTAAATTTAGAGATGCTCGAATTAGGACATATATCATATATGGTAGCAAAAAGGTAGGGAAAAAAAACAAAATTTAATTTACTGCTTGACAAGACATCCGGACATGGGCATTTTCAGAAATTATCTCCTGCAAGATAAATTTTCAAAATAAATCACTGGAAAAGGGTATATGTCATTTTACACTAATTGTCATTATTCATGATACTTTATGGAGACAATTTTGATGGAATAGCTATAATGTGTAGAGTTTACTAGAATTTAGTCTAAAATATATATTTTTGTTGTCGTAAAGTTATGCTTAATTATTGTGTATGTAATTTGTTTGTCAGTAGAAATCATATCAGAACCACCGCTGTAAAAGTGAATTTTTTTTTTACGACATTTGACTGGGTGACCGCAATTTTCAAACCGCTCTATTCATAAGTGAGAATTTTTAATTCCATTTGAAACTTCAGCTATCCATATTATAGCAAACCCATCTAAAACAATAACAAAAAAGGAAGGAAGTAAAAAAAAAAAAAAATTCTCTCCTCACCTGCAACTGGGATCTCCACAGCGAACTCCGTGTAGCAAAAAACAGAGAGCATCGCCGAGACGCCGGACACCACGAACGAACGAAGATCCCCGCCCCGATCACCGCCCCGATCCCGAACCAGATCAGGTCCCACCAAGACAAGCTCTTCTTCATCTCGTGCCCGCTCCTCGCTTTTACCTCGTTGAGCTCCGTCTCGTCCATCGACCGGGCGGTGACCCGATCCAGCAGCCTTGGGCCGGTTTGCTTGAGGGCACGGGCGTAGTTTGACCAGCTTTGGAAGGACTCCTCGGGGAGGAAGTCGGCTTTGCCGCAGCCCCGGCGTTTGACCGTACCGCCGTCGGCTTGGCCTCCCATTATTTCTTGGATTTCTCAATTTATTTTTTATTCTATTTTATTTTTTTGTTTTTAGTTAATGGTGGGATTATTTGGAGGAGGAGGAGGAGTTTGAAGTAGGTCAGGGTGTGAAGTTCGTTTCAGTGCGTGCATATATATAAGGGATGGAGTTTGGCGATTCAAGTTGGATCGGGTACGTACGCGCGGATTTGGATCGTGAAGTTCGCAGCCCGACAACGAACCGAATGCGTTTTGGTTTGGCCGAGAATTCTGACCCATTTTTTGTCACGACCAATGCGTGAACGCTCGAAAGAATATAATAAGAAAAAAAAAGATAAATTATGAGGGAATCCCTCATCCATACATTCAGTCCATGCATCACCCCTCAAACTATTTTTGGTAACATTTAACACCGTTGGATTCGTATTTATTATTTTAGGAAGGATAAAATTGAAGATAACCCCCTTCCTCACATGAATCCGGGAGCGTTAAGTGGCCAATAAAATATTTGAGCCATGACTGCTATAACGAGGGGCTTGTTTGCAAATTTTACCAAAAAAAAGGGATAGCTAGTATGTGTTATACCTAGGTAATCACCGGGTCTAATAGAACCTCGAGAAACAGCCACGTGTAGTAATTGACCGGTCGTCTCTCATAGCATCTACAAGCACGACCCGATGATAAGCCAATCGACCTATCTCACCACGCAAATCCGAGATGAAAGGCGCTTCCGACCCGAGATCTGCTGGATGTCAGACTCTGCGACGAAAAACACACTCCGCTTGGAGCTGACATAACGCATCTCGAACAGTAGAACGTTCTGCCAAGCATCATCAAAAGTCACATCGCATTCAATGCATGAACATTTAGTGTCGCATTTCGCCTCCCAGTCGCATCAACAATAATGCAGTGTCAGACCTATTGTGACCGCTTGAGCCAGAGCCTTCAAAGCTCCTCAGACATGCCATTACTCTAGTAGTCTCATCACTGCTTGTGAAGGTGACTCGTCCAAATGGCTGCCGACACGTGTAAAGCATGGTCTGAACCATCGCTGAACAAACCTGGCCAAAATTACCAATGTGCCCCTAAACCCTTTATAAATAGTGGCAACTTCCACCACGCTAAGGTACGTAATTTTATACACGAAAAGTAAATAAGACTAGAATAGGTTTTCTCTTCAAAATAGCAGACTAGTCATTGACGTGAGCGTCGGAGGGCATGTTGGGGGAAATAACCTCTAGGACTTCTAAAGTCTCTTACATGTGTAGAAAATTATAGCTCAATATCCTCAATGGGAGAATCAACCATCAAAGGTGATGAAAGGACCCCCAAAATTAAGTTCTACTAGCCTAAACTACACATCAATTTTCTGACATCAACACTATGCCTGTCAACGAATCGCATCAATTGTGTGAGCTAGGAGACTAGCAAATAACAATTCTCTATCTTAGTTGCACGAGAACTCTATAAATTTCTTAGACCAATGGAGTTCTTATTTTTACGGACTTCATGAAGAATATATGTTTGCATGAATCATATAAAAAGATTTTACGTTTGTGAGACTCACTGAAAGAAGAGATGTTATTACTTCAGGTAACATATTGCAGGATTTATTCATTATCAATAACATAGAGAATTTAAAGGTAAACTTTCACATATTAAAAGATCACTTTATGTATTTAGAGTCTGTCGTCAACAACAAGTACTATGAAAGCAACACGATTTAAGCCATCGGTTCAATAAACCATGATATTCTCAAATACTTAGAAAAGTTGATCACCATGAAGATGTAAAACTCTTGATGATCTTCTCATTTTTGTGCAGATTATTTGTTTATTTTGATATATATTTGACGGAAAAGTCCCTTTGGCTCGCGCGAGTTGCAACTCGCGTGAGAGGGGGTAGGGGGTGGGACCCACTGCT
>NC_033800.1:141527572-141535167 GCF_001876935.1 Asparagus officinalis | reverse complement strand
CCTACCCCTCTCACGCGAGTTGCAACTCGCGCGAGCCAAATAGCAATGTTCATATTTGACTGATCAAACCAAAGAAATTGGCGGCTAATGAGACCCCACACCGTACAATGTGGGCCTGTATCTGGGATTCTTATTAATCCCCCAGAGAATTGGGCCAGCCACAGCTCAGAGTTGACTTTTTGACTATGAAGCCGGAGATTCCATGGTTCTGCGTCCATCCATCACATGGTGGGTCCCACTCACGGTTGTTATACTATATAAAGGTCAAAGGTCGTCATCAGTGCATTATAGGCTGAATAAGTGAATCGCTATGGTTACAGCTGTTCATGAGATTGCTTACAGTTTGATTTTATTATTATTATTGGTAGTAATAATAACAGTATGTTGACAGCCTTTTCCTGCTCTAGTAACGCTGGACCTAAATATGGGAAATTTCTCTGATTGGCATATTATATTGTTCATAACACATTAAAGGTGTATCTAATTTTAGATTAGTATTTGAAATTTTATACAGTGATTTAATGATGGATATAACTTCCATGCCAATTTGAATTAAGTATCAAAACCAAAAAATGTGTAGAATATAATTTTGGGGACCATAACTTTCTTTCCCTCATGTAATATTGCTAGTTTATGGTGATGTGAGATGGAAGTAGGGGTGCTAAACCGTATCCGTATCCGAGAAAATATCTGTAACCGTATCTGTTAGAATGAGGATATGATTACTAAAATCTATAACCGATAGGATATGGTTACAAATATGATTTTGTAGTAAAATATCTGTATCCGTATTCATAACCGAAATATCCGAATACATATTACTCACACTCTTACGATAGTTTCGATTCTTACATTATGGATTTGTGATTAATTTTGATGATCAAGATGTCTAATATTAGCTTTTTAGTTATAATGAACATATTAATGACCTCTTTTGTATCACATAAACTATGTTTTTCTCAAAACAATCTAGTTTTTTCATATCCGTTTTACATCCGCATACATATCCACATCTATATCTGTAACCGTATCTGATTTTAGCGGATATGGATATGAATTTTTCTTACCGAGGTATATCTGTATCCGTACTCATATCTGAGATGGGTAAGCTGATATGGATATGCTAAGCATCATATACGAGCCATATCCGGACCGAATGCACCCATAGATGGGAGAAATCCTTGTGAATTGTGAGCAATAAATTGAGAGAGGGTGTGCAATAATTTCTCCTTCTATCCGCAACAATGCACAGTGCTAAAAACCCGGTATTGATTGATCAGCTGCTATTTGTTTTCTTCGATTTACCTAAGGGTCTATTTGGTTGATTTTCCAAAAAAACAGAAATTTTGAATTCTAAGAAACTCAGGCGAGCATGTTAGATTTTCAACCAATTTTCGAGAGATTGGGATCATCTTCACTGTCAAAAAAATAGTGGAGGGACTACTATTCTATCATAATCATTGATTATCTAATTGTCGATTAAGATTTTTTCTTTAAGCATAAATTAGAAATGAGTATAATTTGTAGGGTATGATGAATGCTAGATTTAAGAAGAATTTCAACCACATACTAGATGACCAACGATTGTTATTAAAAGTAGTGATATATCAACTACTTTTTTTAAGTTGTGAGGATCCAAATTCATTTCCAAGCTAAAACCTTGAAAATGTGTTTTCTTATTTCATACACTTTTTTAATCAACTTTTGTTATAGGCGTTTTAGTGCTAAAAAGTAATCTCCAATCAATAGCAGATAAATGTCACACATTATGCGTAATCGAGCCAGCTCTTCACTTCAAGATAACCAAAGACCCAGTTCGAGCGACTCGACATGCCGACATCTCGCGATGGTGACTCAGAAGACATTACATGTCGACCCCTGGCTAGGTCGAATTCTTGATCAACCTACTAGCTCGACTGGCCATTCAACCTACATCTCGTGAAGGTGACTCAAAAGGCGGTACTTCTCGACCTTCCACCGGACTTCTAGAAAGGCGATGACTACCTCGAGCCTCGAGCCTCGAGCCCCCTCCCGCGCACTGACAGCTAATTACCTCACAATAAAATGCCATTAAATGCATAATAGGTGCCATTATTTCTCTGTCCTCAATAGTTTTTATGACACATCAGATCACGTCGACAGCACACGCCTCCAGTCACTTCACATTAAATGCAGAAGTGACCTCCCATCCACTCATCGGCCAACACCTGTAAAGCAGATGCTGACTTAGCCGCCAGCCCATACTCAGTCGAAGTTATCATCCTATCCCTCTACTACCACTATAAATATGAGTACTATTTTCAACAAAAAAGTAAGATCTTTATCTCTATCCACAGTACTTAAGAATTTCTACAGTTTAGTTAATTCTTCACTTAAGCAAATTACTAACTTGATCATCGGAGGAACAACTGGAGAACTCAACTCTGCCCTCTTATGATTTCCTATCTGTGCAGGGAAGAACAACCCACTTAAGAATCGGACATTCGGAGGGTTAGAGGACCTCCGTCAACCTAATAACTTCTCTCATTGACTGTTTGATATCAACCATCAACATCTTTAAAGAGGAAGTTTCCTCTTATCCATTGTCAATCAAAAAATAAAAAATGAAACCCCTTTTTCAAGACTAATGTGATTTTCTTGAGAGCCCCTTTTTCGGGGTTTCGGTGCGAGCCAAATGGTTAAAATAATGTATTATTTTGATATTTTATTTCTAAATAGTTCATGCATGGTGGATCATGTCCGCCTATTTGGATTTTCAATTTTAGATTATAATTTTTAAAATTGGGTTGGTAATATCCTCATGTTTGATACTATCAATAATATCATAGCGTTGGTTTTGGGTGTAGTCCAAACCAGCACGGGTCGACCGATCACACCTCATGGGTCGACCCACAAGGTCCAGGCAAGCATGCGAGAATGCAAGGCGAGTTGAGTGGAGCTCCTTTAGGCGAGGTCCTCGACGAGCTCCCTCAGACGAGGTCCAGGCGAGAGCCGTAGGCGAGCTCGACGATGTTAGGTGAGCTCGAGGTTGAAGCAGGCGAGCTCGACGAGATCAGGCGAGCTCGAGCGATGAGATGTAGGCAAGGTCTTGGCTGCAAGCGGGGTGACCCGCAAGCGAGGCGACCTCGAAGTTGAAGCATTACAGGTGAGCTCGAGTGGGCGTGCTTCAGGCAAGCTCGAGCGCAGGCGAGCTCGAGTGCAGGCGAGCTCGAGCAGATGCGCAGGCGAGCTCCAAGTCAGGCGAGGTCAAGTAGATGCAGGCGAGCTCGTAGAAAAGCCAAACGACAGATGTTTACAGCTGTCGCTCTTTGCCTAGGGTTTCCCTATAAAAGGGAACCCTTGTCAACACGCTCTATGTTTTCTTCTCGTGTTTTTTCCAGCGGCGGCGAAAATTCCTCTGCTTTGCTTCTCGTTCTTCTTTCTCCAGCACTCATTTTGAGGGGAGAATTTAAGAGAGGGTCCCAGCTTTCAACAACAATCTGAAAGGGATTTAAGAGAGAATTAATATTGTAGCTACAATGTTGATATTGCATTTATTGAGAGTTCTCAAGTTTGAGATCTTCTATTGCATTGTAATTTCTTTGATTAATAAGAAATTAATTGTATGGCTTCCGAAGACATAGGCAAGTTTGCTGAACCTCGTAAATCTTAATGTACTTTTCTCTATATTGCGTTTCTTGTTGCGTTAGGGGTTTAGCGTAGCCCCGATTTATTTCCCCAACACATAGCTCAATCTTTATTGTAAGACTATTTTATCACAGTTTTTCCTCTCTCTTTCTTTATTCCCTTTCTTTCCATCTTAAAAATGCATATGAATTTAAAACAATCTCCGCATGTAAATATCTACGGCTAATGAGGCATTTCTTAGGAATTCCTTTTCTTAGGTTTATTTTAATGTACGTAGTTTTTCCTCTTTTTCTCTCTTTGTTTCCTTTCTTTCCTTCTTAATAAACCATATGAATTTAATTCAATCCCAGGACTTAAACACTGAATCAGACTCTAGTTTACCCTAAAATATAATTCCATAAGGAATGAGTTTAAGGAGCATGTAAATATCCTATAAATTTTACTGAGATATAAGGAGCAAGCTAAGAATTCAGCTAGAGCAAATTAATTAAGTAAAAAGAATTTGAGATAACTAATTAGGAAACTTTGAGCTGTTAGATGATGGAAGATTAACATACATCCGATCTTCACTAAAATCCAAAAAAAAAGATAACAGTATGCTCCTCAGTTAAACAAAGGTGGTCATCTTTTAAAGATAAAAATAAAAGAAAATTGCAAAAACAATCATAATGATCAGTCAATGGTTCCTGCTCACTACCCTACAAAACCAAACAAATACTTTTCAAACAGATGAACTTCACAACTACGACTTATGGTTTTGACTCTTATGAATGCAATAATATTTTATGAGTTGCATATGATTTAGTGGCGCCCATCAAAATGTGAAGGCATCACATTTATAAAAGAAATAGTTCACACTTGATATTTAAGCAGCCATTGTGGCCTCATTCTCATTAGAATTGGAAAATAATCATTTTCACCCCTTTATGAATCATAGTTGTTTATTGTTCAATGAACACTATAATTTGTTTTTAGTGCAAATTAAGTTCAAATGAAATTCATGAAGGTACGGTGCCAGTTATATTGGTAATGAAAAGATTAATAGTATGATTAAAATTTTCTACGCAGGCCCCACCAATCTTCTTAGTGACTATCACCGAAAAGAAATTAATAGAAAAATCTACTTCCACACTCAAAAAGATTCAACTTATTAGAAGAAAATAGTAAGCTAGCTAGCGTCATTTTAATTCCACTGTTTACTAATCAAAATATTGATATTGCAGCAAATTGATATGTACTTAGCTTCTAATCAACAACTAATCCATAAAAAACAATGCTAAATACAAAGAGATTAAGACATTAAAATATGATTAGAATCATATCAAAGCAATTTGCAAGCTGATTAATTTGTCTTGCTTGCTTGGGACAGAGAATAACTCTTTGTTTGCAACTAAGATTTTTTTTTAATTTAATTTTATTTGCATAATCTAGTCTATAAACTTTAGCATATACTGACAAAACCCAGAGCCTTAGAAGCTCAAAAGAACAATTTTTCAAAACAGTCTCATTTAGATTTTTATTTTTCAAAATCGACTGTTTTTTCTTTTATTTATCAAAACCGACCCGATTTTGTGATTAACAGTCTAATTACTATCCTAAATAGTCGGTGTTGCCAACCCCGACTATTTAGGACATTAATTTTTAGGGTTTAAGGCCTTTAATTAGGGTTTAACACTATCCTAAATAGTCGGGGTTGGCAACCCCGACTATTTAGGATAGTAATTAGCCTGCTAATCACAAAATCGGGTCGGTTTTGATAAATAAAAGAAAAATCGGTCGATTTTGAAAAATAAAAAACTAAATGGGCCTGTTTTGAAAAATTGTTCAAGCTCAAAACTATATGGACCTTTGGAATAATTTTTTTGCTGACAAGTTTTATTATTATTATTATTATTATTATTAAAGGAAACTATGGGAGAACCATCTTTTTAAGGTCACTACGTTTTCGTGCACGCAACTTGCTTGCTACATCTTTCTTGCATTTATTAGCATGAGTTTGAATTCTCAGTCGGAAATATTTCTATCCACAACGAAGCAAGAGAGTTCTTCAAAGGAGTATCAAAGGAGTACACACTACCACTAACTAGTGTGGATCTTCAGTTGAAACTTTGGTTTTATCTCAATTAGTTTGATGGTGATGTTAATTAGACGGAGGAAATATTTGTCCTCTGCTAGTTGAGGAGAGCAGGGAGATGCAACTTGGAAGGGTTTGTACATGTTTTTCTCGGACTGTTTTGAGATGCTAACTGAGGAAATATTTCATGACTTTTTTTTGAGGAAACGAGTGGACGACAAGTTTTAGTGATATGATTATCTTATTTCTTTTTCTTTAATTCTAGGAAATCAACCAAACAACCCTTCTGACTGCCACAAATTTCTAACGACTTTCGGTTCCAGGGAGACTATCTGTCAATATCAAACTTAAAATTGTACGATTAGGTACCGTTTGGCAAAGGGTTAAGTGAGGGGTTAAGGAGACTTAACCCCTTCTTAACCTGCCAAACGCAACAAATCTATATAATGGTTAAAGTGAGTTAACCCTTTATAATTTGCCAAACATAAAAAATATAGAAGGGTTAAGTTAACCCCTCTAGAGGGGTTAAAATGAGTTAACCCCTCAAAATGAGGGGTTTGCTAATACTCCTATTTAGATGGAATAAGAGTTAACCCTTCTAATTATAAAGAAAATAGTCAAAATCATTGTTATTCCCAAACACTAAAACTGATCATAAGGGCTAAAATAAAACTTATTTAACGGGTTAATAATTTAGTCCTTCGGATTATCAAATGGGCTAAGTACATTAATCCTTCTTTTTAACCCCTCTTCATTAACCCTTTGCCAAACGGGGCCATAGTGCTTCTGTGCAGTTGACCCTTTAGAACTTGATCAAGATGTGAGCAAATAATTTTTTTGAAACACTTCTAAGATCCGGATTGAAAATGATTCAGGTCAAACCAATAAATAGTTTGCCTTCTTGGTTCCCAACGGAAGAATAATTATGTTTAACTATGCGTCCTAGTATACTACCGTATACTCTCTCTTCTCTAGCCTTGTGAGTTGTATGAAATCCGTACCTTTGTTTGAAGATATTTAAATGATCAATTGTCGGATTTTTTTTCTCCTAATTTCAAAAAATTGTCAGCCGATCCCTACTGCTGCAATCCTCTCCGTATACCAAAAGATGACTTGTCTACATAGAAATTTAGCAACTATTTCCATCATTCTGATTCTGATTTAAATCCGTAAATGATGTGAAATGAACCATGCCGGGGACTTTGACTCGAGGATCAAAATTTAAATGAAAAGAATATTCATGTGCAAAGGTGATTAAATGTCAGGGGATTTTCCTGTAATTTCTCTCTGTTTTTTTTTTACTAGAACATTGATTATCTATGGCCAGCCTCACCAATTATTGCCACAAAATGTTTTGGCGTACAGGCCCATTAACTGATGAAAAAATTGAACACCTTAATACGCCAAAACCTGTGAATTATCTCAAATTCAGGATACAAAGGCAATTGCAAAGCCATGTATTCATAGATCAACCAAGGAATGACACAGGTTTCTTTGATTTCAAATCTTGGAATTACAACTACAAGTCTACAAGAAGCTCAATCAAATAAAAGATCACTTAGTCATCTCTGTTCACTTCATAAACAACGAAAAAAACAAAAAAAACATCATACTACAAATATAGTATTACTTCTACAATTCTTCGTGTATCGTCAAAAGAGTACCAGAAGCCTAGTACAATTAGCAGTATTCAACCAGAGAAACCTCGAAACTCTTCACTCGCTTATCGATAATTTCTTCTTATGTTTTATAATCTTCCCATTCCCGCTTTTTTGCTGTTCACTAACAGAACCCTCTTGTGCACTGCACATCTGGGACTTAATCCGAAACCCAAACTTTTTAGACACACTGCTCAAAACCCCACCTCCATTTTTCCCTCGCCCCAACTTCTCAA
>NC_033800.1:141505855-141527562 GCF_001876935.1 Asparagus officinalis | reverse complement strand
TAACTCTCATCCTCATACTATCCATTCCCACTTTTAAAACCTGGTTCTCTCTCACAGCACTCGACCAACCTCCTCCATTATTGCCTCCTCCGTCACTATGGGGGATGACACCGCTTCTTAATGGTCTTGAGCTATCAAGGGGTTCAGACATGAGGAAGCAACCAGCAATTGAGGTTCGAAGCTGGAGTTGCTCGAAGAAGAGGACTTGGACGATGATTCGCAGAGGGAGCCTCTCGTTCTGAGCTGCATGAGTGCAAGCCTCAAGGGAGAGTTTCTGGCAGTCCATTAGACGGCAGAGATGTTCTCTCTCGGATTCTGATAGCCAAGGGTGTGCCTGTTTGCAGAGAGAGAGAGAGAGAGAGAGAGAGAGAGAGAGAGAGAGAGAGAGAGAGAGAGATTTGTTAAGAGACGAATGTGTCATCTTGTATTGATTCTATGGTGGTTACTACCATTGACTGTATAATTTTTTCAGTAAATTGCAGACAACCCGACTCGTATATACCTTCAGTAGCACTGAAGGTCCCTTAATTCATGAAAGAGAGGGGGTTTATTTGCAATTTGTCCTTCTCAAAAAGTCAATCCAAGGGTGATAAGTGCTAATAAAAGACTAGAAGGGTGATAAATGTTACTGAATGTATAAATGAGGGAGGTTACCTGCAATATACTGTAATTTTTTTAGGGTGAAAAGAATTTGGAAGGTTGGTGGTATCTAGTTCAATTTTTGCCCATTAAAGAGGCATCAGCTGTATTTGTGTAGTGCAATAGCAGTATGCAATTCAAACTAATAAAAAAATTGCATGGGTGAGAAACCAAGTTTTTGGAGAGTTCTTTCCTATACATGAAACAGTGAAAAAATTATCTTCAATAACCTTCAAGCCAGGATACACATGCATATTAATATGCATATAATCGACTAAATAAATACAAATATGGTTTTGTTATGTACCCCAAAAGGTAGCACCATAAAAGTTAGGGAAAGCAAGAAAAGTTTTGTTCAACGGTGGAGATAGAGACAAGCTTATATCGGGCTATATAAGACCATAAGTCATAAAGATCAAGCAAGAGAAAATTCAAAAAAAGTGTGAACTGACTAAATTGTTGCTGATAGATCAATTCCAAAAACACAACTATAGTTTGACATAACCACATTCAGGTTTGTGTCTAGAAAATCTTAGAAACATACCTCACTTACATCTGCAAAATGATGGAATTAAAAGTGCATTCAAGAATGTGCCTCCGAGAAGCACAAGGGACTTTAAATAGATAAATTTTGGAAATTAGACATAGCCTTAGCTCGTTTCAGAGTGTCTATGTTTCAGGCTCAATTATGAATTACTACATACACTATCAAGTATCAGTATTATGTCAGAATTTTCAGGGGAAAAAAAGAACTTCATTTGTGAGATTACCATGCAGAAGCTGGTCATTTGGCTGCCAGTAAGAGGTACACGAAGTTAAAAACCTAGAAAGCATTTGATTTTGACATTTCTAATTATAGATGTATGACATTGATTAATGTTATGGACCTCCATGTACAGATTGTAACAGCAAAATATTGACTTGTGGGACACAATGTAAACTCTTAACCTGCTAACGTATGTATAAGATACTTTTGAACATCGCTTCTTGTAAGCAAATTGCATATTAAAAGTTGCCAGACAGCCATCAAAATGTTGTTTTAATACTTTTCTGCATATTTTCAAGTAAAGGGAGAAAATATCTAATGCGATGCGAGAAACAAAGAGTCAGTGTGCACACCATTAATTTAAAAGTACTGTAACTATCAGCGATCAGATGATTACCTTCAGATATATATCAATTGCACGATAAAGTCCATCATCCAGCGGCCGAGCATAATCAGGCACAGCAGCAGCCAGAGACTGAAACTTGGGCAGCTTCAGATTAACATCTGGTGCAACCTCAGCAAGATATCCATCAATCAGCTTGGCAACAGCAGTTAATGGCGTCAAAGACGGCGAGCCCATCATCTGCTCATCCTCAACCAAAGAAGGAGAGGCTCCAGCATTTGCCTGATCCATCTCTAAGAAGTACTCAAGAATCCTTTGAACACAATCAACATTATAGAGGGTTTCCATGGAGTTAGAAAATGTGGGCATTAGTAAATCCTCTAGAGTTGCCTGATCAAGTTGCAATCCTATCCTTTTCTCCAAATTAGACATACAAGAAGAGCTAGCTTTCAGAATCATCGCGCTACGAAGAAGGCCAAACAAGAATTTAGTTGATACCACACCATTTTGAAGAGGCAATAGATCACAAAACTCTTCAAGAATCTCTCTCTGCTCTTCTTCAGTCGGCGCAGCTGATAAAGTTATCGGAGCTGGATGCCTTTTGTTGAGACCTGGAAGATATCTCTTGGCACAGAAAGCTATGGACCCAGCGATGACCACTTCTTTGATACCTCGAGTTTCCATGATCGAGATAAATCTTTTATATAAAGGAAAGCTCAGAGATGTAACATCTTCATACCACCAATCTGAGCTAAAACTCCTCGGTTTTGCTCCCGTGCTTATTCCATTCCATAACACACTTCCACCAGGGCTCTGCATAGACCTGTGCTCCATCACGGGCCAACCAAATAGCTCAGGATCAGTGCATGCTTTGACAGCTAATGACTCGATGCACCGCTTCACAATGTGGAGATCTTCAGCAAAGGGGAGGAGTTGGTCACAAGTTTGAAGTGCCTTTATTGAATCTTTCCAGCTACAAAGGACTACTTGGTTGAGGAAAATATCGGTTTGAGAAATTAGGTTTCCTTCTGCAATTTCGTCGGTCATCTGGAGATGTTCAGCAGCACAACGGAGGTACACTACATTTGAAGCAGTTAGCTCAAGCTTCACGCCATAGCAGAATTTAGTGACAAGTTCGAAGGATTTTTCTCCTCCAGGGATGTCGGGTAGACTTATGACACAATGCTCTTCATTTGATTTCTCCTCGATCAACTTTTCTAAAAGACCGCTCTTTGATAGAAGAGGGAACTGCCAGAAAGAGTCAGGTCATCAGGATTGGAAATTGGATAGGCATCAATTATGCATGAGATACACAACTCTGAGAAGGCAAATGGATGATAAAACCAAGAACAAAACAACTTAGTTTCATGGAGGAGATCTCACCTTGTGGAGATGGAAAGAAATCTCTCTTACTTCAATAGTAATGTCACTAGGAAGGCCAGTTGTGCAGAACCTGCAGTTTAACACATAAAAAGAAAAAACAGCTAACTTAGTACATGCATTGAAAATAATCACAAACTAACCTATAATTGACAATTTTTTCTCTTAATTTTGGCATGATAACCAGAAGCAAAACTGGGTCGCGCGAAACTTCAACAACCATCCTACCCACATTACGACATCTATGCATACATATCATATAATTGATGGTGGTAGTTATACGATGGATGGTTAAGGAAATGTGATAATTGAAGACATATCACATTCATTAGCTTTGACAGTAAAATAACTTAGACGCACACAAAATCATGTATGTCTATGTATTTGACTCTGCAAAATTAGTGTCCCCCAGTATCCTAGAAGGTTGTGGGCTCAAAACATTACAACATGAATATCAAGGAGGAAAACTCTCAACTGTAGGTCTTAGATGAATGTAAGTCCTCAGCAATCAGAATTGCTCCGGCGGCATACGTAACAGACAGATTTATGGAAAACATTATTACACCACAATCCAGAAGTTTGATTTGACGTGAATATGTACTTTCATAGGACACTTAGTTAGAAAGATTTATACAGACAGAGAAATTAATTTAATAGTATATGAAGGGTTGCATTTGTATGCATGTACCATATAATACATACGTATATTAGTCTAATTCTAGAATTCAACAGAGATGCACCTCTCAATTTTGAAAATCTCACAGACGCGCAAACACAAGTGTATGTACACCCACATATGCATTTAAAACAGGCTTTCAGTTTCACCATAAAGAAAACTAGTTTGCTCTTTGCTCATTTCTTCTTTCCTCAAAAAAAAATAAAGATAAAAATAAAATAAAATAAAAAGTCCTTTTGCCTCATTTTCCCACTAGTTTCATTGGTTGCGTGGAAATTAAACAGTCACACCTATTTTTCTCAAAGGGTTATTTCGAGGAAACTGAAAAGTTAAAGTAAGATCCAGAATGTTAGTATCATTATTTACGACTCCTGAGTTGAACCCGATGCACTACCTAAGGGTGTTAACACAAAACAGAACTTGACACACCAATCGTTACCACAGAGAAAAAACAACAGAACTTCATGCGTAGAGCCATACAAATTTCCGCAATTTTCTGAAATACTAGAACTCTCAACAATGAACTTTATGAACTGGTAACTGGTTGGCTATTAAAGCCAAACGTGTGTGGATACTCTTTCAACAAGCCATTCAACAGGCTACAAGATCACATCAAAAATAAATAAATATTTTTTTTAAAAAAAAATCAGTGCCCTTATCTGCTAATTACTAATCAACTAATTTTTTCCAAGTAAAAATAATACTCCGAACCTCAACCTAGCAATAGGAGAGGAGAGCAGCCCATCATACTCTCAGGATAGTGTTAAACAAAGGGCTAACTATCGAAGCCAGTCAAAATAAGCAATAGAACAATGAAATTGATTCACTAAAATTATGAACTAATTACAACATAATCACAGGGTAGTGTTAAACAAATTAAGGGCTTACAATCAAAGCTAGTCAAAATAAGCAACTGAACAGTGAAATGCGGCAGTGCTTAGCTAAAATTATCAACTAATTATAATAATACAAGAAAAGGGATGGTCATCACTCACCAAGCCTGCCCTTGGCGCTGAAAGGCGTCAGCTTTCGATCCCAGCTTCATACAGGCCATTGGAGGAATAAAAGTCTGCACCGCTTAAAATCAAACAGATGCTGCGCCAATTTCCAATTCAAGGCAAACCCAGACGAATCTTTTGACTTAAAGATCTTCACAGTCCGAACGCTTGCTGAAAAATCAGCGAAATGTACTGCACATTCAAGATACCCATCAAAAACCCTCGCATCAAAATCCAATTTTGCAACACGAACAAGAACCCCAGATCACCAAGAGGGCCAAAAGTCAAATCCCACCAAATCTCAGAGAGAACCCACCCGCTATTTTCATCCAAGCCAAAAAAAATTTAAAAAAGAATGTGGGGGGTGAGAGAAAACTACAAAAGGGCAGTTTCTGTTCTGTCTTTTTCTTTAGTTTGCTTTTGTTACTTGCAGGGTTGAAGATAACAGAGGGTGCAAATTGAGGGAGAAGAATCCAAAGCCTTTCTTTAAAATAACAAAAAAAAATGGAGTTTTGACTTTTTAAGTCCTTTCTTTGTTTTTTTAAGGGGAGTGCCCAACAATGCACTGTAGAGCAGTTATTTTAGGTATTTATTTTACTAGTGATTTTTTTTAGTGGACAAATAGTGAAACTTTTTATTGATGAAAATGACGGTGGCATGTGGATGATGGGGTTCTAGTGCCAAATTTATTTGTTGCAGAAAAGTCAAAGAAAAAAAAAAAAGATTTAGGCGAAGGGAGAAAAAAGAAAGTGAGAAGAGCATGTGTTTGGAATAGGCAAAATGACCAGATTGGTATAATTTCTTGAGGCTTGGTGACAAGTTGGTATATTTTTTTTAAGTTTTGTCAGATTGGTATAAATTTTCAACTCCGGCGCCATATTGGCCTTAAGTTTGGCCGGAGTTACTGTTCCGACCAGTGTTGATAGGATTTTTTACATAAAACTTCCTTATAAAAAACTTATCCTGCTACTAACCCCCTCCCCCTCCTCCTCATCCTCTTCCTCCTCCTCCTCCTCTTCCTCTCTCCTCTTCCTCGCTCTCTTCTTCATCTCAACCCAATCCCAGCCCCCAGAAACACCCCCGGTCTGCAACGGCATCGAGTTATCCTACTCCATCACCGATCGCAAGCAAATCCATCATCTTCTCAAGGACCCCAAAGCCCAGCCCAACTCCTTCAAAGCCACGGCCACCGTCCAAAACAACAGACTCGCCGAGCTCAAAGCTTGGTCCCTCCTTATCCAAGTCCAGCACCAAGAGCTCATCGTCTTCGCCAATGGTGCTGTCCTCAACAACAACTCCCCGTTCCCCTTCAACACCTCGGACTCCGATGGCCTCGCCTCGTTCTCGGGCTTCCCGAGCCCAGATCTCAAAACCCCCATAGATATCGCTGGAGATTTGACCCAGATTCAGGCACAGATCGACCTCGTCGGGACTTTCTTCGGGTCACCTCTACCCGCTTACCCGTTGCCCAAATCGATACCTCTCGACGACCCTTTATACATCTGCCCATCACCGAAGTTGGGTTTCAATTCGAGCAGTTCGCCAATTGGAGTAGTCGCGAATGTTTGGGAGCAGGATGAGGAGGAGGAAGAGAGGAGGAGGAGGAGGAGGAAGGAGGAGGAGGAGGGAGGGAGGGGGGAGGGGGTTAGGAGCAGGATAAGTTTTTTATAATGGAGTTTTATGTAAAAAATCTCATCAACACTAGCCGGAACAGTAACTCCGGCCAAACTTAATGCCAATATGGCGCCGGAGTTGAAAATTTATACGAATCTGACAAAACTTAAAAAAAATATATCAACTTGTCACCAAGCCTCAAGAATTTATACCAATCTGGCCATTTTGCCGTTTGGAATATAGAAGTTTGCATACAATTAGAAAAGTAATTATTGACATGATATGTTTTTCAATTGAGTTTCTTCAATAAAAAGCATTGTTGCTAATTATTTGATTTTGGGGTTGTGCGCATACAAACAGAGTTATAGCTAGCAAAATCTCCCTTAACTTTGGACGATTATCAGATAATTTCCCATAACTTTTAAGATATTAGAAACTTTAGATATTATCAGAAACAATTCAGTAATTCTCATCGCAATCGACGTAGATATTGATAGTATCAATCTATCGCAAATATTTAACTTGAAAAGTAAATGAGTAAATACACATCTCATTACATGACTATCTCAGACTAATGATTTTCATTTGAACAAATCACAAAGCTTATCAAAATCTTTGCTTGCATTCTTGACGGAACAAAATAACGGATAAAAACATAATGTAGTTTTATTTCGGCATTTAGTATGTAAAGAAACAAAAAAAAAATCATATGACATATAAGAGGATTCTCTCGTATACAATGATAAGTTCTTCTTGTGTTACTTAGCTCAAGCCACAACACCTAGTTGAAATAAAATCACATTATTGTATCCGATAAAAGCCACTCGTATATCACACATAACCCCCCTATGGCATAACAATTCTCTTCTATGTATAAACATCTGTTAGGAACTTAGGGGTCATAAACCCAATTATTAGCTAATTAATTATCTGAACAGTGCAAGAATTGCCAAATCAATTTTAGGAAATCCATCAAGCGTAACGATTGCTTGCCTTTCAAATTACGTTTACGAAGATCAATGCTAGCGCGAATCTAATAAAAAACCGTCCGAATTTACCCGTAGTTATTTTTGTTGACTGTTTCTAATAATGTTTAAGGGCCCATGTCCACGTGGACGGTAGAACATGAGGTAATAATTAAATATTAATAAATATTAAATACAAGTGATGGTTAGTAATAAAGGTTGTTTTGATTGCAAGCAACCAAGATCTGCGTTATAGTACGCGCCACGTGGCCTTCCTGATTGTTGACAGGTATTCGATCATTTGCTGTATGAATTTAATATTTTCTACAGTGTAAAGGGGGGCTACTTAATTATTGCACTATTTTAATATTTTATTATGGAAAACGAACAAAATTTATAACTTTGGAAAGTCTAACGTACGTGAGGTAATATATCTGTTGAGTATAAAAATACATGTAATCATGCAATCATTTTTTATTCAAAATTCATTTTCAAAAGGCCACCATTGAACCTAAGTTTATTCGACAATGAAAAATTATAGAGAGAAAAGAAAATAACAAGTCCATCTACGTGCACGTGCATCAAAAAAATATCAATTATTTGATCGTTAGACTCCGAGAGTCGAGCGTAGATCCAAAAATTGACATTCTTTGTATGCACACGTTTAATTTCATGGACGGACGCTGGATACTTTCTCCTCAAAACGTGAATCTAGAGGCGATGATGCTAACCATCTGCAATTTATCCAAAAAAAATACACATGAATCTATATTCCATGTATGGTTTCTAAAAGGAGTGACACTACAGGCACACCATGTGCCACATTCTCAGCCACACTCTCCTCTCTCTGCTACAGTAACCGGGGCCCACATGAGATTTATAAATAAATCTCATGTGGGCCCCGGTTACTGTAGCAGAGAGAGGAGAGTGTGGCTGAGGGTGTGGCACATGGTGTGCCTGTATCATTTTTGTTCTAAAAGCGAGGAAAAAGCAGCTTTAATGATGATACAACGTATCACCATGTGCAGTTTACTAATCGTGTGGCATACGTTACACCTACTCCAATGAACGTATTTACTCATTGGTTTTGAATGGAGGTTGTCTGGGGGCTTGCTGGTCCTCACTGGCACACAATAATGCTTGATTTTTCAGAAGGGAGAGCCTCCTCATTATTAGGTTTTCCGTGGTGTATAATAATGGGAAAGATTGATTTCTTATTATGAGAGCAAAATCTTCACCATGGTTTCTGCTGGCTCACGGCCTACAGCGTATAATTATGTGGACTCGGGCACGGGTAGGCAGCCAAATTTGACCCAGAAACAGCCAGGCGAGGGGAATCACGTTGTGAAATGTTTAACACAATAGTCTCAGCACCCTTCAGTACCTTCTCTATCGCGTCCGATGTCTCACTGAATATATAGGTTCCTCAAGCAGTGTTATTGACCTGTTCGATGCTGTCGACGTACTTGAATAAATACCAAGGAGCGTCGGAAACACTGCTTGGACACCAAATCATGCTCAGCTGATAGAGGATCTGTAGCAGGACAAAGTCCTTCACATCTCGGCGATCAGAAGATAGTACCAGCTTCAAGAGCAGGTCCTCCACATTGCGTCTGGTGGGGCCTCCTTTGGGGGGAGCTATACTGCTGGAACCCCCAGCCTCGGGTTTGTCAAAAAACCTGGACCAAATCCTATTTTTCCTATCCCGATTGTGGTCAACATGAAGCCCCTCATTGGAGAACCATGTATGCTCCATTACCCACTCAAGGTTGAATAAGCATGTGATCTCTTCTCCATCATTCTTATCAGTGAAGACGAATTTTTGCTTTTCTTGTCCCACTGACTCAAAATGTGCTCAAAGGTGGGAAGATCGACACCAGGTGGGCCAAATTGGACGTAGTGTCTGAATACACTATCTTCGTAGACCGCAAAATACATTGGCCCCATACGCATCACCAAATTCTGCATGAAGTCATGATAGGCACTGAAGCTGGCGATGGGCCGCAACATAATAGTTGGCTTTGCTCTTTTTCTACATAACAAAAACATAAGACAAGAGCATTTTTGAGTATAATCAGTAAACATAACAACTATGCTGTAAAATTTGCGGATAAACCAACAACCTTAACAACAATCCCATAACCTTATCAACCAAAACCTAACCTTAACAACCAAAGCCTAACCTCAACAACCAAACAACAACCTCAACAATAAAAGCATAAACCTTGCATGTTAATAGTAACCTCAACAGCTAACAGACACCCGTAATTTTGGACCTTCCCACCAGACTAGGAGCATCATCAATCAAACCATAACCTTAACAACATAAAACTTACGGTAAAAATTACCTTTTGGGTGCTGCCACGTGCTTCTCTTTTTCTCCTCTCTGTAGACCAAGGAGCGCTCTAGTGGCATCGTTGGACGCGCCGGTGGTGCTGGTGCTGCCCTCTAGACCTTCGCGGGGGCCTACACTTAAATTTTGAGGTGGGCTTCTGGGTTGAGAATGGCTAGTTGCGATGTCCTCTAGAACATTAGCAATCGCAGCTCCAGCTTCAGATTCAGTCCGCACTGCAGTTGTATGGGCTCTTTCTGAGATTTCAAACTGCTGGGTGTCATCGCTTTCGCTGTGGTTGGCATTGAGGTTAGCTTTGGGGGTTGAATCGCCGGCCATTTTGATCCCTTTGCTTTGATTCGGTTTGCGTTGGAGTCGGTTGATTTAGGGATAGGGTTTTAAATTGGGTTTTTGGAGTCAATTTGCTTGCAGAAGAGAGAGGTGACATGGTACAGACGAGGAGATAACTCATAACGAGGAATTTTAAACGGAAGGGTATTTTGGGCATTTCGAGTGAGGTTTAAACGGAGTTACACTTGGGAATTCCTTTTGGGGGCTAGAAGAAAATCGCGGGCGATTTTGAGGGCAAAGCACCCATTGAAAAAGTCTTGAGGGGAAGCACGTTTTCTTGTGTTTTGGGGGCTAGAAGCATTTTTCCTTTTTTTTTAATACAGAAATCAGCTTATGAGGGAGAAGGGCGGAGGACATTTTGGATTGTTAAGATAAAATTTAAACAAAAGTTGATTGATTGAAAGTTAAAAGTAAGTATAATGGAGTAAGAATTCTATCAGAACATCTTATAGAGTGATCTATACCATTTACAAGCAGTTGTCTGTCTCGATCACCTCACCCATATAGGAGTGGTTCTCTTAGATCCCTACTACTTATAATGTGGTTTTGTACAAGCGAAGGATTAAAAAAACTTTGAAGGTGGCTTCCAACGGTTTGCTCTATTTTAAAGGTGACATTTCATTATTAAAAATAAAATCTTAATACTGCCCCAAAAGATGAATAATGGCATGGTAGATATTTTTTTGCTTCAAACCATGTGATATATCTCGGAGGAATTATCCATCAGTTCCCTAATATGGAAAACACAAAAGTTGATAAAAAGCTGTTTATAAAAGGTAAATGCAGAGTAATTATCCGACACAAGAAGCTTCAATAGATGATTTTAGATGATATTTTGATGCTAAGTAGCTAAAATAACGAAAGGCTTTGGCCAAATACAGTTAACCATGGCCATATTTTCTCCAGCCCTCGAATTCTAAAGAAGAAACGTCAAACGTCTGATTACCAGAAAACAGAGAGAAAATAAGAAAATATAACATTTGCAACAAAGAGAGGTTGCAATTTCCACATACTACAAACACAATACGAAGGAGCCGAACCCAAAACAAACTCCGTCCTACTGTAAAAGAAATGGGTTATATTTTCCCAAAAAAAAAACAACAAAACTGCATTTCATCCTTCTAGCAAGGAAACGTATTCAAAGTCCTGTATAAGAGAAATAAGAAATCAATTTCCTTCCTCTTTAAAGCGTCCAAGAATCTAGATGACATGTTACTAAAAAATAAAGGTGAAAGTAAGGAATTACGCGAAGTTCATCTCCTTTCATACCAAGCGGCGATAGGGAACCGAAATTCTCCTTGCCAACTCCAATAGATTTCTACAAATTTGAAAGGAGATAAACCCTTTGAAAAGCTTCATACGCTTCAATAAGCCCTCCCATGGCCCTGCTCGAACTTTTGCTTGATAACGTGAAGCAGGAAAACTAAGAAGTTCAAAGATCTCAAAAAATAGGGTGACTTCCAATTCGGAGTCCTCAAAAGAATCCTGCATCACAAGGACTATACATGTTCTAAACCATATCTACAGTTGGCCTAAAAGACCAGCCACTTTGTTTCTTAAAACCCAGACATCATAGTAGATGAATCCGATCCGACTTCAAATATCTGCATTCACAAGACAGATAAATTAAGAAATGAAATTATGTGAAAAATCATTAATTGTGATAGGTTACCATATTTGCAATTTATAATGTTCAATACTCTACCTTAATTGAGATGTTTAAATCCAGTACAGGCAAGTATAAGATGGCAACAACTGTTAAATAGTAAAAATTATTATGGCTTGGCAATTGTAACGTTCCAAATAATTCATGTAATCAAAGTATTAAGGCCCAAACACAACTGAATCAAAGAATAGGCTTCTTTCTTTTTATTTATCCTTTTCTTCGCTTTGATCATTTTTTGGCACTGCATGGTGCATATTGAACATGCTTATTATTAAAACTTGAAGTACCATTTAGCCTCTTAGCCTCAATATCTCCCTGATCCATGACCCAAATGAATAATGTTTTTCTTTTGCTTTGAAAGCTAGAACTTCGAGCTAAAAGTAGTTAAAAACACAATACACAGTATACGAAATATAATAGGGGAACACATTACATGTTCATATTTTCAAGAAAAGATACAAGGAAGGGAAAAACATCCACAAAATACCATCTCACAAAAAATAAGAAGACCCAATCACCATTCCATTCATTTGACCCTTTATATTATCGCAATATGTCAGTATATATCTTTCCACACCCATTGAACTACAGTTTGCCCTACTGTAATTGATGAAAAAGAAGCTTGGACGAACTGCATTACGTCTTTAACTGGCAAATTCAGACTCAAAACACCCTAAAATACTAAGCAAATGCCGCAAACTGCATGTTCTGTTTCTTTTGGATCCAGAACTTGAAAGTTGAAAATAAATAATATGGTCAAAATGTGGACAGATTTAAAGTTTGGTTCAACGTCCTAAGTCATAAAGTTCATAGTCACAGCCCGGGCCTGCCTGCAAGCCCGTTTTTGGCCCAATGTAAGTCATGGGACCCACTGAGTGCAGCGTATTGTTTGGCTCAACCCATTGCACTGAGTGCAACGTATTGTTTAGCTAAAACCACTGCCAAAATTGGCTAGCCAATGCTACGCTTGAACCCCATGACCCATCATTTAACCCCTCAATAACTCTTCTCATTTTCCCACATAGGACTAAAGTATTGGTGCATTACTTTCATGATTGACTAAATATTTATTAAAATATTTGCCAATCACCAGTCTCATGATGCTCAACAAACAGTGGTGTGATTCTAAAACGTTTGAGAGATCATGAAATATTTGGAACCTCGCTGGTGGAAGGGCATGTAAAGCTCATAAGTATGTTGAATTAAGAAGGATTTAAACAAGAGCATCACCATCATAATTCCATTTCTGTTGGAAAAGCCAAAGCCACTGCATCAGCAAAAGCCTGTGATTCTTCATAATCAGCTTCTGCAGACTCAGCCCGTCTCACTGCTTCTTCAGCTTCAGCCGTGGCTATTTCTGCCTTTGCAATTGCCTGAGAAGCAGCTGCTGCTGCCTCCTGTGCGGTCATAAGTTCCATCCATTCTAAGTTGGTATCAATGGGAAATTTTTTAATATGTTTGATACCCGCCTTATCCTCTCTAGAAGGTTCCCTCTGCCTCCCTTCATGTAAAACCTTGGAGCTTCTTCCTCCGGGAAAATCTGAACGTAGTGCTACCTTATAATTATGCTTAGCCTGTAGAAAAAATTATAACTAGATATAATATATATGATCAAAATACTCAAACTAGAAGCGGAAGAACAATATATGAAAAAGGGATATGACATCAAACTGCTTCTGAGTAGAAGTGAATAAGGATAAAAGTCTGCCAATAGTTAATACCTATTCAGCTCCATTTCCTGATAGAGTAGAATCTAATCAGCAGAGAAATGCAAAAAACAGATCAATTCAAATACCTCATTGACGGGACTTTCATAAAATATAATGCAGCGGTTCCTGCTTTCCTAACCTTACTCACCGAAAGTCCATAGGAAAATCTTTCCTAACCTTTGCTCACTAAGGTCCATAGGAAAATTAGAGCAGATTAAAATCAAGTTCCTTAATCACTGTGCAGTAAAGACAATGAGTGTAATTGATTGATTCACCTTCCTGACAAATATACTTTGTTCTAAGCAAATGTGAGCAAACAGAAAAGGAATGTATGCTTTAAGAAGAGCCCATTCAAGAAGTTACCAACAGAACTTCTCATATGAATACTGAGTCCTAATTTAAAATCTTCTACGGAAAGCTAGCAATGTTGTTTATACCTTGCTGTCAGAAACCTACATAAGCTGAAAGGGAACACTCAACAAGGGATGCATCCATGCTTAGTTATTATAAAGGCTGTTTTATTAAGCTCTGCTTCAGCAGAAACATAGAAGTTTTTAAGTATCATTACTGGAAAGCTAGTTGAGAAATCTTGATTGTATTTTCATGCAAACAGCAGCAACAGATCCTTAAATTCGAGGCCACCTACATGTATTCTCACATTGGTTTTTGTTAAGGGCGACCAATTTGTTCAAATAAATAACTAGCAAACCTCCTGCCATCTCTGTTTACGCCTATTTACAAACCTAATTAATCTGTAAACTGCTATCTTATCGCTTCGAAATAGTGCACCTATTGGCCTCCGTGGGACATGCCCAAATGAACTCAGTTTGTTACCTTCTATCCTCAAAGGAGCATTATTTTAACTTATTATGAATGCATCCATTTCTTATACTATCTCTTAGCACATTTGTCACTCATACATCTCATCGTTCTCATCTATGCTATGCTTTTTTTTTTGACTTGTTTCCTCAATTTCAAGCACTTAACAACAAAGTGTTGCTTGTCTTAAACCCATTATATTGACTTTTCTCTTTACCTTCACAGTTCACAGGTGTTCTGCACTCACATCAAACTATTTGCAAACCCAATTTTATATGTAAATGAAAATATGAATATAAATGTACTAAGCTTCTGATCTGGGACATTTAACAAGGTAATTCCATATCTAGTAAAGATAAATACTTCTCATCATACATCTTTAACCAGCAAACTAGAACTCAAGTTAAAAATAGACTACACAAACAAAGCATTGAGTTGAATACGCAGGGAGTCGAGCTCAGGTATGATTGTATGAGTATACACTAAAAAAACTATCAGAACAAATTAAAACAAACTAATTATGTTTATGATATGAGGAACGGAGTGGTCCAATTTAGGTGAGATTGTGCTCTATATAGCAACTGTGGAGATATTTTTTTTCTGAGGAAAATTATTAGGGTTTGTGCTTGTAAGAAATAGGCCATTTCCCACTTTGTGTATAGCAGCAGCATCTTCCCACCAAACATGCAGGCCTATCCAACTTAACTCATTAATTTATGGAGTGTTTATTCTCCCTTTGTCTTAACTTGTTGGCTTGTCCCCTGCTATAGAGGAGCCCTCAATCATCCAGATTGGCCACCACGTCAGCTCCAGCCTATATATCATGTTCAGATCTGAAGAGTTTAGGGTTCTTGATACTTGTTACATGCTAACACAACTAATCAAAGACATGAGTCCTAAGATATCTTAAAACTGATGGTGAACCTTATGAGGAAAAAGGTGTACCTGAATTGTCTAAATACTTAACCCTAAATGTTTGATACATATTAAAGGGATTTGGAAATAAAGAAAACAAAGAAGAAATTAGCCGTGAGAATTCTCTACGCTTATATAGCATCAGAAATATGAACTAACACTGGGTTGCACTTGCTGACACTATTCCATTTAGTACTATAAGTAAACAATCGAGAGCAGAAAACTAAGGGTATGGCCAAAAACTAAGCCAACTCAAGCCAATCCAAGGACATGTCATTTATTTTAACTGTGGGTAACTTTTTGACTATGCATCCAGATCCCAGGCAAACTAAGCAAATAAATCTGCATTAAATTTGCAATTTTTCAATTATATCATCTTTGCTAAATAATTGTGGCTAAGCTCTTCCGCAGCAAAATTTACAGCTTCCATAGATTGAAGCAGATTGGAAAACATGTTACCTTAATCAATTTACCAGTTTCAGTCAATCTTTGCAATTCTCCAGACATTGCTTGCTTGAAATCTGGAGGAGGCACATATTGGTTCTGCACAAATCAAATTAAACAACAAAACGAATAAGATCTAGCCAACAATGAAAGAATAAAACAATATTTTCTAGAAAATATAACTGAATTACAAATAAAAATCATCTGAGTCAAAAATACATTAACAGCATTATGCCTTACACATGTAACCAATAATTACACTATTATAACAATGGCAAAGTTAAAAATGCATCAGTATTGAACAGATCCCCTACTTTTATTCTTCCATCAAAAAACAAGTGACAGTGACATATAGTTTGTGGATAGACATACAAAGTTATCTTCCTCTCTAATAACAAGACAACAGTCGATGCTTGATCCAGTGAAATAGAATGTGGAAAAAAACAGATCAGCGACACAATTTCTTGAGGCAAGCATAATAACAGTTTACCAGTAGGAACATATTTGATGAAATAAGATAGTTACTGAGTTGCATGAAAACTGGTACAGGTAGGGGTACGTGCACTGGCACGGGACACGGCAAATTTGTAAAATGTAGAGTATGGGGACACGGCTACATATATATAGAAATTAATAAATCTGCATTACATCGTTGTTGTTTTTAAATTAATGTGATACTAGAATTAGAAGTCCTATCACATTTCTAAGTTTCTTGTATTATGTTGATTATTATAAATTAAGAACCACTTGTTTTTGAACTTGACACTTAAATGACCATCTTAAATCATAGTTACTGCATGGGCTGAAACAAACCTGTCAAGAAATAGATATGAAGCGTAGGATATACATCCAAGAACTGTATTGCAAGTGTTTTAAATTAAACCATATATCATATCACGTCTGCATGAATTAATGCATATATCAAAGAGTGTCCATGAAGTTTGGGTACGGAAAAGTGTCGGGTGTGTATCTGGTATGGGTATGACTTCATGATAGAAGTACCCCAGTAACATAGGATAGCTTAGAAATTAATTTGTAGAGCTAGAAGACTAAATAGTGTTGTGGAACATAGATAGATAATACTTGGTGCTATCCCATAGTTACCTTCAATGTGACATAGCTGCTAAATGAACAAGAGGCCTTGAAACAGAGACAAATAAGTTTGGTCATTCCATAATAAACATAAAGTACTTAAAACCATTCATGAACAGGAAAATATAACTTTAATATCTTTCAAATTTGCATTTTGTAGCATTTTTAATATTCAGAGACTGCAAGAAATACTATGGATTCCAATTTCGAGCTTATGAGCATTAATAAGATATCAGCCCTATTCGCGGAGAGAGATTTTCACCTAATCAAGCATGATGGGTTAATGTAGTGTTATACATTATCCAGAGGCCTATAAAAATAACTTAGCATTAGAGGCCTTCTCCAAGAAAAATGATATTCACCTCTATATACATCGTAATAGTTGTTTTATTGGACCCAGTTGGCTCCTTCAAGTTGATTATGGCTTCTAGTATAAGAGTCTCTAGCCTGCACATGTACAAAGGAACCAATAAAGAAATCAATAACTAAACCTAAATAAATAATAACAATAAACTTTAGAGTTATGTCCAAAACTGTTTGATTATACAAAACTAAAGTTTAATATAAAGTTCCTTCACTTTAAGCTTGTAGTGCTAATTGTTACACCGGAAGAGAAACCACAGCACTCCCGTATCAGACTGTTAATAAGAAGTAATTTATTTTCAAAGATAAATCATCATCATAACTACTTAAATACAACATTAATAGTTTCTTTTAAATTTACTTTTGGAGTCTTATTGTTGTTGGGAGTTAGGAGAAAAGAATAGTAAGAGCACGTTTGCAAGTGGTCAAAGTGGCTTACATGATTGGCAAATCGCTTGTTTTGGCTTATAAGCCATCAAAAAATAAGCTAGGGTACCTAGCTTATTTTTTGTACCCTAGCTTATTTTTTGTACCCTAGCTTATTTTTTGGTGGCTTATAGGCCATAAAGTTTGACCAAGAAAAAGACCAATGTAGCCCTCATCATTTCATAAAAGTCCAAGCACCATTTATCTCTCTCCAACCCCATTAAATGTTTTTTGATCATTTTGACAACAATGATGTCTTATACGCCACTTATTTGCCAAACACTCTACTATTGAATATGGAATATAATTCACTAAGTTTATCAAACACTTTGAATTATAATCCACTTGGATTATAATCTACAAAACTGTATATATAATGTAGAAAATTTTCAGCCTCTTCTTCATGATAACTGTAGTAACATGAAATGGTTTGTTGACCAAAGATTTATCTGAAGATTGACCCTGCAGTAGAAGACTAAATGAGAAGACAATCAAATATGCGGAAGGAAAGATGTCAAACCAGGCATAAAAGCAGAAAGCTCCCCATGTTAAGATAACCCAGTTGCACACATAATTCAGCTTTGAATGAGATTAAAATGTTCTCATGATACATTATTGATTGCTGTGAAGCTTAAAATCAAATAGTTTTGCAATTGGACGGAGATGTGCTTTCCAGTTAGAAAAGTGAGTTTCCAGTCTGAAATTTTACTGGCATGTCCTTTTGCGGACAAATTTGCATAATTACTAGACTTCATTTTCAATAAATCTCCTTGATCCTTCTCTTTCATGCAGATATATGAATACAGAATAAACACAAGTGCAGCAACAGAAAACTACTAAGCTTAACAAACTGCATCTAGACTTTCCATCTTCAATCAACTAACCTATTGCTCTTTTTTTATTTATTGCCATTTCTGATTGCACGCTACAAGGCTTCTACTCTTGTTTTGATGTCTAATTTTACTTGCATTTGCTCACGCCAACTATTTTTCATTTTTCATTTTTTCATTTATAATTCATTCTTCTGCTCTATGATAGCATGTTCTAGGTCCTTTCTAGAAATCTTCAAAGGAAAGCCTCAATACATGAGCTTCATAATTCAGGTTTATATTCATAATATCTAAGATAATATTTAATCTATCCTATTTTTCCCTTAAACCATCTTTTTCCATGATCAACAATCAACAAAATCCACACAAACATAATTCTCTCGGTGGCTCATGTGGCAAAATGAGCTGTGACCTTATACTTATTGTTTCCTCTTTGTGTGTGTGGATGGGTGCGGGTGAATTTGTGTGAGACCATTTGCACACAAGGAAAAAAACAATCATGACTCACAATGCAACTGAAACACTAACTTTGCCTCTGATTTCTTAGGAGTGTTGATCTGAGGAGATCCAGCTGATACTGCGAGAGGCTTAACATCAATAGTCTCATCAGGGTAATCGTCAACATTCTCAAGGGCCATCTGCCTGTTCGTATTCTTAAGAATCTGTCGGGTACTACCTTTCACCGCCATAGGAGCTCTTTGAGGTCCCCGTCCAGATGGTATAGAAATGTTTCGCCATTTGTCCTACAGAAATGCAAAAGTGTAAAGAACAACAATTCACAATCATAAGCCATGACAACCACTCTAAAGAAACTTAGCCAACGCATCAAGTCGACTACCTTAAGATCAACATTCGACCTCGAATATAAGATATGGCTAAATTCAGTATCTTTCAATATTGTGCACCATTTCCCGGTCCCGTGTTTGGCAATCCCAGCTTTAAGTGCTGATTCCTCTTCTGCCGTCCATTTCTGCTTCGGAGCACCCATCAACAAGAGCTTTCAGAACCTCCTAGATGAATCTCGAGATATTAAATCTAACAACTGCTAAACCATTCACAAAGATCCTGTCAATAACATGAGATAATCAAATATCGATTCAATGCAAATCATCTCCATAAATTCCATCAATAAAGTAACTCCAACCAATACAAAATGAATATACAAATTGAATAATTTTTCAAAACAGGCCGATTTAGCTTTTTATTTTTCAAAATCGACCGTTTTTTATTTATTTATCAAAATCGACCCGGTTTTGTGATTAGCAGGTTAATCACTATCCTAAATAGTCGGGGTTGCCAACCCCGACTATTTAGGATAGTGTTAAACCCTAATTAAAGGCCTTAAACCCTAAAAATTAATGTCCTAATTAGTCGGGGTTGGCAACCTATGTAGCACGGACACGGATCCGACACGGCCATCCGACACGTCGACACGAGGCAAATCCTAAAAAATACATAGGATACGTGTGTTCGACACGTGTATCCGACACGGACACGACACGACACGGCTTCATGTTATGCGTGTCCGTGCTTCATAGTTGGCAACCCCGACTATTTAGGATAGTGATTAGCCTGCTAATCACAAAACCGGGTCGATTTTGATAAATAAATAAAAAAACGGTCGATTTTGAAAAATAAAAAATGAAATCGGACTATTTTGAAAAATTGTTCTATACAAATTAGCTCCTCCAAAAACGAAAAAGAGACGCAAAAAGATATATTTGACATGTAAAAATGGCAAACGCCTAATAAGTTAGCGATCACGATCAGCATTTACCAATTAGGGCAAATAAATCCACAGGCAATTTCGAAATGAGAAATTGAGTCAAAACATTGAAAAATGAAATGCTCGCTAAATACAATCTTCTCACAATGCAGAACCAATCAATCAGTTTCACATTTAAAAATGAATCATCAATCGATTGCAAGTAGGCAACAAGATAAGATCAGGATCTAAAAAAAAAAAAACCCTGATTTGCGTTTGAATCGAGATGGTACAGAAACGTGATCCAGTCTAAAACCCTAATTCTTCCCAAAACCCTAATTTAGTGAAATTCTCAGTGAGGAGGTCTCAAGAGCGATCTTAGTTCATCAATAATCTAGGAAAAATTAAAAGAGGATAAAGAGAGCACCTCGAATTGATGCGAGATCGATTCACAGTTGAGAATTGAGAGAGGTGGGGGAGAGGAGGGTTTTATGTGGGCTTTGTTTGTTTCGCGCCGTGCCTTAGCCTGCCCTAACCCTAACTAATTGGGTTAATTGCATATTAGCCCCTTACATCATCTTTAATTGTCAAAAAGTCGCTCAAATTATTATTCTCCACAAAGTTCCTCGAATCTTCATTTTATTGCGAACTCGTCCCTCTGTTAAGGATTATGTTAATTTCTCTAACTGCAGTGGGGTTAAGCCTTAACCCAACATGTAAAATCACTCATGTACGATTTGTACTCCCCTGAAAGCACTTCTTTTAGTTTTGAAAGTAAGAAGGGATGAAGATGAATGGAATGTAATGAAGACTTTAGAGGATTATATAGGTTTCGAGGAAATTTAACCTTTGGAACAACTCTAGTTCGAGCTTTGGGGGGTGTTTGGGTGGGGGTACTAACGAGAAGCTCATCCATTTCTCTTTGAGTTAACGGAACTCCACCCAAATTAATAACTTACCTAATCAGCATTGTCAATAAAAATGAAGACTCGAGGGACTCTGTGGCAATTAAGAATGATGTAAGGGACTAACATGCAGTTAGCCCTTACTAATTTCATCTCCACCAACGGTCATCGGATTCGGAGTGCTAAAAATTCGGGCAATTATGAGCCAAAAGCCCAAAACGAGTCGGACCCCAATTGTAACGGGCTGATTTGTTCTCCATCCTAGGGTTAAGCCCAACCCAATTGAACATAGAAAGGGAAAACAGTAAATAGTAAATACCCAAAAAGGTCAAAACAGTCCACAGTAATATCAGCCCGGAAAATAAAAACCTTATCCAATCTGCACAGGCCCGTAAGCTAACCAGGGCCTCCCACGTCAGCAAACGGCATCTCTTCGCGATCCATGGGCTTGTGTACAGGCCACAACCTCCTCGTGTGGGCCCTGCTCTCCTGTGAGTCTTAAAAAAGAGATTTCTCTCCTAACGAAAACTTTGTCAAAACTTGATCCCTCAGCGAAATTCTCAGGGCGAGAAAATGGCTGCCAAGCTCATCTCTGCGTCCGCGGTTATGGCCTCGGCCCCCCCTCAGTTCTCCGGCCTCAAGGCTCAGCCATCAACGATGGTGGGTTACAAAAAAAGGATATACTTTATTATTTACATTATACGTTCATGATAAATTTGTACTGTTGGTATGATGTGGCTATTGAATTTGTAGGTGACGCTGCCGGCGG